>NC_133652.1:177142979-177742979 GCF_009905375.1 Apium graveolens
AATCTCTTCACCTGTTTCTTTGTGTCTGTAAAGAAAGATAATCCTTTAGCATCTGCTAAGTTAGAGATTATAACATCACCAGTTTCAGGAGCATCAGCATTAGTCTTGTACCTAACTTCATGAACACCGGTAGACTTTCCTTGTCCTGAACCAGATCTTTTAGAATGTTGAGGTTGTTTGAGCAACAGAAGCAATTAGAATATAGCAACTAGATTCTTATCACCATCATCATCAGTATCTTTATCTTTCAATTGAATAGAGTCAAGTGTACATTTTGTGATAGCTCTCTTCTCCCTCTTTTGGCATCAGGATCTGAAAGAAGAAACATAGCATCCAGTTTATCAGCCATTGAAGACACTTTATCTTCCAAGGAAGAAAATCGAGTATCCATGCTTTGTTGAGATTGAACCACAGCTCTAACAGCTTTCTTCACACTTATGAGTTCAGCTAAGTAAGTGGATTAACCATAAAAGCATCAATCTTGTTCTGTAAAGTGGTATGAGATGTCTTCATAGCAGCAAGTTCAGAGAGATTCCTTTCACAAAAATAGTAGAAGCCTTGAGATGCAATTTGAGATTAGGACTTTGAAGTCAATCATATGCCCTGTGAACATGTCGAATACCAATAGCTGAGGAGATAGAAGTATATGCATCTCTCCATGCAAAATCCCATTCAGCCTTTCGAAAATGCTCAGCATCAGCATTGTAATAAGAGGTATCAGCATTGAAATGTGAAGAAGAACCAATATTGGACTTCTTAGATGCATCAATAGAAGTCTTTAGCTGAGCTCTGTCAGGATCATCAGAATCACTGTCTTCATCAGAATCAGAGCAAGACAGACCCTCAGAAGAATTTACAGAGCTTGGTAGAATATTTTTGCCTTTGAGAGGTCCTTAGCAATAATTATCTGTTTCTGATGAGATCCTGAAATAGAAAACATTGTAACACCTAAATCTCTCATTTATTTTCAAGTGATCTCATCACTTCTCACACAATATATTAATTTTAATAGTAATATGATTCTCACAGAAGGTTTATAAGCAAGAAAAACTTATAAAATTCTTCTCTCAAAACTGCCTCTCATTTTGCCAGTACAGGAGACTGCCACTCAAAATTGAATTTTCTCACAAAATCTTTTCACACAATCTCACAGAAAGGCACAATCACACATTTTGCAAAGAAATAAGAGGTGGCTGAGAAGAGTAGTATGCTTGTCATATAAATAAGCAATACCTAAAGATGAATCCTCAAGTGGCAGTGATGTCAGTGGAGGGATAAACACAGCATCAGGATGTTGTAACAAACTAGCTCTCAAAATGATCATCAGTAGAAACTGCTTGAATTCAATTGGTCAGCATCAGGAGTTGTTGTATGTCAGGATTTGATTTGTCATGAGATGCACTAGACCACATCAGTACTTTGAACTGATGGTTCTTATGGGGATGGAGGACTATGAGCTGCTTCAGCAATGAATGGTGAAGGTTCTTGTGTACTATCCTCGAATATAAGATCATTAATACTGCATCCACCTTTGACAATACCTCCTGATGAGCCTTCTTTTCTTGTAGCAGTTTTCCAGAATCAGCGAGGATATCACCTTGAGCAAATCAACAATTATTTGTGCAGCCTCTTTGTCTGCATCTTCCCTTTGAGAAGATGGTTTCTTGTGTGACTGAATGTTTCTCAGTGCCTAAATCCCTTTGAGACTTAGGTTCTTGTGGACTAACATCCATAGTAGAGGACTGAGTCTTTTTCTTCTTTCTGATGTACCTAACCACATCTTCAGCTTTTCTTTTCTGCATACTCTTGGCAGTGTACTTGGGTTCATCGGTTTCTTTATTTACTGGAACCTTTTTTATCAGAGCACTAGCATCAGTAGTTGGCTCTTTAGTTCTATTGTGTCAATAGAGTCATCAGGAGTTGCTACTGTTGATTTTTATGTCTTCATTCTTGGTTCAATGGGCATCTGATCATCAGAGTTTGAATCATCTTGCATGATCAGTCTTCGTTTCCGTACTGGAAAGCATTCTTCTTTATTCTTCTCTCACTCAATGAGGCTTGTTGATCTCTCTGTTTAGAGTGAACAGATTTCTTAACCCGCCTTTTCTTTATTACAACTGATGTCTTTTGGGAGACATCAGAGGAGGTTAATTTAGGAGCTGGATTAGATTTCCTTGGTAGAAGAAATGTTTGGGTTAGAAACAAGATGGGTGGTGTCTTGTTCCACAGCATCAGGAATTGTAACAGAGGTGCCAGCATCAGGATTTTCAGGCACTTGTGCAAGAGTAGGTCTATTTCACAATAGAAATTTCCTAACCTCTTGAGGCAGGAAGGGAAGTCCTGAAAACTTATTCTTTTCATCTCTTTTGATATGATCTGTAATAGCTTTCTCAGAAATTTGAAACAGAAAGTAATTCATCATTATCAAATTCAACATTAGGGCATAGATAATTAAAAATCAGTTACAGAAATCTAGTATGTAGATATATTTGATAATGTCATGGCTAATATGATTTATGTTTAGTTTTCAGATCTTACTTAACAGGACAAATCAGTACTTAACTGGGAATCAGTACTTATACTGGAAGTCAGGACTTAAGGATATCAGTACTTATATTATCAGGAGATAATCATCAGAAGTTGGATATCAGAACTTAAGTGCTGAAGGACGATCAGATAAGGAGTAGCTGATTAAAGGAAAGAAGATCGAGATAAACATAAGAAGAGATATGCATGAAGAAGGAGTTCCGTGAAGAATGGAATACTTGGAAGAAAAGATATCTGATTGATATATTTTAGGAAGCAGAATTATATTCCATATCAATTAGCGATTATCTTGTAACTGTGTAGTATATAAACACAGACATAGGGTTTACACTATAAGTGTTATCATATTCGAGAAGATTATTCATTGTAACCCTAGCAGCTCTCGTGATATTTGTTCATCACTGAGAGGTAACAGTTCCATACTGTAACAGAGTTTATTGTTTCAATAAAGTTTGTTTTCTGTTACTTAAGATATTAAAGTTCGATTTGATTGTATTTACACTGTATTCACCCCCTCTACAGTGTGTGTGACCTAACAAGTGGTATCAGAGCCTATCTGTTAACACACATACAGTTAAAGATCCAAACACAATCATGTCTGACACAGAAACTCCAACTAAGCCTACCAAAACTGAAGAACCTCCAAAGACACAAATTCAAAGTCGGTATGAACCATCAGAGTTCCCATACTGAGACCATCTGAATATGCCATATGGAAGGTGAGGATGACCATGTTTCTGGAAGCTACAGATCCAGAATATCTTGATAGAATCAAGGAAGGGCCTCACAAACCAACCAAGCTCGCTGTTGCAGTTGCAGGTGAAGCAGCAAAGACTACCAAAGGAAAGAGTGATTATACTGCTGAAGATATCGCATCAATTGCTAAGGATGCTAAGGTACGACACTTACTGCATAGTGCCATTGATAATGTAATGTCAAACAGGGTAATTAACTGCAAGACTGCTAAGGAGATATGGGATGCTCTGGAAACAAGGTGTCAGGGAACTGATACAATTAAGAAGAACAGGAAGACAATACTCACTCAAGAGTATGAACACTTTGACTCAAAGGCTAATGAATCATTGACTGATTTATATGATAGATTTGTCAAACTCTTGAATGATTGTCACTGGTTAATAAGGAGTATGATCTTGAAGATTCAAACCTTAAATTCCTGTTAGCTCTTCCTGAATGTGGGATTTGAAGGCAACAACAATAAGAGACAATACAATCTTGATGAAACAACTCTTGATGAAATTTATGGAATGCTCAAGACTCATGAACTTGAGATGGAACAAAGAAGCAAGAGGAAAGGAGGAAAGTCAAGGACAGTTGCTCTTAAGGCTGAAGAAGAATCCCCCAAGGCAGCTACCTCAAGGAAAGACAAGGGTAAAGCTCTTTTCACAAAGTCTGATACTGAGTCATCAAGTTCTGAAAGTGATGATGACTCAGATTCTGAAAGCTTGCCTGAGACTGATGCTGATGAGGAGATGATGAAGCTGTGTGCTCTTATGGTGAAAGGGATCACAAAGATTGCATACAGGAAGTTCAGGAAGGGAAAGAAGTTTTCCAGGAAAGGCATAAGTTCTGATAAGAAGAATTTCAGAAGATCTGAAGGCAGAGGAGGAAAGTCTGATAGAGGAGATTATACCAATGTCAAATGCTATAACTGTGGTGAGAAAGGCCACATATCTCCTGATTGCAAGAAGGTAAAGGGTGACAAAGGCAAGGCTCTTGTCACAAAGCAGAAAAGCTGGACAGACACCTCAGACTCTGAAAGTGAGGAGAACTATGCATTGATGGCAAATGCTGATAAAGAAAGTGCTGAGAGCAGTTCTGAAGCTGCTGAAACAAAGGTACCTCAGACTACTTATGCTTTTCATACTGATGATATTAATGAGTTGAGAAGATATCTTAAAACCATGTTTGTTAGTTATAGAGATCAAACTTTAACATGTGAAAGATTAACTTCTGAAAATCTTGCTTTTAAGAAAAGAAATGATTTCTTAGAAAAAGAGTTAGTTATGTTCCATCAAACTCAGAAGGATAGAGATGATGCTTTTTATGTTAGGGATGAAGTGCTAAAAATGAATGAATCTCTAAAAACTGAGTTAGAAAAGGAAAGAGAGATATCAGGACTTGGACTAACTCTGGCAGAACAACTCAAAATTTGCTAAGTAGTGAAAATTGGAAAGAGGGCTTAGGTTATGGAGAGGATAAGAATGATAAAGGAACTGTAGAAATTAAGCCTGTTGTTAAGCAAAAGCCAAAGTTAAAACCTGTTAAGTTTGTAACTGTAAAGTCTGATAATGATAAATCAGAAGTTAAGAGGATTAACTTCTGACAAACTAAAACAGGAAAAGACAGCTGAAGTAAACATAGGCTTAATGACTAAGAAGCAGCTTAAGCATAAGCTGAAAGATGTTAAGAATGCAAACAAGGTAAAATCACCTAGGAAAAATAGGAATGGAAAGGAAGGTGTGAATAAAAGCAATGATTATAAACCTGTTCCTGATGCTCCTAGGAAAACATGTCATAACTGTGGAAGTTCTAACCATCTGGCTTCTTTTTGCAGGAAGAATAAGAACATTAACTCCTTACCTTCAAAATCAGGAGTTAAGAGTCAGTCTGTTAGATATAAACCACAAAATCCTTGTTTTCATTGTGGTAGTTTATGGCATTCCATTTATACTTGTAAGGAATATCATAGTTTGTACTATGATTATTATCAATAAAACCTTCTTTGAAGAAAGTTTCCATTGTTCCTTCTAGTGTAAATTCTGATTCAAAGTCTGATAGTGTAAGTTCTGATAAGAAAAATGTTAACATAAACTCTGATGCTAAATCCGCTGCAAATGTTAACAAACTTGATAAGGCCAAAGGATCCAAGCAAGTCTGGGTCCTTAAAACTAATCATTAGTGGTCTTTGTGATTGCAGGGCAACAGGAAAAATATTCTAGTTCTGGACAGTGGATGTTCAGGACATATGACTGGAAATAAGCCCTGCTATCAGACTTTGTGGAGAAAGCTGGCCCAAGTGTTTCTTATGGAGATGGCAACATTGGAAAAACATTGGGATATGGCAATATCAATCTTGGGAATGTCATCATTAAAGAAGTAGCTCTGGTCTCAGGACTTAAACACAATCTGCTGAGTATAAGTCAAATCTGTGACAGAGGTTATCATGTTGATTTCTTTGAAGAACACTGTGAAGTTGTGAGTAAATCTAAAGGCAAAGTTGTTCTGAAAGGATACAGGCGTGGTAACATTTATGAAGCTAAGCTTTCAACAAGTACTGATGGTTCTGCAATCTGTCTGATGAGTAGAGCATCAATTGAAGAAAGCTGGAATTGGCACAAGAAACTCTCTCATTTAAATTTCAACAATATAAATGAACTGGTCAAGAAAGATCTTGTGAGAGGACTGCCAAAGTCAGTATTTGCTCCTGATGGCCTTTGTGATTCTTGAGAAGGCCAAACAAAGAAAATCTTCATTCAAGAGCAAGACTGAATCATCAATTCTTGAGCCTTATCATCTACTACATGTTGATCTATTTGGTCCAGTAATGTCATGTCTATTGCAAAGAAGAAATATGCATTGGTCATAGTGGATGAGTTCACCAGATACACATGGGTGTATTTCTTGCACACAAAAAGTGAAACTGCATCTATCTTGATTGATCATGTCAAACATCTGGATAAATTGGTCAAAGATTCTGTGAAAACTAAGGAGTGATAATGGCACTGAGTTCAAGAATTTGATAATGGAAGAGTTCTGCAAAAACCATGGAATAAAGGAATTTTCTGCTCCTGGAACTCCACAGCAAAATGGAGTTGTTGAAAGGAAGAATAGAACTCTCATTGAAGCTGCACGTACAATGCTTGAAGAAGCAAAGCTTCCAACCTATTTCTGGGCTGAAGCTGTGCAGACTGCTTGTTTTACTCAAAATGCAACACTCATTAACAAGCAAGGAAAAACACCATATGAGATGGTGAAGAAAAAGAAGCCAAATCTGAAGTACTTTCATGTATTTGGATGCAAGTGTTTTGTTCTCAAGACTCATCCTGAACAGCTATCCAAGTTTGATCTAAAAGCTGATGAAGGAATCTTTGTTGGATATCCACTTTCCACAAAAGCCTTCAGAGTCTATAATTTGAGAACAAAAGTGGTCATGGAATCTATCAATGTCTCTTTTGATGACAAGAAGATTACTGGTCTTGAAGATTTTATTGACATGATCAGCTGAGATTTGAAAATGAAGACTCAAATTCTGATACTGAAAATCCTGACAGTCTAAGTCCTGATACTGTAAACTCTGATGGATTAAACTCTGATGTTATTGAAACTGTGGTGACTACGCCAAAGGAAGATGCACCTATGCAGGGGGAGCATACTCAAGATCTTACCACATCTCAAGAAACAGAACATACATCTGGCTCTTCAAGTTCTGATTCGTCAAGTTCTGATAAGCCAAGTTCTGATAGTGCTGAAAATCTAAATTCTGAAGAATCCAACTCAGAGAGCATAGTTTCAGGGGGAGCATCAGAAAATGAAAATGAAGACAGCATGGATCATGGGGGAGCATCCAGTTCTAGAGAAAACCTTCCATCTGCAAGGAAGTGGACAAAATCACATACACCTGATTTGATAATTGGAAATCCTGATGCAGGTGTCAGAACTAGAACAGGTACTTCAAACGAATGTCTTTACAATTCTTTTCTCTCTCAGACTGAGCCAAAGAAAGTGGAAGAAGCTCTTCAAGATGCTGATTGGGTGCAAGCAATGCAGGAAGAGTTAAATGAATTTGAAAGAAACAAAGTCTGGACCCTAGTGCCAAGACCAAAGAATAGATCTGTTGTTGGTACAAAGTGGGTATTCAGAAACAAAACTGACAGTGATGGCATAATTACAAGGAATAAGGCAAGGCTGGTTGCAAAAGGATATTCTCAACAGGAGGGAATTGATTATGATGAAACATTTGCACCAGTTGCTAGGTTAGAAGCCATAAGGATATTTTTGGCTTATGCTGCTCACAAAAAGTTTACTGTCTTTCAAATGGATGTGAAAAGTGCTTTTCTCAATGGAGAATTGGAGGAGGAAGTATATGTTGAACAACCTCCAGGCTTTGTAGATTCCAAACATCCAGGCTTGATAAAGCACTTTATGGACTTAAGCAAGCTCCTAGAGCATGGTATGAGACTTTAGCTCAGTTTCTTCTGGAAAGTGGATTCAACAGAGGAACAATAGACAAAACACTGTTCTACCTCAACCATGGAAAGGACTTACTTCTGGTCCAGATTTATGTTGATGATATCATTTTTGGGTCTACAAATGACAGACTTTGCAAGAAGTTTGCCAAACTGATGCAGTCAAGGTATCAGATGAGTATGATGGGGGAACTTAGCTATTTTCTGGGCCTTCAAGTCAAGCAGAATGAAGAAGGCACTTTTATTTTCAAACTAAGTACACCAGAAACTTGCTGAAGAAATTTGGAATGCAAGATTGTTCAAGTGCATCCACTCCCATGGCCACTGCAACAAAACTGGATAAGGATACTGGTAAATCAGTAGATATTACTGATTACAGAGGTATGATTGGCTCTCTACTCTATCTAACTGCTAGTAGACCTGATATCATGTATGCTACCTGTCTTTGTGCAAGATTTCAAGCAGATCCAAGAGAACCTCACTTAACAGCTGTGAAAAGAATTTTCAAGTATCTTAAAGGAACAGCTGATCTGGGATTGTGGTATCCTAGAGAATCAGATTTTAAACTAATAGGTTACTCAGATGCAGATTTTGCAGGTTGCAAAATTGACAGGAAAAGCACAAGTGGAAGCTGCCAATTTCTTGGAGGCAGATTGGTTTCTTGGTTCAGCAAGAAACAAAAGTCAATTTCCACATCAACTGCAGAAGCAGAGTATATTGCTGCAGGAAGCTGTTGTGCACAGATTCTTTGGATGAAGAATCAGTTACTGGATTATGGGTTAACATATTTCAAAATCCCTATTTACTGTGATAATCAAAGTGCTATTGCTATGACAGGTAATCCAGTTCAACACTCTATGACAAAGCACATCAGCATCAGGTACACTTCATAAGGGAACATGTGGATGAAGGTACAGTGGAATTGCACTTTGTTCCAACAGATCAACAACTAGCAGATATCTTCACAAAACCATTGTGTGAAGCCACTTTTACAAGATTGGTAAATGAACTTGGAATGGTTTCAGGTTCTTTCTCTAAATCTGCTTAGTTTTGTTCTGTTATATCAGACTTTATGATCAGTATTTACAGAATTTAATCTCTTTGTATTCTGTGCTTAATTGAAAATGTGTTTAAGTACTGACTGTTGTCTGATATATGTTTCTAAACTCTGATAAGTGATATGTCTGTTTAAGTAACTATTCAATCCTATGAGGATAACTGTGCTAGATGCTGACCTAGTAGTCTTCAATAAACAAAGATCCCATGTAAGAAGTAATTATTTCTGTGGAAATCTATTGACACAAGCAAATTCTGATAATTGAGCTTAGTTGAGTTTACTTTGTTATCTTATTACTAAGTCACAAATTAGAATAATGCTACTCATCTGTTAAGTTCTGATACTAGTAAATCTGTGAATGCACTAAGTGCTGATAAACCTCACTTATCAAAAGAAAAAGCAAAAGGATCAAAGAATAAAATCAGGTACTCCTTTGAGATCTAGAGTAAAAATGTGGAAGGGACGACCCAAGTGCATTGCTGGTATTAAGTAATATGCATTAGAAAAGCAAAATATTTTCTTGGTGACTTTTCACACTCTATGATTACTGGAGAAATACTCTGATAATAGCATAAATTCTGATAAGCAGTCGTGACTCACTTACACTGAGAAGCCACTGTAAATGGAATTTAAAAAGATGCATAAAATTAGCACAAAATAGTTGAGGTGGACTCAAGCATGAACTCATTCATCAGTAGGTTTCAGGATAATGACAGCTCTTTAGCAAAGTTTTAGTTATGCCTTATTTCTAAGATGTACTGAAGTGAATCAGACTTTACTCTTTGTCTGATATTTAGCTTAATGCACACACTAATCACTCCATATGAATGATGAAAATTACTGTGGTGATCTATGTTGTTTTAGATAACAGTCATTGTGTCATTGCACAAATTCTGAGGACAAGTTCTGATTGCTATTCTGATGATTAAGTTCTGAAGAATATAACTCAGAATTGTGAGGACTTACTAAGATAGGCATTCCTTTTTCGAGTTAAGAAATTATGTTCTGATGACTGTTAAGTTCTGATATAAGTCTAAGTTCTGATATTACAGTCTAATTCTTTACTTGACTTATCTGTGGATAAAATTTGATAACAGTCTCGGTTCAAACTAGAATATGTTGAAGTGGAAGATTAATAGTCACTATGGTTAGGGTTAGTGGTATTCGTACTTGAACAGTCAACTTTTACTTGCTTCTTGTGCGCATTAAACCATGTTTTCTCTTTCCAATGAATGTTTTTCTTTTTCCCAAGTCTGGGGAGACGAGGTAGAATTAATTCTACCTGTCAACATTAAATTTCTTTGCGTCTCCTGGCTTCTCCCCTGCCTATATAAGCAACCACTTCACAATCAGCCTTCCACTCAAATCTTTTCTCACAAACTTACCTTCATACTTTTCTATCAAAAACACCATGGTCAGATACAACATGTTTTTGAACTACCGAAACCTTCAATATGGAGCTAAGCTGTGCCGATTGGCGGCAGAATGGTACGTCACTGCCATTACTGATGAGATATGGGACTACTGTCCACAGGAGGAACTCCCCACCTCTGTTCTTCTATATGGATTACCATCGCCATCTGGAAGCGATTGGAGGAGGAAGGCTGGAAGCTCTCCGCCAGCAAGAGCGAATCATTCGACTCGCCATTCTGTTTGTCGAGAGTAGGAAGAAGAAATGATTTATTTTCTTCTTCCTGTTTTTCTTCATCATCAGCCTTGCCCTGCTTCTTGAGCTAGGACTAAGGCTGTTGATGTTAGGTTTAGCAGCTTAGGGAAATCTTGTATAAATTCTGATGTACTTTCAATTTCATGCCTGTATTCTCTTGATATATTAATGAAATTTGTTTTTGTTTCAAGATTTTGTCTCTGAGATATTTGTAATGCATTGATAATCCTGATAAATATTCATATTCTGATGACCATATAAATTCTAAGTTCTGATTTTACTTTATCAGTACTTACTCATCTAATTTATTTTGGTCATTTTCACTTGATTTATTTTCAGAATATTAATGTTGCAGTGAAAAATAATTAAATAAGTGGGAACGACCTTGATTAATGGAATATCTGGGTAAGTGGAACGGTTTTCCTTGAAAAACTGTAAGTGGGTAAGTAATGATTACTGTTTCCCTCGAGCCCAGTAACTATCCGTTATTACTGCATGTCTAACAGGTGTCCAACGGTTACATTTTTTTTTTTTAAAAAGGAGTATAAGTAAGACAGAGAGAAGATTTTTTAATCTTTTATTTCCTTCATACTTTTTCCTCTACTTGCTTTTACTCTCTTTCTTCTTCTCACGTTGGTTTTTCATACAGATATTTTTCTCAAACACCTGTTAGGGCGAAAACACGCGCTAATATTCACGCAAGTATACGCGTTCACAAGTAGTATAAGATATAATCAGATTCATTCCCACAGAGACTGGTTTAGGTTAAGTTCAATTTATGCACCTATGCAACAATGTATGGTTATCGCTCAATGCTAAGACAAATAACAAATTGGGTTTTTATTAAACTAAGAGATTATACTAAATAACATTAACTAAGAGAATTGAGGTTGAATTACTATATATGACAAACATGGGATTCTAACTTCATTACTACTTCATTCAATAGCCTTCTCGTTCTTAACCGTGGCATGTGATGGTGAGGACACTAATCAGATAACACGGAACTGATAAACGCCAACTTTCGTTGCACGATTACCATTCTACCAGACATCCACAAAAGAGATAGAAGCTGAATAGGCACCAATTATATTGAGACCCTATATGTCTATAGAATTTGACAACATAACGGTTTAAGAACAAGTTATCTATCTTGATTACATAGGGCAAGTAAAACGGTTAGAGTTACCTACGAATCATGTATACACATACAAGAACCTATGCTAGCATGGCAAGTTCTAAACCTCTATATTCACTGTCGCTTCAATAGAGATTAACACGCTATCTTATATGTTAGCTACGCACATAAGACGAATAAGCACAACCAATACTAGGATATCAATCAATCACCACACACCAAGATATCGAAACAATTAACTATTGAAATTCATAAGTAAATCCGCTAGAACCCCATGACAACGATTAGCCCATAATCGAACTCATCGTCACCAAGGGTTCCAATGAAAACATGGTATGAACAAGGTCTTAATAAACTAAATAATAATCAAAGTACGAATAAACGAGATCTAGGTTCAACAAGAACGAAAATGAGCATCCAAAGTTACAACTAATTCAAAGAATCACAAGTTGAAAACAAGATCTTCTTTTTCGGAGTTGTTCTGTGCTTCTAGGTCTTCTCCTTGGTATCCCCTTCGCTTCTTGCGTAAAACACAATCTTCTTCTTCTTAATTTTTTCTTGTGAAAACGTCTCAAATCTACTTATATAATAGTCCCATAAAACTCAGATTACATAGAAGTTGGAAGCCAAACAGAAGTAGAAGTCTAAAATAATTCAGCAAAATTCCCGACCCTGCGCGGCCCGCTCAGCATAGCTGCGCGGGCGCGCAGGCCTCCACTGGAAAAAAATCCAAGTTTGCTCCGTTTCTTCGCCGTAATCTGCCCGTTCCTTTCCTCTCGCAATGATGAACACATGCTAAGGCTTATTCTTGATGATTCCTCCCCCGAAATGCAACTAATACCCTGAAATGCATAAATACTAGAAAAACGCATCAAATACACAAAATACTTGATTTCAAGACACCAATTTAAGCCATTTTAAGACGTTCTAAGTGGTATAAAATGCCACTTATCACACCCCCAAACTTAAATCGATGCTTGCCCTCAAGCGTCACAGACTCAAAAACAAATAAAAATATGAATGAATACAATCTATATGAAAATGCAGCGATCCCCTTACTACAATTAATCAACCAAATTGCCACATCTCAACGAATGCAGTTAGAGAACTAAAGATCAATAAACTCATGCAAACGGACATACAGCCAGAAACGTGGTGTGTGCAAATGCTTAACAGATATGCTTCGGAACTAGACCAATTACTATGACTAGACTATCCTCAAGGCAATCCTATGATTATACAAAGAATAAAAATTCCATGCACAAAGTGATATACAACACTACAAGAACTCTGGAGCTTACTACGGAATCGTGCTTTTTATTTACAACTCAAATGCTTATTTGACCGTGCAATGAGTGAGGTCCACAAAAGACTTATACAATGATATCCATGTAACGAGCGTTAGGTTAGCGGATCCCAGACTCTAAAAGCCTTAGGTCGCTAGGCACAAAGTCCCCTAAGAACTTAATAACTCGAATACCAAAGAGCCCACTCTTGATCAATTATGCCAAAATATTTTTTTTTTTAATTTCTGAGCAAGTGCGTTTCGCTCCATCTTGCTCAACCCTAGACTACTTGCAACATACGCGAGCCGGCTACTAGCCATTTGACGCCTAACCATAACTAGCAACAACTTCCATATTTTTTTCTCCAAAATTTTTCTTTTTCATGTCTTTATCACTAAGAACCTATAATCGAATTCTAAGCATAATAAGTAGATTGACCTTGAAAACAACCAAATCATAACAACAATCTAGCCCTTACGCATTCTCTAAGACTTAGTGGACTTACAATGGTTTCTAGCATGCATATCAACCTACACAACTTAATATCACTTTAATGCTATCACTACACTCGCATCAATATCACAATTCAGTCGATAAATCATTCCAAAAGGGATCATGGTAAATGCATGAGCTACATGACATTCATAAAAAACTATATGGCATAAATTATGCAACTATATGAATTAAACTATCATGAATATGCAACTAAATGACACACACACAATATTTCTTAACTACCACCCCCATACTTAAAATTTTCAATGTCCTCATTGAAGGCAATAATAAGGATTTCAGGCATACCTAATGAGCGGGAGATTCACCCTTGTCGGGTGGAGGATCAGGTGGCCAATCAACCTCGCCACCAGTGTCTCGAACAACAGTACCAAAAGCATGTGTCAAATCTGCAGCAAAATGACGGTGAATATCGTGCATGGCCTCCATACGCCTAGTTACTCGCCTGTACTGCTCATCACCAACACCAGTCCTATCAACTACCTGTTTCCCATGAGAAGAACCCTCTATAGGCACAGGAGGATCCGTTCGGCTACCCTCTACATCATCAAAGATATATCCCAACCCCTTGTCAGGGGGTGCACCTAAGAATGAATAACTCAAGTGATTTGGTAGTGGTTGAGCTCAAGTGTAGGAGCATCTTCAATAGACGACTCGAGACGATCCTGAGAAATTTTCAGCTCTGCTAACCCAAGAGAATCGAATGGCACATCCAACTTCCTCTTCCACAGAGGTGCATTCAAAACCTGAATTTGCTCTACTTTAAAGCACTCCTCTTTAGCTGTGGGTAATTTTATTTCCTTGAACACATTGAAAGTGACCTTCTGATCATTAACCTTCATCGTAAGCTCTCCTTTTTGCACATCGATCATAGTTCGGCCTGTAGCCAAGAATGGTCTTCCCAAGATAATGGGAATCTTCTTATCTTCCTCGAAATCAAGAATTACAAAGTCAGCAGGGAAGAAGAGTTTATCCACCTTGACCAAGACATCCTCCACTATACCTCGTGGATAAGTGATGGAACGGTCAGCTAGTTGCAATGACATGAATGTTGGTTTCGGCTCAGGCAGACCAAGCTTCTTGAAGATAGATAAGGGCATCAGATTGATGCTAGCTCCTAAATCACATAAACACTTGTCGAACGACAAGTTTCCGATGGTGCAAGGATTAGTGAAGCTTCCAGGATCTTTAAGCTTTGGAGGCAACTTCTGTTGCAGCACAGCACTGCATTCCTCCGTTAGAGCAACGGTCTCTAAGTCATCGAGCTTCACTTTCCGAGAGAGAATACCTTTCATAAACCTCGCATAGCTAGGCATCTGTTCAAGAGCTTCAGCGAAAGGTATGTTGATATGAAGTTTCTTGAACACCTCCAGAAACTTCTCAAACTATTTATCCAGCTTTTTCTTCTGCAGCCTTTTAGGAAAAGGAGGTGGAGGATAGATCTGTTTTCTCCCCTGTATTACCCTCAGGAGGAGTGTGTTCCACAGTAGTCTTCTTTGGTTCCACCTCTACTTCCTTCTACACGTCTTCTTTAGCCAAAACTTCAGATTCTGGAACTTGAGACTTTTCAGGCTCTTCGTCTTGCTGAACTTGGGGGCTTGCGACCTTTCCAGACCTTAAGGTGATGGCGTTCACCTGTTCTTCAACTTCCCTCTTGCCTGGATTTGTTTTTGTATCACTAGGAACCGTTCCTGGTGGTCGATTCAATAAGGCATTAGCAATTTGCCCTATTTGGTTCTCCAGACTCTTGATAGAAACAGCTTGGCTTTGGCATATAAGAGCCTGGTTTTTGCACATAAGCCTCAACTCCTCTAATTCAGATTTTTCATTCGAAGATAGACCTGCATCATGAGTTTGTTGTTGAAGTTGGAGTTGTTGCTGAAAACCAAGAGAGTTGAACAGCTTATTTCCAAATGGCTGGAACGGCTGTTGCATCACATTCTGATTGTTGCTCCAGCTGAAGTTAGGATGATTCCAGTTGTCAGGATGATAAGTGTCTGGAACTGGTTGTTGCGATCTCTGAAAGTTGCTCACAAACTGAGCTGAGTCGCTAGATATAGCGCATTGCTCTGTCGCATGCGGACCTGCACACAGCTCACAAACACTAATTATCTGCTTAACACCATAGTTAGCCAGAGAATCGATCTTCATAGACAACGCCTTTAGTTGAGCAGTGATAGTCGTAGCTGTATCCACTTCAAGAACTCCTGCTACCTTGCCCTGTGGATATCTCTGGGTTGGATACTGATATTCATTAGCAGCCATCAGTTCAATTAGATCATAAGCTTCCTTATAGCTCTTGCCTATAATGCTCCGCCTGATGATGCATCGAGCATGTGTCTGGACTGTGCTCCCAACCCATTGTAAAAACAAGTGATGATCATCCAATCAGGAACTCCATGATGAGGACACTTCCTAAGCATCTCCTTGTAGCGCTCCCAAGCTTCACTTAGCGATTCTCCCGTTTGCTGCGCAAATTGAGTAATAGCATTCCTGAGTGCAGCTGTCTTCGCCATAGGGAAGAATTTAGTAAGAAACTTCTGAGCAAGATCTTCCCAAGTAGTAATCGAACCAGCTGGTAGAGAGTGTAACCAGCTCTTAGCCTTGTCCTTCAGAGAGAATGGGAACAGTCTCAGCTTCACAGCATCTTCAGAAACACCGTTGAACTTGAAGGTGTCGCATATTTCAATGAAATCCCTAATGTGTGTATTGGGATCTTCCGTTGGAGAACCCCCAAACTGGACTGAAGTCTGTACCCATTGAATTATGCCTGGCTTGATCTCAAAGGTATTAGATGTGATAGCTGGCTGGACAATACTAGATTGAATGTCATTGATCTTGGGTTGAGAAAAATCCATCAAGGCTTTCGTTCGTGCTGCTGGATCTCCCATTGTAATGAGTACCTGAAACACAAACAAATAAACCATGAAAGTAAAAGAATCCGAGTCAGTGAACTTTAACGACCACTGATGACAAGCACATAAACTAAAAATTAACACCGAGTCCCCGGCAGCGGCGCCAAAAACTTGTTAGGGCGAAAACACGCGCTAATATTCATGCAAGTATACGCGTTCGCAAGTAGTATAAGATATAAATCAGATTCGTTCCCACAGAGACTGGTTTAGGTTAAGTTCAATTTATGCACCTATGTAACAATGTATGGTTATCGCTCAATGCTAAGACAAATAACAAATTGGGTTTTTATTAAACTAAGAGATTATACTAAATAACATTAACTAAGAGAATTGAGGTTGAATTACTATATATGACAAACATGGGATTCTAACTTCATTACTACTTCATTCAATAGCCTTCTCATTCTTAACCTTAGCATGTGATGGTGAGGACACTAATCAGATAACACGGAACTGATAAACGCCAACTTTCGTTGCACGATTACCATTCTACCAGACATCCACAAAAGAGATAAAAGCTGAATAGGCACCAATTATATTGAGACCCTATATGTCTATAGAATTTGACAACATAACGGTTTAAGAACAAGTTATCTATCTTGATTACATAGGGCAAGTAAAACGGTTAGAGTTACCTATGAATCATGTATACACATACAAGAACCTATGCTAGCATGGCAAGTTCTAAACCTCTATATTCACTGTCGCTTCAATAGAGATTAACACATTATCTTATATGTTAGCTACGCACATAAGACGAATAAGCACAACCAATACTAGGATATCAATCAATCACCACACACCAAGATATCAAAACAATTAACTATTGAAATTCATAAGTAAATCCGCTAGAACCCCATGACAACGATTAGCCATAATCGAACTCATCGTCACCAGGGTTCCATCGAAAACATGGTATGAACAAGGTCTTAATAAACTAACTAATAATCAAAGTACGAATAAATGAGATCTAGGTTCAACAAGAACGAAAACGAGCATCCAAAGTTTACAACTAATTCAAGAATCACAAGTTGAAAACAAGATCTTCTTTTTCGGAGTTGTTCTGTGCTTCTAGGTCTTCTCCTTGGTATCCCCTTCGCTTCTTGCGTAAAACACAATCTTCTTCTTCTTAATTTTTTCTGTGGGAAAACGTCTCAAATCTACTTATATAATAGTCCCATAAAACTCAAATTACATAGAGTTGGAAGCCAAACAGAAGTAGAAGTCTAAATAATTCAGCAAAATTCCCTACCCTGCGCGGCCGCCTCAGCCTAGCTGCGCGGGCGCGCAGGTTGCTGCGCGGCCGCTCGCATAGCTGTGCGGGCGCGCAGGCCTCCACTGGGAAAAAAAATCCAAGTTTGCTCCGTTTTCTTCGCCGTTAATCTGCCGTCCTTTCCTCTCGCAATGATGAACACATGCCAAGGCTTATTCTTGATGATTCCTCCCCCGACATGCAAACTAATACCCTGAAATGCATAAATACTAGAAAAATGCATCAATACACAAAATACTTGATTTCAAGACCACCAATTTAAGCCATTTTTAAGACGTTCTAAGTGGTATAAAAATGCCACTTATCAACACCTAACAGGCACTCTTAAATTTCAATTTTTCACATGGCACCTAAGGATTTAATCATTGATGGAGCTAAGTTGTTCCAAATAACTATGCTGCAATTCTTGATCATGCATCTGAATTGCATTTTGTGCAAGATCTTCTTGCACATAGTGAGATTGGGTATGCATTGACCCAGCCTTTAGTCTTTTCGAGCCAACAAGTTCTGACATTTTGGCGGACTGGGCACTTTGATAATGGTGGTACACATGGCACTCCCAGTATTGTTTTCGAAGTGGGTGATTCTTCATATGTTGTCACTCCTGGTACAATACGCAAGGCTCTACATCTCCCATAAGGATGTACCTTTTCAATTCCAGAGAAATCAGCTCTTCAGGATTTAATGGCCCATTTGGGGTATGAACAGAGTTTGGCAAAGCTTGGGCAGTCAAAACGGGCTCATATCATAAGAGAATGGAGCTTCTTCTTCGACCACATCACTAAAGCTTTTGGGAACAAGTGTTCGAATTTTGATGTTATCCCAATTCTGAGTCAGCACATCGGGTATGCTATTATAAACCAAACTCATTTTGATTTTGCAACTGCTATAATTGGTTTTACTGGGGATAGGATGACAGAGGATAGGAATGTTGTTTACTTTGCTAGATTCTATCAACTTATATATACTTTTTGTACTGATGAACCTCAATTAGTCAGTTCCTTAACTCCACCTTTTAAGGTTGTAAAATGTTAATTTAATGACCTGATAAATGCTGACACTAAGAAATCAGTGGTTAGACCTTTACAGATTCCTCAATCTGTAAAACAGATCTTAGTAAATGCTGATCCTGATACTTATAGATCTGTTTATTCTGATGTCCAACCAACAACAACCTCTCAAACACCACAACAACCATCAGCACCTACCACCCATTCTACTCAACCAACCCTCAGGCAATATATCAAATCCTATCTCTCCACTTCACAGACAGTTCAACCCTCAACCTCAGTACCTACTGTGAAGCCTTCATCTTCCAAGCCAAAGAGGACAAAGACTGTTCCTCAAACACCTCAAAAGAGAAGGAGGATTGCCTTGAGAGATGAATCTGATACTGAGGACCAGGTTCCTTCTTCAGAACCTGTTATTGATGAAGCTGAGAAAGAGACTTCTCAGAAGGATTCTGGAATTGGGGGATCTAGGCTTCTCAAGAGGCTTAGAAGAATGACAGTTCCTGAAACTCCCAAGGAATCCAAATCTATAAAGAGATACAAGAAACAGAGGGCAAATAGGCCAGTTTCAGATGATGAAGAGGAAGCAGTTAAGGAAGGGGATCAGGAATCTCTGATCTCACAACAAAAGGAATTTGCTAAAGTCACTTCTTCTCCATCAACTCCATCTCAGGAAGCTGTTTCTGAAAAGGCCAACACACCATCTGTATCGCCTGTTGATCCAGGCACAAGTGCTGATATTGATGTTCAAAACTTAGTTGTGCCTGAAGTAATTTTCCTAGAAGCTCCAACAACAAATAATCTATCAACAACACCTGTTACTGATGTTGTTCAAACTCCAGAGTTATCTACTACACCTTCTCTGCATCTAAATGCTGATGATCAGAATATAGGTGAGCATCAGGATATGGCTGTTGATCAGACCTTTGAACCAGATCAACAATTAGAGGATGCTGAAGCCTTCATTGCTACTCACACTGTTGTCTTATCCGAAGATACTAATTCTGTAAGTTCTGATGCTGCAAATGCTGGAGATACTGGTGATGCTGCTCCAAATGCAGATGCTGATGCAGCAGGTCCTTCAGGACATGCTCCTCAACAAACTATTCTTAAGTCTGAACTTGTTAAGAAGTTTTTTACCAGAGAAGCACCAGTGCCTTGGAGTGAAACTCCTGCAGGACAGGAGTGGACTAAGGAGTGGAACTCAGTTTCCTGTGTTCCAACTGAAAAACATCTTGCTGAGCACTTGACTAAAGCTGATGAAATGTTAAATTCTGATGATTTGAAAACCCAGCTTAGAGTCACTGTATTGAGTACTAAATATCTACAAGGTCTTCATTCAACTACTCATGCAGAGCTACACAAGATTCAGGAAAAATTCATCAAACAGGAACAAATTCAAAAAAATTGATAAGAAAAAGTTCTTCCAACCTACCTTTGACAGGATTGCTTATATTGAGAAGACTCAAGAGAAACAACAAGCTTAGATTAATGATATTCTGACAAATCAAGCTTCTCAGCAATCTCAACTTACTGAAATCCAAGCCTCAGTGGAATTGCTTATCTCTCTTCTACTTCCTGCTGATGCCAAAAAGGGGGAGAAAGTAATTAAGTCCAAATGCAAGACTGACAAGACACTGAAAGGGAAGGATAATGAAAAGGATGATCAAGGACGCTCTGGAATGGGTAGAGGTCATAGTCAAGGTAGAGGTTTCACATCAAGAAAAGCTGAAATCACAAGTCACAGGACAAGTTCTGATACTGGGAAAATAATAAGTTCTGCTACTGGTAAAAGGATAAGTTCTGATGAACTTTTAGATCTTGATGAGGAAATGTCAAGACAGATATTTCTTCAGGAAAATCCAGGAATGGACTTGGAGAGTTTAATGGAGGAAGAAGCCAGACTTAAATCAGAGAAAGTCACATCTAAATATGAAGCTTCTGGTAAAAAGCCACTTCCAAAACTCAAAGGCATTGTGATAAAAGAAAGGACAAATGCTGAAGCAACATTGGCTAAATCATAACCGCAGATAGATCCAAGATCCAAGGGTAAAGAAAAGGTTGGTGAACCTATCAAGGTTTATGTGCCTCCTGAGGATGAAGAAATTACTGATGAAAAGGATGATCTTGCTCTGACTTCAAGAAAGTTTCTTAAAACAACCTCTGACATGGCTCAAGTTGTTCAGAGTCAAGATAAAGTAAGTTCTGATATTTCAAAGAAGCAAGTAACCTCTGACACAGCTCAAGTTAACTTGATATCATAAGTTAGACCAAAGACACTCCTACCAGGATTCACTAAAGCAAAACAGACTCAACCTTTGAAGACTGCTGCAAGTGCTTTTGAAGCAAGAGTAGTTACTGGAAAGGAAGCAAGAGATAAAACTGGATTGGGAAGTACTGATGAAAGAAGAATACAGAACACTACCAATGATCCAACTTCCTTGAGTGAACCAGGTATTGGAGCAACTTCTGAGAGATTGAATCAACTAGAATCTGTACAAATGGTTTACCATACCTACTTGAAAGAACACATCTTGTTGTACTTCATGACAGATGGTAGGGTTTATCATATAAGGCAAAATGCCATTCCATTGAAGTATTTTGAAGAACTGGAGCATGTACTATTCTTACTTCAAGTGGATGACAGATTGACAGGAACTGCTGCAAACTATTTGAAGGATCAGATTCAGAGACAGAAAAGGCTTTATTATGTTAAGTCTGACAACACATATGTTCCAAAGTACAGAGATCATAAGGATGATATAGTTGAAATGAAGCCCAACACTGCTAAAATTATAACTACCTTTCTAGGTTACAGGGCTGTGGAATTCAATCTTGAGTCTGATAAAGCTTATTTGATCAGACTGGATCAGGATATAAGAAAAGCAAAGATTAATGATCTCAGGGCTGCAATCTTTCAAATTGGTGAAGATACTGCAGAGCTTAAAGATGCTAAAAGGAGGATGATTGATGAACTTAGATATGCTGAGAGATGTTTGTTGAAGAACTATCTCAGAACAACTCCTGACATCAGAGAGATCAGAAAATGAAGCCAAGTCAAAGATCTACAACTACTTAAATTTTTATATTTGTACAGACTGAAGTTGTTATCAGAAGTTAAATATTGGTAAAGCTTTAAGGACTGTAAGTTGTAGCTATCTAATCTAATTCTCATGCATTTTGTATTTAATGTTTTTGACATCATCAAATATCTGTTAAACTTGTATCTTATGCTAATTTACAAGTTGGGGGAGATTGTTAGATATATTTGATAATGTCATGGCTAATATGATTTATGTTTAGTTTTCAGATCTTATTTAACAGGACAAATCAGTTTTCAGATCTTATTTAACAGGACAAATCAGTACTTAACTGGGAATCAGTACTTATACTGGAAGTCAGGACTTAAGGATATCAGTACTTATATTATCAAGAGATAATCATCAGAAGTTGGATATCAGAACTTAAGTGCTGAAGGACAATCAGATAAGGATAGTAGATGATTAAAGGAAAGAAGATCGAGATAAACATAAGAAGAGATATGCATGAAGAAGGAGTTCCGTGAAGAATGGAATACTTGGAAGAAAAGATATCTGATTGATATATTTTAGGAAGCTAAATTATATTCCATATCAATTAGCAATTATCATGTAACTGTGTAATATATAAACACAGACATAGGGTTTACACTATAAGTGTTATCATATTCGAGAAGATTATTCATTGTAACCCTAGCAGCTCTCGTGATATTTGTTCATCACTGAGAGGTAACAGTTCCATACTGTAACAGAGTTTATTGTTTCAATAAAGTTTGTTTTCTGTTACTTAAGATATTAAAGTTCGATTTGATTGTATTTTACACTGTATTCACCCCCTCTACAGTGTGTGTGACCTAACAAAATAAAAGACTAAAAAGGGAAGGAGTATAAAGGGATATAAAGGCAAGAGAGTTTGAGGAATGATAAGGGAGTTGGGTATGAGGAAACCCTAAAGACTCATAGTAATAGAAATAAAAAAGTATATGATCGTCAGGATGAGGGTGATTCACCATGAGTTAAAGTTGACGGTTGAAGGCATAAGAGATAAATATATTTTATCCCCTTTAAGTTGGGAGGATTCGAGGAAACCTTGAGATAGTTCGAAGGATAAATAATGAGACGCAGATAGACTGAGGAGACAAGAAAGTAAGAAATTAGGAAAATTGGATGAAGGAAGTGACCTTCAAGAATGTGAAGTGTAAGACCGGTGGCTTGATACCCAGAAAGGGAGACACCAGGTATGAAAGATATCCTAACATTGAGATGACTGTTGAGATAAATAACAAAATTAAATAAGGAATTATTAAGAAGAAGTTCACGTTGAACACGACCAATATCTTCCAGAACATCCCTGTTGTCATTACCAAATTAGACAAGCAAAGAGAAAAAATAAAAAAACCCGTTGTTATCTTTTGGAGGCCATATGGATTGACCTCAGTTTGAATAAGGATGCTATTGTGAAATTAAGTACAGACTATCGAAGTGAGAATGATTGAATAAGGTAATCTATCAAGTATATATGACTTGATTTATCCATGGAAGAGTGTAAGTATCTTTTAAAGGTGGAATTAAGGATAAAACCCCGATAACTTAAAATGAATCCTGGGGGAATGCATAAAGGTTGGCATTTCACCTTTAATAGGGACAGAATGAGTTTTGACAGTATGAATTGGAAAGTATTTAGGTAACAACAACCTTTAAGGATCAGTGGAGAACTTTTTCAGAAGTATATAGACAATGATTCTGGTATTAGTAAATGGTATCTTGATATGCCCTGTACCTAGGGAGTACCGGATGAAGAATTTAAGGATGACCTTAGAGGTTTTACAAGGAAAAAGGTAATATTCAAAGTTCTCAAGAATAGAAATTTTGATAAAGGAAATATGACGTAATTATAATAATGCCAGGTGGGGCACGTGTTGAACCATAAGAAAGTATAGATCGACCCAATGAGGGTCAAGATTGGTGAAAACAAGAAGGACCCATGATAAGAGACATCCTAAGTATGATCGAGAGTCAGCCGTGACAATGTTCACATCTAAAGACTAAGGCAATGACTTATGGAAAAATAGTGATTTTTTTTTTCTTTCTCAACAAGACTTAAGAAAAGCATTTTCACACAAGAAGTGATTGAAATGAGGTAGAAAAATTTAGTTGGAGGTGGTTAAAATGACATTGATTGTAAGGAAAATTTTACTATCAGGAAAGACCAAAGAGGTGGCCGACACTCTAAGTGAAAGAGAGCAGTTATAGGCGCTCGTGCCAGAGGAATACAGTGATGATGGTTAAAGCCGTGAAGGTTGTATTATGGTGTGAAAGATTGACATTCCTTCTGATGATTGTGTGATACTCAACCGTAATGGTAAGTTTGGTAAAGATTTAATTATGTAATCGCCGTGAGCGGGCTATCTATCTTAGAAGGTCCTATCTTGAGATAAGCCAGGACCATGTTATGAAAGGACTAAATGAACCCTGGAGTTTCCAGTCTCTTATTGAGGACATATGATTACTAACAGTAATAACCTTCTATTGTTGCTTTGATTGATATTCTTCTGCAATTTTATCTACTTCATGTCATATATACATCAAGTTCAAGAGATGTCCTTCATGGATCACAAATGGTGATATGTTACCTACTTAGGAGGTTTTGATACGGTAAGTATGGACTCCGTATGATTACCTATTAAGATTTCGAGGAAAATGAATGACTACAGTAGGTCAGTGGTGGACCATAGTAATGCTACAATGAGTCTATGAATAATGAGACGATGACAACTGTGAGAGTTGTATTGTAATGAATGTTGAGATTGGGTACCACTAATTGGGTCGTGGTGATGTATAAGTTATCATTGATAGACTAATTAAGTCGATTATTACCTATTGAATATTTATTCCTCCTTATCAATAGAGGGTCGTATTACTATACGAGGAAGGTTGCGATGCAAGCATAGAATTCTAGTAACGATGATGTCTAGAATGAGATCCCAGATTCGATTTTCGATATCGAGGGAGTTTCAAAGGTGATTGTGTATAAGCTCGTGCAAGAGCATGGGTCCATAGAATGATGGATGGAATAGCAAAAATATTTAGGCATGTGAAATATGATGCTATAATACCTGATGTTGATATATATACGTATATGTTTTGGACTCCTATGACAAACCTCTATAGTTCAGAGGTAGATTCCAAGCCAGATATTTTGTGGCAGTATATTTTATATATATACAATTCTCTTCAATTCGTTCTTTTCTCTCCTTTTCATTTCATGTAAGCTGAGAAGAACAACCCTTCCAGAAGGGGAGGTATTGCCGAATGACTATCTATCTGTGTGATAGAAGCCTAGTAGGATACCACATATTATTTAATTGCTTGTCAAGTACTAAAGGCTGGCCACCTTCTGTACTAACTATGCGATATAACAAGTGTTCATGATCATAGTGATCTCTCAATAAATTCTTTTACTTCTATACGATGGATCAAGCTTTCAAAGATAGAAGCAGCTAGAAAGGAGTAGTATTAGTGTGGTGGTATTCCGAATCTAACACGTTCGTGATACTAAGGTTGACGTGGTTATTAAAAAGTTATAGAATGCTAACGAGCAAAAGTATAACCAGTATAATATTAGGAACGGAAGATAGTAACGATTACGAACTGGAAAAGAATGGGTATTGAGAAGCAAAAGCTATAACGCTGGAAGTTATAATGAGGGTCTGTGCAATAAACTTGTAAGAATTTGGAACGATCACTTAACATGGATTGAGTTTTCTTACAATGATAGATGATATGTCAGTATTGAGATGTCGCCTTATGAGATCCTTGAGGGAAGACAATGTCGATCTCCCTTATGTTAGGATGAAGTTGTAGAGCGCAAGATGCTCGGACCCGCAGTAGTCCAAAGGACCAAGGATATAATAGATCTAAGCAGAGGACGGCTGGTAGTAACCCAAGATGGTCATAAGAAGTATGTTGAATTGACACGAAAGGACAAGGAATAGGAAGTAGGGGACCTAGTGTTGTTATAGGTATTCCCTTGGAAAGGATGGATGAGGTTCGGAAAGAAAGGAAAGCTAAGCCCACGAATTGTTGGACCCTTTGAGGTATTAAGACGTATTGGGAAGTTAGCATATAAGCTAGCCCTACCCCCGAACATGTAGCAAGTTCATAACGTGTTCCACGTATCAATATTAAGGAAGTATAATTCGGATGCCAGACAAATAGGGGCATATAAGCGCATAGATATGCAACCTGACGTAACCTATATGGAGCAACCAGGAAGGGTTATAGATTGAAAAGGAACAAGTGCTTAGGAGAAGGGTTATCAAACTAGGCAGAGTTTGGTGGTAGGACCACAATGTGGGAAAATGTACTCGAGAGTTAGAAAGTGCAATGCTAAGAGAGTATCCCTATTCATTTTTTATCTGATTCCGGGATGAAATCCTTTTAAGGAGGGGAGACTGTAATAACCCCAATTTTTGGAATTTTTTTTTTGAAACCCTTATGAATAGTGATTTTGCTGATTATGCTGAATAAGAAAACTTTTCATACCACACTTTGTAGAGGTTCTTTTATTGTTATTCTGAGATCTTATTAGTACTCTATATGGTATATAAGTGTATGTAAAGATCGTTAGAATCCAAATTCGAACACTTTGATTTTTCCCGAAAATCCACCAGATACCGAAAGAATTGTGTATAAGGTAACAGGATAAAAAGGATTTAAATTCAAGGATTATAAGAGAGGATCATATAAGAAATATAATATATTGACAAAGGTTTAGGGGAACCTAAGTAATAAGATCCCGGGTATGATCCCTCAAACGATAAATGAGAACGAAAGTTAAGCGAACCGTATAACAGATCAGCGGTCATTAGCCAAGTGATTAGGAGTTAATCAAAGAGTTAGTGGAGGGTGATGTCATCTCACCAACAAGAAGAGGACAAGTGTGGGATGGTGACATAAGGGGATGACATGAGCATGACAAAAAGGAAAGGAAGTGTTGGTTGATTCTAAACCACACAAAATTCACCATGGTTAAAAGTAATTAATCAAAACAAAAGCAACCAACCAAGGCAAGCAAAACAAATCACAAAAACACAACTTGACTTCTTTTTTTCTTCTTGAAGCTCTCGGCCTCTTTCTTAAGAAATGGGAAGTCCAAGCTCCTCCACTTGCTAATTTACAAGGTAATTATCCTAGCTTCTCCTAGTTAAGTTACATACTTCCTAGGAATCTTAGCTTCAAAATCCTTTCCTAGCATTTCCTATAAATCATTCAAGAAGATGGTGAATAGTACTTTCTTGAAATTAATTTTTGTGTTCTTGATTTCTTTGAAAGATCAAGCTTGTAGGAGGTTAGATTAAGGCTTCCATGGGCATTCCAAGGATCTTTCATGGATTAAAAGCTTCAAGGAAGGTATAACTCTTCATGATCTTAGTCTTAAGTTTTGTTGTTTGGATTTCCTAATGTTTAGATGATGGGTTAGTGTAATAGGTGTGTAATCATGTTTAGAGCTTTGTTTAGTAAGTGGTTTTGTTGATTTTGGAGTTAGGAGTGATACTTGTTGGATTTAAAGTTCTTGGTCACATTTTTGACTTAGTTTAAATGAATAGGTTGAGATATTGAGTTATGGTTGAGTGATATTGTATTGTGGTTGAATGATGGTGGAATGGTGATGATTGGTGGTGGTTTGATATTGATTGGAGTGGTATAAAATTTGGTAATCGCGTAAACATAGCCGTCGTAATGCCCGTTTTACCTTAGACTGTTTTTGTTCTTAACATCAGGACCCGTGAACTCACTGTTAGGTTTTGACCATTGCCATGTTTAGATAGTTCATGTTACGAGCTTCGTTTTGATATGTGGTTCGCTTGAATCCGATGTACGGTTTAGGAGAAACGACCGTTTTAAGTAACGACGTTTCGCGACCGAACCATTACCCCTCGCCTTACTTTGAAACCTTGGTTAAGGACTTTAAATGACTAATTGGGGTATGAAACAATTATTTTAAGTGGATTAGGAAGTTGGTAAGGTACTAGCGAAAGAATCGCCTTAAAACTCTTAATGGTTAATTTATTAAAAATGGTGGAGCCGAGGGTACTCGAGCGACTTAAGTGAATCTTTAAGCGCGAAAGCGAACGTTAGGGCTCTAATTAGTTAAAGTCTAGTTTCTTAAGCGACCGGGGTTTAATTCCGACTTATGTTGTTGTTCATAGGTTATCGGACCCTCTCTAAGCTTAAGTCTATCCGGGAACACTCAGGAATGTTTTCTACCTGTTATATTGTTGTTGTGATGTATATATGTATATGCATTATCTTGTTATAAGTGCATGATTGTTATTAGCAAATCTTGCGATATATTGGAGCATGTTAATATGGTATATATGCATGCTTGTTTCGTAATCTTGATATCTAATTGTTGATTCAAATGCTTATAGTTGCATAATACCTATGCTAGAGATAAGCAGTAGTTGCGTATACCCTTAATATAGGGGACCCAAAGGTGAACATTTTCTAAAACCGGGAGTCGATGTTCCCAAGTATATTATATATATATAGATATAGTTTTCAAAACTATTAAACGAATAAGGTTTATTCGATAACTTTATTTTTATTAATGAATATTACTTTGAATATTCATTCGAGGACTTATGACTCCGTTTATTCTATTTAATGAATATTATTTTGAATATTCATTCGAGGACTTATGACTCGGTTTATTTTATTTAATGAAAATTATTTTTAATATTCATTCGAGGACTTATGACTCGGTTGATTTTATTTAATGAATATTATCTTGAATATTCATTCGAGGACTTATGACTCCGCTTAATTATTAAATAATATTCTTTATTTTATTAAAGAATAATGTTTCGATAATCAAACTTATTTTCGATTATTCAAATAATGATCGTACTTGCGTATAAGTATTTCTTTGGTGATTTATTATTCATTTCAAGTATGAGTTTTAAAACTTCTACTTCAATTATTTTTATAAAGATTATCCTTATGGGAATATTATTTAAATAATAATATTCAGATATTTTCTAATATATCGGGACTGATTTATTTCATTAAATCAGCATTACTCCAAACATTCTTAAAAATGTTTTCGAGTCTTCAAAATGATTTTTAAAAGATTAGAGCGGATCCCAAAACTCATTTTTATATTTAAGATCTTCCTTTTAAAGGGGATTTAAATACTCGCTCAAAACCTGGGAGGATCCGGCTCAGTGGTGTATTTTACATTCCCAACAAGGTTGTTGTTTTGAGAAAACGTCTTGATTACTTGCCTATCGTTCGGGAAGTAAGTTCATCTATTTGAGTCGGCATAAGGAACATGGGCTCAGTGGACGTCCATGAAAGTGTAAGTGGCTCGGTGGGAGTCCATCAAATGCGTAAGTGGCTGAGTGGCAGTCCAGCACAAGGTCCTATTGCGGCCAGGGTGATGACCAGTGAGGAATTCGTCCATCTACTAGTAGAAAAGGTTACTTATTGGTATCTTTGCCTGATCACAAGATATCAGGTTTATGCCAAGGTTTTCTCCTTTCCAAATTGATTGGATATTGCAACTTTGTTTATTATTTTCATAACAGAGGTTTTAAAGGAGTGTATGAAATGTATATATATAGGTGTATATATATATATATCGGGACTTAATGAAGTATCTCGTAACTTCATTATTTATAATGATATTTCAAGGATTGAATATATTTAAGTCTTATCTTGTAGTCTCATCTATGTGATGAACTTTTGAAACTGATTATAACTTGAACGGTGATAGTTCAAGTAGTATTTGGGAAAGATATAAGTATTTTGGGGTATCTTGTAACTTCATCTTTTCAACTTATATCTGGTTATTGATTATCTTATGCATGACAAAGATTTTCAGAAAAACATCGAAACAAGGTTAGATATATGAGATCACCTTGTAACGATATTTTTATACAGTTATAAACTGTAACTCTGTGTATATTATACAGGTCAGAGGATTTCAAAGATTGTGAAAAGTATATATGTACATATACTGAATATTTTGCGACTTGGTCGCATAAGAGATCAAACTTGGTTCATTTCTTTTGACCAAGACTTTCACGAGTACTATGAGAATGCTCATATATTGTTAATTATTCTATATATTATTTTGGTGGGCTTGTTGCTCACCCTTGCTTTCTTCTTTCATCACACAACAACAGATAGACAAGATGAACAGGATCAAGCTCCCAATTCGTGAGCAGATAGGAAACATTCCGCAGTTTCCTGTAGGCGTTGATGTCGTGTAGCTGAGGTAGGATCTACCAATAGGCTAGGCTTTCAAATTTCAATGTACCAGACTTATGTATAGTTATGAATTGTAATAATGGCAAAAAATATGTAAATTATTCAGAAACCCTTTTTAAGGTGAAATAGTTTATAATTGTGGAATAAAATGACTTGTGTTATTTTTGGTATTCATCTCTGAGACTATAACTTGTGGTATGTGTGTGTATATTGTGGGGTCACAGTACGCAGTAGTTGGTTGACTGTTAAGATTAAGTTTTGATAAGGGAAATGGAACTCGTGACAACCTGGATCCCCGACCCCGGATTTGGGGGTGTTACATATACCATGCCCTTAGAGCTTGCTTAAGGCCATAAAGTGCTTTTTCAAGTATGTAGACATGATTAGGAAATTTTGAATCTACAAAACCTGGAGGTTGTTCAACATATACTTCTTCTTCCAATTCTCCATTAAGTAAAGCACTTTTTACATCCATTTGAAAGACTGTAAACTTTTTGTGAGCAGCATAAGCCAAAAATATCCTTATGGCTTCCAATCTAGCAATTGGTGCAAATATTTCATCATAATCAATTCCCTCCTGTTGAGAATATCCTTTTGCAACCAGCCTTGCTTTATTCCTTGTAATTATGCCATCACTATCAGTTTTGTTTCTGAACACCCACATTGTACCAACAACAGATCTGTTCTTTGGTCATTGTACTAGGGTCCAAACTTTATTTCTTTTAAATTCATTTAACTCTTCCTGCATTGCTTGCACCCAATCAGCATCTTGAAGAGCTTCTTCCACTTTCTTTGGTTCAGTCTGAGAAAGAAAAGAGTGATAGAGACATTCATTTGATGTAGTTGTTCTAGTTCTGACACCTGCATCAGGATTTCCAATAATTAAGTCAGGTGTATGTGCTTTGGTCCACTACCTTGTAGATGGAAGGTTTTCTCTAGAACTGGATGCTCCCCCATGATCCATGTTGTCTTCATCAACCTTTTCTGATGCTCCCCCTAAAATTATGCTCTCTGAGTTGGATCCTTCAAAATTGGAGTTCCCAGAATTATCAGAACCTGGCCCATCAGAACTTGATGAATCAGAACTTGAAGAGCCAGTTATAGGTTTTGATGCGTCTTGAGATGTGGTTGTATCTTCAGTATGCTCCCCCTGCACAGGTGCATCTTCCTTTGGCGTAGTCACCACAGTTTCAATAACATCAGAGTTTAATCCATCAGAGTTTGCAGTATCAGGATTTAGACTGTCAGAATTTACAGTATCAGAATTTAAAACTTCATTCTCAAATCTCAGCTGATCATGATCATTAAAATCTTCAAGTCCTGTAATCTTCTTATCATCAAAAGAGACATTGATAGATTCCATGACAACCCTTGTTCTTAAATTGTAGACTCTGAAGGCTTTTGTGGAAAGTGGATATCCAACAAAAATTCCTTCATCATCTTTTAGATCAAATTTGGATAACTGTTCAGGATGAGTCTTAAGAACAAAACACTTGCATCCAAATACATAAAAATACTTCAGATTTGGCTTCTTTTTCTTCACCATCTCATATGGTATCTTTCCATGCTTGTTAATGAGTGTTGCATTTTGAGTAAAACAAGCAGTCTGCACTACTTCAGCCCAAAAATAGGTTAGTAACTTTACCTCATCAAGCATAGTTTATGCAGCTTCAATGAGAGTTCTATTCTTTGTTTTAACCACTCCATTTTGTTGTGGAGTTCCAGAAGTAGAGAATTCCTGCCTAATTCCTTGGCTTTTGCAGAACTCTTTCATAATCAAATTCTTGAACTCAGTTCCATTATCACTTTTTATGATTTTCACAGAGTCTTTAACCACTTTATCCAGTTGTTTGACATGATCAATCAAGATAGATGCAGTTTCACTTTTTGTGTGCAAGAAATACACCCATGTGTATCTGGTGAACTCATCCACTATGACCATAGCATATTTCTTCTTTGCAATAGACATGACATTCACTGGACCAAATAGATCAACATGTAGTAGGTGATAAGGCTCAAGAATTGAAGATTTAGTCTTGCTCTTGAATGAAGATTTTCTTTATTTTGCCTTTTGACAGGAATCACAAAGGCCATCAGGAGCAAATACTGATTTTGGCAAACCTCTCACAAGATCTTTCTTGATCAGTTCATTTATATTGTTGAAATTTAAATGAGAGAGTTTCTTGTGCCAATTCCAGCTTTCTTCAATTGATGCTCTACTCAACAGACAGATTGCAGAACCATCAGTACTTGTTGAAAGCTTGGATTCATAAATGTTACCAAGCCTGTATCTTTCAGAACAACTTTGCCTGTAGATTTGCTTACAACTTCACAGTGTTCTTACAAAGAAATCCACATGATAACCTCTATCACAGATTTGACTAACACTCAGCAAATTGTGTTTAAGTCCTGAGACTAGAGCTACTTGTGCAATGATGACATTCCCCATATTTATATTGCCATATCCCAAGGTTTTTCCCATGTTACCATCTCCATAGAAACACTTGGGCCAGCTTTCTCCATAAAGTCTGATAGCAGGGCTTTATTTCCAGTCATATGTCCTGAACATCCACTGTCCAGAACTAGGATGTTTTTCCTGTTGCCCTGCAATCACAAAGACCACTAATGATTAGTTTTAAGGACCCAGACTTACTTGGATCCTTTGGCCTTATTAAGTTTGTTAACATTTGCAGCGGATTTAGCATCAGAGTTTATGTTAACATTTTTCTTATCAGCATTTACACTATCAGACTTTGCATCAGAACTTACACTAGAAGGAATAATGCTAACTTTCTTTAAAGAAGGTTTTATTTGATAATAATCATAGTACAAACTATGATATTCCTTACAAGTATAAATGGAATGCCATTAACTACCACAATGAAAACAAGGATTTTGTGGCCTATATTTAACAGACTGGCCCTTAACTCCTGACTTTGAAGGTAAGGAGTTTATGTTCTTATTTTTCCTGCAAAAAGAAGCCAGATGGTTAGAATTTTCACAGTTATAACATTTCTTTCTAGGAGCATTAGGAACAGGCTTATAATCATTACTTTTACTCATACCTTCCTTTCCATTCCTATTTTTTCTAGGGAGCTTTACCTTGTTTACATTCTTAACATCTTTCAGCTTATGCTTAAGCTGATTCTTTGTCATTAAGCCTATGTTAACTTCAGTTGGCTTTTCCTGTTTTGGTTTGACAGAAGTTAATTTCTCTTTAACTTCTGATTTATCAATATCAGACTTTACAGCTACAAACTTAACAGGATTTACCTTTGGCTTTTGTTTAACAACTATAGGCACAATTTCTACAGTTCCCTTATCATTCTTATCATCTCCATAACCTAAGCCTTCTTTCCAGTTTTCACTTCTTAACTGTGGCGCCCCAAAACTCGGGGTCAGGAGTCTCGGAAGCCACGCCATCTAAACTCACACAACTCACACTACAATATGTAAATACTCACACTTTACGACCCCACACTTATCACACACACACTTACAGGTTATTGTCTTGGAGACGAACCATCATAACTAGAGTAATTGTTAACCATCAAGTGATATTTATTACAGCCCAAAAGTAATTAATCTTACCGGGGAGTGACCTTTAGGTAAGGCTAGTCTATCAGCCAAATATACGTTTCTTGTTTCTTACCTTACATAAGTCATACTTATAAATAAGCCGAACTATAAACAACTGAAAACTAATCCAGCTTATTCTGACTAACTGTGGTACAACACCAAACAATCTACGGAACAGCTGGCCATATCCTACCCGTTTCCTGGCTATGGTTCTCATGGCAGGCATCTTGATTCACTGTTGTGTTGTGTCAATTTAAGAAAACAAGTGTGAGCTATAATGCCCGGCATAATAATGTACAGTATGGAAATGACTATATGATGACATCATATATGATAATTATGTTTTATTCGAAAATAGTTTTCCTTGGTGTTACACACATTCTCATGAAAATAATTCTTTAAAGGATTTTAATATCCCGTGAATACCTTAATAGTAATCCCAGCACCTAGGCTTGGGTTACGGTATTGTATCACAATTCCAATTGGAAGAATTAGGACATTCGTTGGAGCCACCGCATACGATGATCAGTCGTACTGTGATAAAAGTAACCTTTTCTACTAGTAGAAGGATGATTTCCTTTTTATTATTGGTTATCACCCTGGCCGCATTCGAGCCTTTTCTGTGTCCATCCATATCAGGTACACACTTCGTAGATCCATAGGTACATATTGTACCATCTCCTACGGAACCAGTAGTCTATCCAATACATGAAGTACTTGGATCCTACCCCTCCCTTGTCCTTTAGGAAATCCTATCGTATCTCGAGAACTCGAACCACATCGAAGTTCCTCCAAGCGTTTTGCTTGTTGATAGCTTTAATGTATATATATATATATATGTACTTCCAAAAGTTTCGGAGGAAGTACTAAGGATGTGAGTTGACCGTTGTCAACAGATAATCAATAAGGGGGAAAAGTTTCTCCTTGAAACTATATTCAAAATATTAATAAGTCGGGATAATATTCACCGATGATCTGAAATTATTCGAATGATATTCCGAAATCACAAGTATGTTTTAAATCAGGATCTATGATTTTTAAATCAATAATAAACCCTTTAATAAATAATTAAATGATAATCGATAATAATCAAACCTTGAATGAGTTTACTCTCTAAAAGATTTATTTAAAATAATATTCCTCAACTAGTTTGTGTCTACATAGTTAATAATCTATAATGATTTATCGGGTTTGAAATAAATCAACATTGGAGTATACTACTCCCATAATAAAGGAATACGTATATAATATTTATTATCCGAACAATAAAATATAGTTGAGGGAATATGATTGTTGGGAAATCGTTTTAATAAATGTTCGAGGTGTTTTAATATTTCGTAAGTGGACGATGAATCTCTTTTAAACCGTACTACTATGGACTTATAACCGTCCTATAATATCTCCGAAATGATTCCTGGGTTTTATTTTAAATCCCGACCGACTCTCGATTTTATATAATGTCACGCTTAAAGCGGAATAAACATTTCACGATATATACTATATCGTACAACATCGCTATATTATGCAAAAATTCAACAACTACTTATCATGGCAAACATGGTATTTATGCGATGATAGTAAAACAATCCTTTCACAACACAACACTAAAAATGGAGTTGGGTTCGTAAACTTGCCTGGGTATCTCGAGGTGGAGGATGCTCTAGGTTCCGCTAGGAAATCTATAACCATAAACACATTTCATTTCGTTAGATTCCGTTCTAATTTACGGCAACTCGCACTCATGCGCTACTTATTATACACCCTCTTAACTCATACTACCCTTAATATTCCTTTAAGTAATATTCATATTATGGTCACTTCATTTTTCTAAGTATCGTAGGTTCATTCTCATTACCGTCGTCGGCTCCGCTTATGGATTTTTACGGTTTTACTCGCGCGGTCTCGTCTCCGATATTTTTATAAAATTGAGAAATCATTATTTTCACCTTGAAATTTTTATGGCAGTTAGGAAACTCAATATTTTACTCTCTGTAAAAATTTCATGATTAATGAATACTTTTAAGTCTGTCCTTTATATTTTTAAAATTCGTAATTCGTAGCAGTTTTTGTCGCGTAAATCACTTTTACTAAAATGACCTTAACTTTTGATCCGTAAATCGGAATCAAGCGATTCAAGCGTCTAAACGATATTTATAATATTTTATATCCTAAAAAAAGGTTATTTTTCAAGAATCTATAGTTTACAACTTCGGGACTTTCTGCAGAAACTTAAAGTTACGATTTATTGGTTTTAACGAAGTTATGTTTACGATCGGGGTTTCGGTTACGCCCTAACTATTAACACAACCACCAAAAATCATCATATCATCATCAACACACAAACTCCTCTCAAGAACATCATGTTCTTGAGGTAACAACAACCAACCTTAAATCTACTTAACTTAATCATCAAGATTTCATCAATAGCACCCATTACACTGGGTTTACTACCACATACTAAATGGATCTTAAAAATAAATCTTAAATAAAGTTGGGCCAAAGATTTTTACCTTTATTGAAATCTTTATATGTGTTCTTGAGGATGGTGGAGGCTTGGAAGTGCTTGGTATGATTTTTAGAACCTAAAACCACCATTGAAATCAAGAAACCAAAGAGAGGTTACTATTCACACTATTCACTATTGAGTTTCTTGAATTTATTCCACCCATCAAACCTTGATAAAAAGAGATGAAAGAATTTTCTTACCTTATTTTAGTTTCTAGGAGGCTTGAGAATTAATTGGGTGATTTTACAAGAGCTAGAACTTGGAGATTTGAATTTGATTTCTTCCCCTTTTGCATTAGGGCCGAATGGAGCTTCCAAGGGGGATATTTATACTCCTCTTGGTTGCTTCTCTTGGATGCTTTGATAGGTTGCTTCTAGGAAGGTGAGGTGATATCTTGCACTTGATTTTATTCTTCATAGTATAGCATTCTAGGTTTATTCTTTGTAACAAATCTTGGGGACAAATCTTTGTAGCTTGCTAGCTTACAAGCTAAACTACAAGGTTAGCTTCCTTAGCACACTATTTTTCTAGCTAGCTTGTTCATCCTATGGTTAGCTCACTATTTGATGAAGTAAACATGGTTACTTCCTTACCATGGTTTAGTTAGTGCGTTATGTTTATTTAATTATTTACACGTTCGCTCGGTTACTTAAACGTTCTTCGTAATACTTACTCGTAAATGGTTCGTGATGTAATTCCTTTCGTATTTATTCCTTATATTTTTATTTATCCTAATTGAATATAAATCTGTAGGATTTTAATCTTGTAATTATATTGTGATTCCCGTAATCCTCGATAAGTCGTAAATACGGTCATTTTTCAAAGTTCGTTTTCTTCGAAAACTAATAGCGTTTACATACACTCATTTGGTACGTGTAGTCGTAATATCAATTCCGAGACTCATTTTCTCATGCACTACATAGTGTGGGATCAAAAAAAATTTCATGTATGTCAGGGTTACTATTCATTACACGTTTTACAAGGTCTCAAAAATTTGAGTTATTACAGTCTACCCCTCTAACAAGGATTCCGTCCCGGAATCAATTAGAAAATAAGTGGGGATATCTATTCCTCATGGCGTCTTCAAGTTTCCAAGTTGATTCCTCAACATTTTGATTTCTCCATAAGATCCTAACTAGCTTCACAGTTTTGTTCCTCAGCACTTGTTCTTTCTGGTCTATTATCCTTACTGGTTGCTCGATGTAGGTCAGGTCTGGTTGTAAATCTAGCTGCTCGTACTCTATTACATGTCGTGCATCTGCATGGTACTTCCTTAACATGGACACGTGGAACACGTTGTGTACTTGTTACAAATTAGGAGGGAAGACGAACTCGTAAGCTAGAGGTCCTATTCTCCTCAAAATTTCAAAAGGTCCTATAAATCTGGGACTCGGCTTCCCGTTCTTTCCAAATCTCATCACTCCTTTCCACGGAGATACCTTCAATAGCACATAATCTCCTACTTCATATTCCCTATCTTTCCTGGTCTGGTCGGCGTACTTCTTTTGTCTGTCCTGGGCTGCTACCAGTCTTTTCCTGATGAGTCCTACCATTTCTCTGGTCTGCTGGACTAACTCTGGTCCTAATATCTTGTGTTCTCCAACTTCATCCCAACACAGGGGAGAGCGACATCTTCTTCCATAAAGAGCTTCATACGGGGGCATTCCTATGCTAGCGTGATAGCTATTGTTGTAAGTAAATTCGATCAGGGGTAAGTGGTCATCCCAATTTCCTTTGAAATCAATGGAACATACTCGTAGCATATCTTCTAGGGTCTGAATAGTCCTTTCGCTTTGTCCATCAGTCTGGGTGTGGTAAGCGGTACTCATGTTTAGCCTGGTTCCTACGCATTCCTGGAAGCTTCTCCAAAATCAGGAATTAAACCTTGGGTCTCTATCTGACACTATGGCTACAGGAACGCCGTGTCTTACTACAATTTCCTTCAAGTAAATATCTACCAACTTGTCTACGGTGTATCTTTCGTTATTGGTAGGAAGTGTGCGGACTTGGTCAATCTATCTATGATAACCCATATGGCATCTTGATTGGTCTTTATTCTTGGTAGGCCTGTCACAAAATCCATGGCTATATGCTCCCATTTCCATTCCGGAATTTCTAGGGATCGTAATAGTCCACTAGGTCGCTGATGTTCAGCCTTCACTCTCTGGCATGTCAAGCACTTGCTGACCCACTCTGCTAATTCTCTCTTCATGTTAGGCCACCAATAATATTCCTTAAGGTCGCGGTACATTTTCGTACTTCCTGGGTGGATTGAATATCTAGAGTTGTGCCCTTCGTGCAATAGCTCATCCTTTAACTCTTGCACATTTCGAATCCAAATTCGGGACGCATACCTCATGATCCCTTTCTCGTCCTTCTCGCATCTTACTTCTTCACCAGTCAAGGTTCCTCTTTCTTCATTCATCTTCTTTTCCTGACATATTCATATCTTTTCAGTCAGCTCTGGCACTAGCTTAATCTCAAATAACCCTTCTGTTCCCCTACCGGTCATTCTCACGTTAATTTCCATCTTCTCAAATTCCTTAATCAACTCCTCCGATGTCATTATCATCTTGAGTCTTTCCTTCCTACTAAGGGCGTCAGCCACCACGTTGGCTTTACCCAGGTGATACAAAATTTCACAGTCGTAGTCTTTTATCAACTCTAACCATCTCCTCTGTCTCATGTTCAGTTCCTTTTGAGTGAAAATATATTTGAGGCTCTTATGGTCAGTGTAGATCTCGCATTTCTCACCGTATAGGTAGTGTCTCCAAATTTTCAGGGCAAACACTATGGCTGCTAATTCTAGATCATGCGTAGGGTATCTCCTCTCATATTCCTTCAATTGCTGAGAGGCATACGCTATAACTTTGTCGTGCTGCATTAGTACACATCCTAATCCTTTAAGCGACGCGTCGCTGTATATCACAAACTCTCCCTTTCCATTGGGAAGAGCGAGCACTGGTGCTGATACCAGCCTCATTTTCAGTTCTTGAAAACTCTCCTCATATTTCTCTGTCCATAAAAACTTTTCTGTCTTTCGGGTAAGTCTAGTCAGTGGACCGGCTGTCTTAGCAAAATCTTGCACGAATCTTCGGTAATATCCTGCTAAACCCACAAAACTCCTAACCTCCGTTGGGGTAGTTGGTCTTTCCCAATTGGATACCGCCTCTATCTTGGTAGGGTCAACTAAAACTCCTTTGCTACTCACCACATGTCCTAAAAATTGAACTTCTCTCAACCAAAACTCGCATTTTGAGAACTTGGCATACAATTTCTCATTCCTCAAAATTTCTAAGACTATCCTCAAATGTTCTGCGTGTTCTTGCTCTGTCTTTGAGTAGATCAGAATATCATCGATAAAAACTATCACACATATATCCAGGTACTTTTTGAACACTCTGTTCATCAAATCCATAAAGGCTGCGGGTGCATTGGTTAACCCAAATAACATAACTAAGAACTCATAATGTCCATACCTAGTGTGAAAAGTAGCCTTCGGTATATCTTCTGGTTTGATTTTTAACTGGTGATATCCTGTTCTTAAATCTATTTTGGAAAAATCTACAGCTCCTTTGAGTTGATCGAATAGGTCATCAATTCTGGGAAGAGGGTACCTATTCTTAATAGTCAACTTATTCAACTCTCGATAGTCTATGCATAATCTCATGCTGCCATCCTTTTTCTTTATGAACAGTACTAGCACTCCCCATGGCGACACACTGGGCCTTATCATTCCATTATCTAATAACTCTTGCAGTTGAGAAGCTAGTTCTTTCATCTCAACTGGGGCTAGCCTATATGGGGCCTTGGATACTGGTGCCAATCCTGGTGCTAACTCTATAGCGAACTCTATTTCTCGGTCAGGTGGTAATCCTGGTAAGTTTTCTGGAAACACATCCTCGAATTCGTTTACTATGGGTATGTCCTGTATATTAGGGACTTCCTTTTTGGTATATATCACATAAGCCAAATAGGCTTCGTTACCTTTCCTTAACAATCTTTTTGCCTGAAGCATGGTTAGAAATTTCTGGTTCTGTCATTGACCTTTAAACACTACTTCTTTTTTATTCTGCACTCTTATCTTTACTTTCTTCCGTTCACAATCTATTTGTGCTCCGTTACTGGATAACCAATCCATTCCTAAGATTACATCAAATTCTCCTAACGCGAATGGGATTAGGTCGACCTCGAAGATCTTCCCTTCTAACTCCAACTTGCACTTAGTGTGTACTTGATTTACAGGAATTATTTCTTTGTTTTCTATTTCCACTCGTAAGATCTCACGTAAGGGTATGACATTAAGTTTTAACTTTTTAGCAAAATCTTAAGATATAAAAGACTTGGTTGCTCCAGAATCAAATAGGATATTTGTATGTTCGGAATTTAACAAAAGGGTACCTGCTATCACGTTAGTGTTTCAGACAGCATCCTGAACAGTCATGTTGAAGGTCCTAGCAGCTGGGGGTCAGTTGGATGCAGCTTTGCTCATCCCTGAGGCTGGGGGCTTCAACATTGGGAAATCTTTCCTCATGTGTCCTTCCTTTCCACATTGGAAACACATTACATTAGACCAGGTGCAGTTGTTGGCAAGGTGTCCGATTTGGACACACCGGTAACATCTTAGAGGGGCTCTTGTCTGGGCACACAATCCAAGGTGTCTCTTCTTACAGGTTTGACACTCTGGTATTGGGGCACGTGGTTGGCTATGAAATGTTGCCCTAGATTGTCCGTCACCCTGGCCAACGCTCTCACTCGGGGCCTTTCTGAATCCGAGGCCTCGTGTAGGTTGGGACACCGCTCCCCTGACGAACCTGCTCGGAAGGCTCCTATTCCTGGTTCCTATTCCTTGGCTTCCTATCTTCCTCTTCCTATTTTGCTTCTCCTTCACACTCTGTTCACTGCCAGCTTCAACAATCGAGGCTTTCTATACTAAGGTGGCATAGTCTGTCAGCTCTAAGACTGCTACTCGGTTCTGTATCCACTGTTTCAGACCAAGCTGAAACCTTCGCGTTTTCTTTTCTTCGGTATTCACAAACTCAGGCATAAATCTCGATAACTCAGTGAATTTGGCCTCATATTCTGCCACAGTCATCTTATCCTGTTTCAATTCTAAAAACTTAATCTCCATCTGGGTTTCCATAAACCTAGGGAAATACTTGTCTAAGAACAGTCGGGTAAATCTATCCCACGGAATCACAGCATCAATTTCTAGGTTTCGTTTGGAATCCCACCAGTAGTTAGCTTCTCCTTTCAGCATGTAAGAAGCGAAGATGGTCTTATGTCGTTCCTCAACACCTAGTATCTCGAAAGATTTTTCTATTTCTTTGAGCCAGGCCCGTGCTTCAACGGGGTCGGCAGATCCTAGAAACTCTGGGGGTTTGAGAGATTTGAAGGCTCTAAAGGCAGTAGCTGTAGTCTGTTGGGCAGCATGTGGCTGTGGTGGAATAGGCTGCTGGTTCAGATTTGCTCTTAGCAGTTCCATAAATTCGTTCTTGGGATTCCCTCCCTGATGGGTATCCTCAGCCTCTTCTTCTACATATTCTTCCTCACCATATTCATTATAGTCTAAGTCTTCTTCACTTTCCTTATTCACTATAGGGTCAAGTTCACCTTGTTATTGGTTAACAAATTCTGTGGGCTGTGCCCTGGTTCCTCTTCTACAGGGTGGCATTGTTCTGATAATGAAAATTGGTCAACATAATTGTAATTATAACAGTTGGATTATTTTATTCATATATAAGCAGGTCATTTATTATCTAACAGGTTTTATAAAGTGCAATAATATAGACATCATTTCTTAATAACTGCTTAGATATATATTAATACGATCTCCCATTTATATCTTGGGGATAAAATAACTAGCCGAGTTCATACATGCCTGATTACAATCTATCACTACTAGACCTGAATACTGAAATGAAAATACATAAGCCGTGTACCCTGAAGGGCTAGGAACGCTATCTACTACTAGCTATCCTATCAAAATTGGTGACAAGTCACCCAGCCTTCTTCAAGGTCCATATCTAGACACTAGTCACTCAGTCACTATCACTGCGAGTGAGGTCACGCACCCTCCTCATCGCTCCTGTAATCATCAGCTCTGCATCAACTACCGGGATGTATCCTCCCACTGATGTCATCCTCATCTGAACCCTGGTACGGAGCTCGATCCCATCAATCTCTCTGCAGGCTATGACTGGGGAAGCAGCTCTAAAATCTCCTGGGTATCCTAGTCGGGTGGCTTTCTCAGCTGTCAGTGCCTGACGTAACTCCGCAATACGAGCAAATGCCGCAGTGATCTCAGTGTTAAGCTGACCCACTATCCAGTCGTGTACGGCTACATGTATGGTTGTCGGTGGTGGTAGAGGTGAATCTGGGTCACTAGAGGATATGTTATGAACCTCGTGGAACTGTGTGCGTATTGCCTCCTCATAATCATCATCAGTATAGGACATAGGGCTCTGGATCCCTGGGGGTGGTGTAAGAGAGCGAATAGCCTGGTGAGGGTACATCTCTACATCTCTCCAGACTACGCCATTAGCTATGGGGACAAGAAGCTCAGTCTCCTCCACTAGGACATCCTCAGTAGGCTCATCATCTGAATCATCAATGGGTGGGCTCTCTGGCTCGGGAATAGGGTTACGCTCAGGAATCATGACATCATCAACAGGATCAACTTCCCTCCTAGGCTCCACTGGTACCTGACACAATAGGCAAGGTGTTACTAACTTAGAGTTGGAATTCCCTTGAGGGTAAAACGGTCTAGACTACCCATGTAGCCCGACGACGAACTCGACTTGAGCTCTAATTGATTATTTTATTATTCTTATGTCTACGTATTTTATGTCCTATCGTTTCCAAGATTTGATAACCTAAGGCTCTGATACCATTTCTGTGACACCCCAAAACCCGGGGTCAGGAGTCTCAGAAGCCATGCCATCTAAACTCACACAACTCACACTACAATATGTAAATACTCACACTTCATGACCCCAGACTTATCACACACACACTTATAGGTTATTGTCTTGGAAACGAACCATCATAACTAGAGTAATTGTTAACCATCAAGTGATATTTATTACAGCCCAAAAGTAATTAATCTTACCGGAGAGTGGCCTTTAGGCAAGGCTAGTACGCCGGCCAAATATACGTTTCTTGTTTCTTACCTTACATAAGTCATACTTATAAATAAGCCGAACTATAAACAACTGAAAACTAATCCAGCTTATTCTGACTACCTGTGGTATAACACCAAACAATCTACGGAACATCTGGCCATTTCCTACCCGTTTCCTGGCTGTGGTTCTCATGGCAGGCATCTTGATTCACTGTTGTGTTGTTCAATTTAAGAAAACAAGTGTGAGCTATAATGCCCGGCATAATAATATACAGTATGGAAATGATTGTATGATGACATCATATATGATAATTATGTTTTATTCGAAAATAGTTTTCCTTGGTGTTACACACCTTCTCATGAAAACAATTATTTAAAGGATTTTAATATCCTGCGAATACCTTAATAGTAATCCCAGCACCTAGGCTTGGGTTACGGTATTGCATCACAATTCCAATTGGAAGAATTAGGACATTCGTTGGAGCCACCGCATACGATGATCAGTCATACTGCGATAAAAGTAACCTTTTGTACTAGTAGAAGGACGATTTCCTTTTTATTATCGGTTATCACCCTGGCCGCATTCATGCCTTTTCTGTGTCCATCCCGCTCAGGTACACACTTCGTAGATCCATAGGTACATATTGTACCATCTCCTACGGAACCAGTAGTTTATCCAATACACGAAGTACTTGGATCCTACCCCTCCCTTGTCCTTTAGGAAATCCTATCGTATCTCGAGAACTCGAACCATATCGAAGTTCCTCCAAGCGTTTTGCTTGTTGATAGCTTTACTGTATATATATATGTACTTCCGAAAGTTTCGGAGGAAGTACTAAGGATGTGAGTTGACCGTTGTCAGCAGATAATCAATAAGGGGGAAAAGTTTCTCCTTGAAACTATATTCAAAATATTAATAAGTCGGGATAATATTCACCGATAATTTGAAATTATTCGAATGATATTCCGAAATCAGAAGTATGTTTTAAATCAGGATCTATGATTTTTAAATTAATAATAAACCCTTTAATAAATAATTAAATGATAATCGATAATAATCAAACCTCGAATGAGTTTACTCTCTAAAAGATTTATTTAAAATAATATTCCTCAACTAGTTTGTGTCTACATAATTAATAATCTATAATGATTAATCGGGTTTGAAATAAATCAACGTTGGAGTATACTACTCCCATAATAAAGGAATACGTATATAATATTTTTTATCCGAATAATAAAATATAGTTGAGGAAATATGATCGTTGGGAAATTGTTTTAATAAAAGTTCGAGTTGTTTTAATGTTTCGTAAGTGGATGATGAGTCCCTTTTAAACCGTACTACTATGGACTTATAACCGTCCTATAATATCTCTGGAATGATTCCCGGATTTTATTTTAAATCCCGACCGACTCTCGGTTTTATATAATATGTCACGCTTAAAACGGAATAAACATTTCACGATATATACTATATCGTACAACATCGCTATATTATGCGAAAATTCAATAACTACGTATCATGGCAAACATGGTATCTATGCGATGATAGTAAAACAATCCTTTCACAACACAACAGTAAAAATGGAGTTGGGTTTGTAAACTTGCCTGGGTATCTCGAGGTGGAGGATGCTCTTGGATCCGCTCGGAAATCTATAACCATAAACACATTTCATTTCGTTAGGTTCCGTTCTAATTTACGGCAACTCGCATTCATGCGCTACTTATTATGCAACCTCTCAACTCATACTACCATTAATATTCATTTAAGTCATATTCATATTATGGTCACTTCATTTTTCTAAGTATCGTAGGTTCATTCTCATTATCGTCATCGGCTCCGCTTATGGATTCTTACGGTTTCTACTCGCGCGGTCTCGGCTCCAATATTTTTATAAAATTGATAAATCATTATTTTCACTGGAAATTTTTATGGAATTTAGGAAACTCAATATGTTACTCTCTGTAAAAATTTCATGATATATGAACACTTTTAAGTCTATCCTTTATATTTTCAAAGTTCGTAATTCGTAGCAGTTTTTGTCGCGTAAATCACTTTTACTAAAACGACCATAACTTTTGATCTGTAAATCGGAATCAAGAGATTCAAGCGCCTAAACGATCCTTATAACATTGTCTATCCTAAAAAACTTGTTGATATGAAGATATCTCATGCTAATTTACTAAACAAGATTGATGCATTTATGATTAATCCACTTACTTCAGCTAAACTCATAAGTGTGAAAAAGGCTGTTAAAGTTGTGGTTCAATCTCAACAAAGCATGGATACTCGATTTTCTTCCTTGGAAGACAAAGTGTCTTCAATGGCTAATAAACTGGATGCTATGTTTTCTCTTCTTTCAAGTACTGATGCCAAAAGGGGGAGAAGATAGTTGTCACAAAATGTACCCCTGACTCTATTCAGTTAAAAGATAAAGATACCAATGATGATGGTGATAAGAATCCGGTTACAAATGTTTAAATTGCTCCTATTGCTCAACAACCTCAACATTCCAAAAGATCCGGTTCTTCAGGACAAGAAAGTCTACTGATGCTTGTGAAGTTAAGCACAAGACTAATGCTGATGCTCCTGAATCTGGTGATGTTACAATCTCTAACATAGCAGATACTAAAGGATTAGTCTTTCCTTACAGACACAAGGAAATAGGTGAAGAGATTGTTCTGTACTACAAGGATAAGAGATTTGAGCAAAAGAATGCCAGAATTGCTCTTGGGTTGATAACTGAAGAGTTTTCTGATCTAACAATGAAGAAGCAGTTATGCAACAGAAGGAGCTAATGGCTCAATTTGAAACTGAAGCAAACACCTCTAAAGGAAGAGGAAAAAGAGGTGGAAGAACTACATGAGGCAGAGGAAGAAGAGGAAGAGGAAGAATTTCTAATTCAGGTCAAGGTTCTGCGATTGATTCTGCATTTTTGAGTGTTCTATTCAGAGAAGGTTTTGTTCCTGTACAGGGAAATGATGTAAAAGAAGAAGCTGAGGATACTCAAGAAATGATTGTCAAAAGAAAGAAGAAATCAACCGCTGACATTGCTCAAGTTGATATAACTAATGCAGATGTGTCTCATGAAGCAGACATAAAACCTGAGGAAGAAGCGAATCCTGATGCTGTGAATCTGATAGCTGATTTTGACACTGATGAAAAGGTGATCAAAGTATTGGATGAATCAAGTCTTGATGAACAAGAAAGAATTGATAGAATAAAAGTTGATCAAGCATGCAGTGACTATGAGTAAAGAGTTCTAAATTCAAGAAGAGAGCTGTGGCAGAAAACAAGAAGAAAGATTCATGATTTATCTATAGGGTATGCTCCTCTCAGCAAGAAGGATAAAAGATGGAAAGATGTCCATACATTTAGTTATCCTAAAGGATTCAAGCATATTGAATTTTTGTCAGCAGGACTTAGGGATTCTATTTCAGAACGGGATAATATTGATAAGTCCGTCAAGAAACCTTCTTGGGTAGAACATAATGAAAAGCTAAAGCTTATCAAAACTCGTACTAGATGAGGTATTGTTCATTCTGGAATGGAGACTCTGAGATCTGATTTACTGGACACAGATATTCTGACTAACAATCTTGGTTAGAGAATTACTCCTTCACATCTTGAAAAAGTTGAAGCTGTAAAGATTGTTTATCGGAAGATAAATCTTGGTGATGTCAGAGAAGAGATTCTATACTTCTTGAGAGATGGTAAAGTGAAAAGCCTTACATTGTAGCAACTCTTTATGAAGACTGTGACAGAGTTGAAATATATTCACTATCTTCTTAGAGTTGAGGACAAAGTTACCAGAAACTGGTCTTCTATGATACTTGAGAGTATCAGAAGAAGAGTCATGAACAAAGAAGACAAATACAATGGTGATTATGTTCCTATGTACAAAACTTATACTGGTCAAGAAATTAAGATGAAAAAGGGAGCTGCAGTTCTGAAAGTTTTTCTCAACAATCCTCAGTTATCTTTCAGTCCTGGTCATGAAGATGTCAGCTTAAGCTTTATGTTGATTGGTGATCTTAAAATAACCAAGAGTTCGATCTATAAATTAAGATCAGTCATTTATCATCTTGGAGAAGATACTGAAGAGACCCGTTTTAATTTCGAAAAATGTTCAAAAATTCATATTAAATATCTGGAAAATCATTTTGACCCCGAATCTTCTTTAAAAAATTATTTTGAGTGAATATCTTGCATGCTATGTGCTACGTGCTATCTGATTGATGTGTTATATGCCTATGTTGTTATTGATTGACTGTTTTGGTCATAACTTTCAATCCGTTAATCGGATTTGGGTCAAACGAAGGGTAGATAGAAGCTCATGACGTCTATGTGATGATTAAAATAATGAGATTTAATATTGAAAGATACTTATGATGCCTGGAAGAGTAAGTGAGGCATAGAAAAAGAAAGCCAGTGATCTGTAAATAGAACTGAAGCGTAGAAAGAGAAGGAAAATGATTGATGAATAGAAGAAAGGCATAGAAAAAGAAGGAAAGTGATTGATGAGTAAAACTGTTAGATGAGTACAAGTAAAGTTGGAAATCATGTGAGATAAGGCAAGTACTTCTGAACCTTTCTTGAGATAAATTGCAAATATTTCTGAACTTTCTCATAACATGTTGCTAGTATTCAAAGTAAGTCATGTTTTATATTGCAAGCACTTTAAACTATTAAACCTTGAACCCTGATTATCTCATTGAACTTGAGCTGTAAGCCTTATTTTTTGTAAACCACCGACGGTTGATTTCCCAGACATTAAACCATACAAATATGATACTACTCCACAAATACATACCCACCATAAACAAAATACTGAAACAGAATTATTTGAGCATACAAAAACTTATATACCCTATTATACCCTATAACATCAAAGATTTATATCATGTATCATCATTGAACCATTGTTCATCAAATACCTGATTCTTCAACAGGCTTGAAGCCGTTCTTCATATATATACCTTGATATACCCTGGTGATGCTCATGAATATATTATGCTCCGAGATGAATGCTTTATCAATGTTAATTATGATTCTATTTTATTGAATTACAATGGTTATCATATTGAATTGTTTTAGAATTGGATGGTTTTATAAATGTGGACCAGATTCGTGGTCATATTAGGCCAAAGCGTGCCTTGGATCTAGTATAGAGAGCAGAGCTGTGTGCCTTGCTCGGGGTTAGTGTATGACTGATCAGCAGCCTAACTTGGTTTTTAAAGTGAAAAGTGTTAGTCCCTAACAATACAACAAGAATTACAGAAGGGGAGGTTGAATGTAATTCTGGCTACTTTTTGAAATTATTGAAAAATGGTTCTAACTTAATAATATATAAGTGTTTGATTTGCAAAGTGCGACATGAAGAGTTAGATAAATCAAAACATAAGCAATAAAAACACAAGTCTTTAAAGACTTTCTGGTGGATTTGAATGTATCTACCATATATATATATATCAAGAGAACCCTGTGAAGCTTGAATAGCTCACAGCTGCTTACAAATATGAACAACTAAACTTACAGAGAAATGTTACATGATACAGCTTACAATTGTTTCTCTGAGAATGTATTTGCTTAGTCTTGTTGTTGTTCTACTTGCTACTCTTGGTTTATATATCACCAAGATTACATAGTAATAAGACAAGATAATAAAACAAAACCTATCAAGTCTAATACCATGCTGCTTCACTACTCTATTCCAGCATCTTTGAATATCTTCATAATAGCATGGAAATGGTAATGCTTCTTTGTTCCCAAAAACCCAGCTGAATAGGCTGCCACATTCCTTTTGTAAACACTCGACCCATGTGACTGTGCTGTCACTGTCAACAAATGTTTGAATTGATCATCCGTCGGGTATATGATTATCATCCGTCGAGTTGCATTGTTGATCATCCGTCGGGTAGCTTTGTTGATCATCCTTCGGGTAGCTATTTGACACTTGACTTCATTCATTTATACAGAATTACAAGACATCTTATATTTACAATTAATCAACCTATTCTGCATATCTAATTAAAGTCAACATGACTAATATGCTACTACAGAATCTATACAAAGGTGTTTGCAGAAATGTGCTACATGACTTATTGTTACATAAGCTACTCACTCGATGGATGTCAAATCATCATCCATCGGGACTATATTGAGTCATCCGTCAGGATTATATCTCACAATCATTTTCAAGGTGCTCCTCTAGTCTAAGAAGATTGATCTATTTCCTTGATTGTCTGGATTTTTTCCCAAGCCTCATGTTGTTTTCTCTAATCTGATTTTGGAGTTGTCTGTGGAATTCAAGTTTATCAGATTCTGAAAGATCTAGCATTTCTTGCATTTCCAGAAGAGTCTCATTGCTAGAGATGCTCAACTAGTCCATAAATCTGAAGAATCTTCTAACTCCCTTATCATCCATGAATTCCATCAGCCAGTCGGGCCTTAGATGCACTCTACTCCCTATGTAAGGAATAGTTAAAGTCTTTGGGAGTGCATCTTTGGCTCTAATACTCCTCAGTTCTTCAATCTTCTTTAAAACTAATCTTCTAGTTGTCACATTGAATCCAAAGTTCTTTTTAAAGGATGAATAAACTTTTATCAGTAAAGATTGGCTCTCTTGAAGAATCCTGTGAAGTGGCCATGGTATCTCTTTTCCTCCCTTGTACTTGAATACTAACCTTTCAAGTAGATTCCTGTAAGCATCAATTCCTCTAACTTCTTCCAGTTCATCTAGATAGAGGTTCAGATCAGAGAATTCCTCGATGTCACAGATGTACATGATATCTCCCTTGTTGACCTTGGTTTGAGATTTTATTAGGGACTTGGATATGAGAGTTGAGGGCTTCACTTTCTTGACTGCTCTGGTCTTTGTCTTCTTTGGCTTCATGAAATGTGGTAGATTGAATTCAGGAATTGGTAGACTATCCCAGTCTAGTGGCTCATCCTTTGGAATGATAAGTTCACCATGGAAATTCTTGGATGGATCTATCTTGAATTCTTCATGTACCACATAGGGCATGGATGTTTGAGTTGATGTAGAAGTAGACTCTTTGGGAAAGTGTTCTTTCATCTCCTCATCACTGAAATCCAATTTTCTCTTGATTCTTTGCTTGTACCTTGGTTTCTTTGTCTGTGGAGGTTCATCTTGGACTACTTGATCTTGAGATTCAGCATTTACAGATGGTTGTGCAGAAATTTATTGTGTGGGTTTCACAGCTTACAACTTGGCCAAGATAGCAGCTTGCTCCTTCTTTTGTTTGAGCTTTTTAGCATCTAGTGCAGCTTGCTTCTTTTCTTGCTTCAATCTTGCATTTTCTTCCCTTTTTACTTCAGTAAATTGAGGGTGTCCAGCCACCACACAAATTTCCTTTCCATTTTTGAAAACCTTGGCAATTCTCCTTTTCAATGTTGAATCAGCTGGATCCTTAAAGAATGTAATAGACCTTGACAACAGTTTCTTTTCATCAGGCTTTGGTGTCTCATACACTGTGTCCAAAGAATTCTTGAGTGAAGACTTTGGGGAGTTCACCTCTGGCTTCATGATTAGATATGCCTTTGCAGAGTTGATGCAGGATGTCTGGCCTCTTTCCAGATAGTTCATGCTCTTATCATTCACATAAATTTGCCTGACTTGAGAGTGATGAATGGCTGATTTTTCTGGCTTCTTTGCTAGACCAAATTTCTTTTGAATATCCTCATCAATTTTCTCCCAGTTTATTGGACTAAACTGCTTCTTCTCAGCTGCTCTCAAAGTTGCTGCTACTTCATTAATTAGATCAATGCTATCTTTAGTTGGTGGCTTTGTGAAAGCAATTGTTGGCACAATTGCTTTACTCACCACCTTTTGCTCCCCCTCCCTCCTAGAACTCTCTTTCTCCCCCTTTTTGTTATCATCAAGCTGAGTAGAAGAGGAGGTATGTGCAGCCACCAGTTTCTGAAGCAAGTCTGTTTGTTGTGCTTGGTGTAGATGGATTGCTGTAAGAGAAGCTTCCATAACAATCATTCTTTTATCCAAGGAATCCACCTTAGTTGCAAGATCAGAGTTATTCCTGAGCTGTCTTTTGATGTCTATCATTGTTGTCTCTGAAAGTCTAGCTTCCAACTTGTCAGACATGTCTTTATTGAGTTGATCAACTTCATTTTTGATGAGGGAGACATTTTGACTTTATTGGTAGCCTGATATTTGCCGTAGTTGGAGAAATGCAAGATGTGCTTGCAGAAGCTTCTTGGTGCTAGCATTTGTGGATGATTGAAGTACAGACTGTATTTGGCTGATAAGTTGGATGAGTGTTGTCTTATAATACTGTTCATCACACTACTTTGAAAATGCCCAAGATGGCATGCCTGATCTTGAACTAGAGCCTACTTCTCCCCCTATGTCCAATGGCTCTTCTTCACTATCTCCACCCTCACCTCCAAAGAATTCTTCTAAACCACCAGTCTCATAATCAACATCACCAGCTGTTAAAGGCAAAGTTGTGATGGCATCCTTAGCACTTTGCATGGACTATATGGTGTGCACCAAGTTTAGAATCCTTTCTGCATTGCCATTGCCCTATCCAGCTAGAAGTTGATATGCTGGAACAGGATGAGTAAATGTCTCAACATCTAAGAAGGTGGAATCTATAACATCTTAAGTTTGTTGAGATAGTCCCTCCCTGTCTGCATCCTGGACATTCATTAACTCACTTACAATGACATACACCCTTATGTCTCCTGTACCTGTATTTCTCTCATTATCTCTCTTTTCTTGCATCAAGGTCTGACCTTGGCTCCCCACCCTCACACCCTCACCTTCACCATCTAAGATGGGACTCCTCACACTCACTTTTGCCAATCCTGAAGAAATGGACTGCATTGGATCACTCTTTTCCTCTCCTTTTTCCTAGGAGCAACCCAGACTCTCACTCATGTCACTACCTTCCCACAATCCTAATAGTGATTGCACAATTACTAAGTCATCTGCACTTATAACTATTGTTGAACTTTGGAGTTGTGCAGAGACACCCGACGGATGAGAAATATCCATCGGTTTAGTAATTTGACTATATGACGGATGACTACTGTTAGTGTTGTGAATATGTTGTGCACTTGATGATTACCTAAACAAAACATCTAAGTAGATTTTACTTAGTGAAATAATGTAGCACTCGACGGATAAGAATTATAGTTCCGACGGATAACTCATTTTGAGTACCGACGGATGAGTAATTTATTATCCATCGAGTGAGTAGCTTATAAAATGATAAGTTTGTAGCACAGTGTTGTATGCACCTTTGTATAAAATCTATAGTAGCATATAAGTCATGTTGACTTTAACTAGATATGCAGAATAGGTTGATTAACTGTACATAAGCAATGTCTTGTAATTCTGTATAAGTGAAATGAAGTCAAGTGCCAAAATAGCTATCAACGGATGCTTAACAAAGCTTCGACGGATGATCAAATGACTCTCAACGGATGTTCAAAATAGCAGTCGACGGATGATCAAGTAAGTCATCGACGGATGATCTGAAAGTCGACGGATGATAATATCAAGATTCAAACATCAGTTGAACAGTGAAAGCTGACACACAGCCGTCGAGATTGGATACAAACACTGTGGAAGCCTATTAACTGGGTCATAGAGGACGAAAAGCAGCAAAGATCAAGACTGTTAGATTTTATATTTATTCAGTTCTTTTTGACTTTGTAATCTTGGTAATATATATAAACCAAGAGAGTAGCAACTAAAGAAAAAAAAGCTTAAAAAAACAAACACAGAGAAATCTTTGTAAGCACTATCTTTAGCATTTCATGTGTTCTTAGCTGTTCTATCTTGTAAAAGCAGCTGTGAGCATTTCTGCACACAGAGTTCTCTCGATATATTAATATATATCTCTGGTGGAATTGTTTAAATCCACCAGAAAGTTTTTAAAGACTCTTGTTTTTAATTACTCTTGTTTTGATTCATTAAAGTTTATATTCCGCATTGTGCTAATCAAAACAGACATATCTATAATCGAGTTGAACATTTTTATTTTAAGAAAAAGATAAAGAATTCCATTCAACCCCCTTCTATAATTCTTGCTATATTGTTAAGGGACTAACAATTGGTATCAGAGCAAGCTCTTAATCTACAAAGAGTTTAAAGATCAAAACAATTCAGCAAGATGAACAAGAAAGATGTTGGAATCAAGATTCCTTTTCTGGATAAAGATAATTACCATCATTGGAAGGTAAAGATGCATCTTCATATGCTTTCTCAAGATGAGGCCTATGTGGACTGCATAGAAAGAGGCCCTCATGTTCCAATGAGAGCTGCAACAGGAAATGAACCATCAGTTCCAAAGCCAAGGCATGAATGGTCTGATCCTGATCTTGAACAAGTCAGGAAAGATAAAAAGGCCATGAACATTCTGTTCAATGGTGTTGATGCAGATATGTTTGATAACATCATCAACTGCAAGACTGCCAAGGAAGTTTGGGACACAATACAGATAATCTGTGATGGTACTGAGCAAGTAAGAGAAAATAAAATGCAGCTCCTGATTCAGCAATATGAGTATTTTCACAATGAAGAAAGTGAGTCACTCACTGACATTTTTAGTAGATTCCAAAAGCTACTAAATGCTCTTAAATTGCATGGAAGAGTCTATCAGACTAAAGACTCCAATCTGAAATTTCTCAGATCTCTTCCAAAGGAATGGAAACCAATGACAGTCTCATTGAGAAACTCACAAGATTATAAGGAGTTTACTTTGGAGAGACTGTATGGCATTCTGAAGACCTATGAGCTTGAAATAGAGCAGGATGAAAGAATGGAGAGAGGAAAGAAGAAAGGAGGATCCAATTGCACTAGTTGCTGAACTGGAAAAGGAGAAGGAAGTGAAGATGGAAGCTGTGGAATCAACTTCAAAGGCCTGTGAAAGCAAGGGTAAAGGGCTAGCTGCAGAAAGTGAAGATTCTTTGAGTAAAGATGACATGGAGGACATTGATGAGCACCTAGCATTCCTTTCAAGAAGATTTGCCAAGCTCAAGTTCAAGAAGAACTTTGGAGCTGCCAAGCCAAATAGAAACATGGTGGATAAGTCAAAATTCAAGTGTTTCAAATGTGGCTTGGCAGGGCATTTTGTAAATGAGTGTAGAAAGTCAGATTCTAGTAAGAAGAGATTTGAGTCTGTGGATTATAAGCAAAAATACTTTCATCTACTCAAACAGAAGGAAAGGGCTTTTATTACCCAAGAGAATGACTGGGCAACTGATGGTTTGGATGAAGATGAGGAGATCAGCTATGTCAATCTAGCCCTTATGGCCAAGTCTGATGAAACAGAGACAAGTTCCTCAAGCAATCAGGTAATTACTACAAACCTTGCACATTTATCTAAAGCTGAGTGTAATGATGCTGTAATATCCCATATATTTTCAAATATTATTATTATTATTTGGAATTGTTTATGTGATTTTATGTAAATTTTTGGTGAATTATCTGAAAAGTAGAATAGATATCTGAATGTTATATGTGACATTATTTGAATATTTGAATTTTTATATGTCCAGAATAAAATATAGATAATTGTGGTATTTTTCTGGTAATTTTTGGAGTGTTATATGATTTTATAATGATTTATGAATTATTAATTATTTTCAGAATAATTATAAAATTATTTTATAAAGCCGGGAATCTTCCAAACTTCAACCGTTTTGCGTTTTTACAACCCGAAACTCTTCCGAAAACTCCTTCCTAACCTAATCTGGTAATTCCGGACATTTTCCGTGTTTTGACTTTTTCGATCCGGATTACGGTTTGACCCGTGCGCGGCCCGGCGCAATATTTTCGATACGATAGTTATTTCGGTAATCAATAAAACCCGTAATCTCGAAAGACGGGATATTTTTACGTTATGTTCATATATGGTGTTTTATAAAAAGCCCGGTTTTGATAATTATCCAATTTTGGTATTGAATCGGATCGTTATTGCAGTTACTTAGCGGCTAAGCAACTAATTTAATGATCCAAAATGATCCAAAACGATCCAGAACGATCCAATATTCCATAAATATAAATAGCCTATTTTTTTATTTCGTTTATTCCGTTTATTCATTTGCAACCAGTTAAAAACACCGTAAATACAGAGAAAAACCCGAGAAAACCAATACGTTCCCGAGAATCAAACACACGAACGAAGGCGTTATCGAACTCCGATTCGGGCGTGCAGCATATCAAAACGAAGCTCTCGAAATCTTCTTTCTGAATCAGTCATCAGTTTCTGCCCAGAAATCACTAATCAAGTAGCAAGGAGCGCAGTCAAGTGTTAGACGGAGATAGTAGCCAGCAGATAGAAACAGAGTTAAAGTAAAAGATTATTGAGCATACCAGGCAAGTACCCTAACTTCACTTATTGTTCCAGTGACGTTTATTTTGAATCTTATTATGCAAATATTTATATGTTCACATACCATTCAAGTGTTATTGACTCTAAATTTATCCTTTTAATTTCTCTACTATTCTAAGTTCGGAATAGTTAAATATTTTTACATTTCGCTATAACTTACTCTATACAGTGAAGCTTTGAATTGAGACTAGCGAATAACTAATTGTTCTGGTTATTTCGCCATTGGTTGTTGAGAAAACTCCGGACCATGAGAAATGGGGAGTTATGTGGTTAAGGATGTCATTTGATTCGACTCCTTTGACGGAAAATGGTTTTATGGGTTGGATGGTTGCGTAAGAGGCCGTGGCGGCGGTCCAGTGTGAGCTATGTGTTATACAGGATATAACACCTTGCTAGGCCAATATGTGCCTTGGGTACCTTTTGTTTAGTTGGATATGTTTCGGCATACCGGTGTTGCTCCGCGGCTGATCACCGGCGGCAACACACCGTCGTTCGAGGATTCCAATCCCAAAACATAATATATTGCAAATGTTGTTTATTATCAAATTTATATCAGTTTTGATACTGCTCAATTATTGTAGTTGGTTTTGTTCATCAGATATACTGTTGTTATTCCAAATCATAAGCTATTTACTACTTGCTGAGCATTTCTTTCGCTCATACTTGTTTCTTATCTTGATTCTTTCAGTTAGGCCAGAGCAAGCTTAAGTTCCAAGTTTGACCAGAAGTCGTGTGTTTGTAAATAGTTGGTGTGTTTCCAGGTAGACTGTTTTGGGACGCTTGGATAGTCTAGCGGTTTGTAATATAATTTGAATAATCTGTAAAACTAATTAGACTATGGTTTGTAATAACACTTGATTTGTAGTAGTGCCTGTTCCATACTATAACCTGTGATCGATCCAGTGCAGGTAAAGGGGTCGTATTTATTTTATTATTCCGCTGTGATTATTTTATTTTAGTTTATTGGCGAGTGACCCCCAAATCTAGACCCCGGGTTTGGAGGGCGTCACAGGTTGGTATCAGAGCTACAGGTTATGGTCACTGAAACAGGCGTAGGATTGTCATAGATGAGTCATAGGAAGATCACATAAGATAGGCGCGTGTAGTTTAGCTTTTATAGGATTAAATTTAGGATGTTGGGTTGGGTTATAGTTAAGTTGTTAGGTTTCCTGTTTTGCGTTTAGCTTTAGGCCTTGTGTCATTGCCCTGTTATTTTGTTGGTTTAGTTGAGATTTTAAGTAAGGATTTATAAGGTTTGGATAATTCGGAGTAAATTTTCTTTATGTTATTATTCTCGAGATAATAAGCAGGATTATGTGATAATCATGTCGCTTGTGTTAATATGGTAGCAAGTTTATGATATTTTGGAGAAGAGATAGTGTTTGCGAACTTTAATATGTTAAAGAATTGCTACATATTTGACACAATGCTTGACAGATTATTATATATGTTGCTTGTTTCTTACCAGAATAATGGCACCAAAGAGAAGGAATAATTCAGGAGAGGGTAGTACCGAGAGCCGTACAGATCCAGCGATTATCCAGATGTTGGGACTGATGCAGCAGCAGATGTTACATCTTACGCAGCAGCAACAGCAGCAGCGAGCAGCACCATCTGTAGTGACTTTTAAGCAGTTTCAAGCAGTGAAGCCACCTGAGTTCAAGGGAAGTGCTGATCCTGTGGAAGCCAATGCATGGCTCAAGGAAATGGAAAAGGCTTTTGAATTGGTCGGAGCAGGAATTGAGCAGAAGACCAAGTTTGCAAGTTATTTTCTGAAGGGTGAGGCGAACTATTGGTGGGAATCCACGCGAGCATTGGAAGGAGGTGAGTTTATAACTTGGGAGAGATTCACAGAGTTGTTCCTGGAGAAATATTTCCCGAGGTATATGAAGAATCAAATGGAGATTAAGTTCTTGAATCTGACCCAGGGTGATCTTACCGTGGCTGAGTACGAGGCTAAGTTCACCGAGTTAGCAAGGTTCGTGCCAGACCAGGTTGATACAGATGAAAAGAAAGCCAGAAGATTTGAACAGGGATTGAAGTTTTGGATTCAGAACAGAGTGGCCATGTTTGAGTTGACTTCATATGTGGCGATGGTTCAGAAGGCAATGGTGATTGAGAGTAGGAGTGATATGTCTCAGAAAGGAAATGATGGGAAGAAAAGGAAAATGGAAACCTCAGAGGGAGGTCAGCAGTCAAGTAATTTTCAGGGCCATTTCAACAAAAGGCCAGGATTTCAGGGTAATAGGAATGTGGGATTCAAGAGACCACAATCAGGAAATGGAGGACAAGGCAACCGTTTTCAGAATTCAAATCAACAGAGACCCAATCGTCCACCTGCATCAGAGTGCAAATTTTGTGGTAGAAGGCATTTTGGGATTTGTAAGGCTAATGTGTTGTGTTATAAGTGCAATCAGAAGGGACACTATGCTAATGAGTGTCGAAGTCAGGCTACAGCTCAGAGATCAGGGACAGTGTGCTTTAAATGTGGAAAGATGGGGCATATTGCCAGGGACTGCCAGACAATTGAACCAACTGCTAATGTGCCAAGGATTGAAGGACCACCAACAAAGGACCAGCCGAAGGCTAGGACATTCAATATGACTATGAAGGATGCTGTTCAGAGTTCAGACGTGGTGGCAGGTACGCTTCCAGTCAACTCCATAGATGCTAAAGTTTTATTTGACTCTGGAGCTACGAGGTCATTTATTTCTCAAAGTTTTGTCGATAAACTGCATTGTGAAGTTAAATTGTTAGAACAAGCATTAATGATAGAGTTAGCTAATAAGGATCAAGTTTCCGTCGACCGAGTGTGCCCGAAGTGTAATATTGAGGTAGGAGGACATCATTTCTATGCCGACTTAATACCTTTTAAGTTGGGAGAATTTGATGTTATTTTAGGAATGGATTGGTTGTCAGAAAATAACGCTCAGATTGATTGTAAGAATAGGAAAGTGAGACTTCAGACCCTGGATAGTAAGAAGAAGGTAATATTTCGAGGAAATAAGCAAGAGAAGAAGTTCTTAACGATCGCTCAAGTGAAGAAGTTATTACGACAGAATTGCGAAGCATATTTGGCCCATGTGATAGACACCAGTAAGGAAGTTCCAACACTAGGAGCGATTCCAATTGTCAACGAATTTTCAGATGTCTTTCCAGACGATCTACCAGGATTACCTCCCGACAGAGAAATTGAGTTTGCAATTGATCTAGCACCCGGAACAGAACCAGTTTCTAAAGCTCCGTACCGGATGGCACCAGTGGAAATGAAAGAATTGGCAACTCAGCTGCAAGATCTTTTAGAGAAAGGAGTGATAAGACCCAGTGTATCCCCATGGGGCGCACCAGTACTGTTTGTCAAGAAGAAGGACGGAAGTATGCGATTGTGTATCGACTATCGAGAACTGAATAAGCTAACCATTAAGAACAAGTATCCGTTACCAAGGATCGATGATTTGTTTGACCAATTGAGAGGCGCTGTATGGTTTTCTAAGATTGATTTAAGATCCGGATATCATCAGCTAAAGATCAAGCCTGAAGACATTCCGAAGACCGCATTTAGAACCAGATATGGGCATTATGAGTTTCTAGTGATGGCATTTGGATTAACCAACGCACCAGCAGCTTTCATGGATCTGATGAATCGAGTATTTAAAAAGTATTTGGATAAATTCGTGATCGTATTTATAGACGACATCTTGATCTATTCCAAAACAGAAGAGGAGCATGTAGAACATTTGAGGATAGTTCTGGAGATACTGCGACAGGAGAAGTTATACGCAAAGTTTTCCAAGTGTGAATTTTGGTTAAAAGAAGTACGATTTCTTGGGCACGTGATTAGCAATAAAGGAGTGGAAGTAGATCCAGCAAAGATTGAAGCCGTAATCAACTGGGAAAGGCCAAAAACACCAACGGAAGTAAGAAGTTTCATGGGATTGGCAGGTTACTACAGAAGATTTGTGCAAGATTTTGCAAAGATAGCTACGCCATTGACAAAGCTCACCAGGAAGAACCAGAAATTTGAATGGGATGAGAAGTGCGAAGAAAGTTTCCAGGAATTAAAGAATAGATTAGTATCTTCTCCAGTACTAGTCTTGCCAGATGAACAAGGAAATTTTGTGATCTACAGTGACGCGTCGTACAAAGGATTAGGATGTGTTTTGATGCAGCATGACAAGGTAATAGCTTACGCTTCAAGACAATTGAAACCACACGAAGAAAAGTATCCAACGCATGATCTGGAATTGGCAGCCATAGTATTTGCATTGAAGATTTGGAGGCATTATCTTTATGGGGAGAAGTGCGAGATCTACACGGACCACAAGAGTTTAAAATATATCTTTACTCAGAAGGAATTGAACATGAGGCAGAGGAGATGGCTAGAACTAATCAAGGATTACGACTGTACTATTAACTATCATCCAGGCAAAGCAAATGTGGTGGCCGACGCTCTGAGCAGAAAAGAAAGGTTAAACATGATAACTTCATCTGAGGAATTAATCAGGGAATTTGAGAAGCTGGAAATAGAGGTTAATATTCCAAGTATGTCTACAGAGGTATTGTGTGCAATGTTTTTTCAACCAGAATTATTAGAGAAAATAAGAAGATGTCAGGAAGAAGTGATGAGCCATGAACGAGACAGTTTGACAGGAGAAGAAATAGGGAGTCAAAAGGATGATAAAGGGATATTAAGATTTTCTTCCAGAATATGGATACCCAATGTAGCCGAGCTGAAAGATGAAATTCTTCGAGACGCTCACAACTCTAGATATTCAATTCATCCCGGGAGTACGAAGATGTATAGAGACTTAAGAGAAAACTTTTGGTGGCCAAGCATGAAAAAGGAAATTGCAGAATGGGTAAGTAAGTGTTACACTTGCCAGCGAGTCAAAGCGGAACATCAAAGGCCCAGTGGACTGATACAACCATTGGACATTCCAGAATGGAAATGGGAGCATATAGCGATGGATTTCGTAGTTGGATTACCAAGGACCAGGGCGAATCATGATGCTATTTGGGTTATTATCGACAGATTGACGAAGTCGGCGCATTTTCTTCCTATCAACGAGAGATTCTCAATGGATAAATTGGTACGGTTATATCTTAAAGAAATTGTGACAAGACACGGAGTTCCAGTATCCATAGTTTCAGACCGAGATCCTCGATTTAACTCAAGATTTTGGAGAAGTTTTCAAGATTGTCTCGGAACGAAGCTGAACATGAGTACCGCGTATCATCCGCAGACAGACGGTCAAAGTGAAAGAACGATTCAGACTATTGAAGATATGCTAAGGGTATGTGCACTAGATTTTGAAGGTAGTTGGGACGAGCATTTGCCATTAGTTGAATTCTCCTACAACAACAGCTATCATGCCAGTATTGGAATGCCACCTTATGAAGCTTTGTACGGTAGAAGATGCAGATCTCCAATATGTTGGGAAGAAGTTGGTGAAAGAAAGATTTTGGGTCCAGAATTGATCCAACAGACGAAGGAGAAAATAGAACTCATTCGGAAAAGATTAACAGCAGCTCAAGATCGTCAACGCAAATATGCTGATCCTACCAGAAAAGATATGGAATTTGAAGTTGGAGAGGCAGTACTATTAAAGGTCTCACCTTGGAAAGGTTTATCAAGATTTGGAAAAAAAGGAAAGTTGAGTCCGCGTTATGTTGGCCCTTTTGAGATTTTGAAGCGTGTAGGAAAGGTTGCTTACGAATTAGCGTTACCCCCTCACATGCAACATATTCACAACGTGTTCCACGTGTCAATGTTGAAGCATTATTTGCCTGATTCGAACCATGTGATAGAATACGAGCCAATCGAGATCCAACCAGATTTATCTTTTGTAGAGCAACCAGTGCAGATTTTAGATAAGAAAGAAAGAGTACTTAGGAATAAGTCTGTATCTTTAGTGCGAGTCTTGTGGAGGAATCCCAAGGTTGAAGAGTCGACTTGGGAGTTGGAAAGCGAAATGCAATCCAAGTATCCTCATTTGTTTTCCTAGGCTGATTCTGAGGACAGAATCCTGTTAAGGGGGGTAGATTGTAATATCCCATATATTTTCAAATATTATTATTATTATTTGGAATTGTTTATGTGATTTTATGTAAATTTTTGGTGAATTATCTGAAAAGTAGAATAGATATCTGAATGTTATATGTGACATTATTTGAATATTTGAATTTTTATATGTCCAGAATAAAATATAGATAATTGTGGTATTTTTCTGGTAATTTTTGGAGTGTTATATGATTTTATAATGATTTATGAATTATTAATTATTTTCAGAATAATTATAAAATTATTTTATAAAGCCGGGAATCTTCCAAACTTCAACCGTTTTGCGTTTTTACAACCCGAAACTCTTCCGAAAACTCCTTCCTAACCTAATCTGGTAATTCCGGACATTTTCCGTGTTTTGACTTTTTCGATCCGGATTACGGTTTGACCCGTGCGCGGCCCGGCGCAATATTTTCGATACGATAGTTATTTCGGTAATCAATAAAACCCGTAATCTCGAAAGACGGGATATTTTTACGTTATGTTCATATATGGTGTTTTATAAAAAGCCCGGTTTTGATAATTATCCAATTTTGGTATTGAATCGGATCGTTATTGCAGTTACTTAGCGGCTAAGCAACTAATTTAATGATCCAAAATGATCCAAAACGATCCAGAACGATCCAATATTCCATAAATATAAATAGCCTATTTTTTTATTTCGTTTATTCCGTTTATTCATTTGCAACCAGTTAAAAACACCGTAAATACAGAGAAAAACCCGAGAAAACCAATACGTTCCCGAGAATCAAACACACGAACGAAGGCGTTATCGAACTCCGATTCGGGCGTGCAGCATATCAAAACGAAGCTCTCGAAATCTTCTTTCTGAATCAGTCATCAGTTTCTGCCCAGAAATCACTAATCAAGTAGCAAGGAGCGCAGTCAAGTGTTAGACGGAGATAGTAGCCAGCAGATAGAAACAGAGTTAAAGTAAAAGATTATTGAGCATACCAGGCAAGTACCCTAACTTCACTTATTGTTCCAGTGACGTTTATTTTGAATCTTATTATGCAAATATTTATATGTTCACATACCATTCAAGTGTTATTGACTCTAAATTTATCCTTTTAATTTCTCTACTATTCTAAGTTCGGAATAGTTAAATATTTTTACATTTCGCTATAACTTACTCTATACAGTGAAGCTTTGAATTGAGACTAGCGAATAACTAATTGTTCTGGTTATTTCGCCATTGGTTGTTGAGAAAACTCCGGACCATGAGAAATGGGGAGTTATGTGGTTAAGGATGTCATTTGATTCGACTCCTTTGACGGAAAATGGTTTTATGGGTTGGATGGTTGCGTAAGAGGCCGTGGCGGCGGTCCAGTGTGAGCTATGTGTTATACAGGATATAACACCTTGCTAGGCCAATATGTGCCTTGGGTACCTTTTGTTTAGTTGGATATGTTTCGGCATACCGGTGTTGCTCCGCGGCTGATCACCGGCGGCAACACACCGTCGTTCGAGGATTCCAATCCCAAAACATAATATATTGCAAATGTTGTTTATTATCAAATTTATATCAGTTTTGATACTGCTCAATTATTGTAGTTGGTTTTGTTCATCAGATATACTGTTGTTATTCCAAATCATAAGCTATTTACTACTTGCTGAGCATTTCTTTCGCTCATACTTGTTTCTTATCTTGATTCTTTCAGTTAGGCCAGAGCAAGCTTAAGTTCCAAGTTTGACCAGAAGTCGTGTGTTTGTAAATAGTTGGTGTGTTTCCAGGTAGACTGTTTTGGGACGCTTGGATAGTCTAGCGGTTTGTAATATAATTTGAATAATCTGTAAAACTAATTAGACTATGGTTTGTAATAACACTTGATTTGTAGTAGTGCCTGTTCCATACTATAACCTGTGATCGATCCAGTGCAGGTAAAGGGGTCGTATTTATTTTATTATTCCGCTGTGATTATTTTATTTTAGTTTATTGGCGAGTGACCCCCAAATCTAGACCCCGGGTTTGGAGGGCGTCACAGATGCAATAAATGACATGTCTACAGAATTGTATCATTTGCGTGTTACACTTAAGTCCCTCACTAAAGAAAATGCTAAAATCAAAGAAAACAACTTGTTTTTGAGTGAGAGGAATAATGTGCTTGAGTCTCAGTTTGTTGAGTTTGAGAAACTAAAAATTGAGTGTAGAATTGCTAAGGAGGAATTAACTGAGTCCTTGAAAAAGGAAGAAATTTTAAAGAAGCAGCTCGATCGTGAACAGGAGGTGATTAAAGCATGGAAAACATCCAGAGATGTTCATGCTCAAATCACCAAGGTTCAAGGAATTGAGTCCTTTTGTGATGAAGCCTGGAAAAAGAATAAGGAGAAACTAGAACCTATTTTGGTAGATGGATTGCTGACAGATGTAGACTCGACGGATGATGAGGACTATCCGTCGGATAACAAAATGTGTTATCCGTCGAATGATAAAAATCCTCATCCGTCGGCTGTGAACAAACCCATTAGTAAAGACAAATTAACCAAGCTTAATGAAAAGTATGGGTCTGTTTCCCAGAACTTTGTTTCAGGGGAGTCAAGTCAAGCCAAGAAAGGGAAGAAGGCTAATGTTGGTCACATGACTGTCAAACAGTTGAGTGACAGACTTGAGAAGATAGAGGTAAAAACAGAAACTAAAAGGAAAAATAATAGGAATGGTAAAGTAGGGATTAACAAACATAATAACTACACACCTGACAAATATGCTCCTAGAAAAATCTGTGTCAAATGTGGCAGTGTAAATCATTTGTCTGTTAATTGCAAATCTGCCATGCCTACTCCCATGTCTGTTCAGCCTCAATTCTCTAACATGAATGCCATGCCTCCTATGCCTGTTAATGCTATGCCTACACAGAACATGAATGCACAGTTTGCTAATATGCCATTTGCACCTAATCCATATTATGTTGCATACAATATGCCTCAAATGCCATTTAGCATGCCTTACTGGAACAACATGTTTGCACCAAGCATGCCATTTCCTGTTAGCCATAAAATGCATAATAATTCTGTAGCACCTAGTGGTTTCAAAGGCCCAACTCAAATGACTAAGGAAGAATCTGAAATTCCTAAGTCAAATGAGTTAAAACCTAAGAAACAGAAGAAGAAAGCTAACAAGGCAGGACCCAAGGAAACTTGGGTACCAAAATCAACTTGATTTGATTTTGATGTGTGCAGGGAAACAGAAGAAATCTTTGGTACTTGGATAGTGGTTGTTCAAGGCACATGACTGGTGATTCTACCCTGCTCACAGAGTTTGAAGAGAGAGCTGGCCCAAGTATCACTTTTGGAGATGACAGCAAAGGTTATACTGTGGGATATGGCTTGATTTCAAAGGACAATGTCATCATTGAAGAGGTTGCCTTAGTGGATGGTCTCAAACACAATCTGTTGAGTATCATCCAGCTTTGTGATAAAGGCAACTCAGTAACCTTCAACAAAGAAACCTGTGTTGTGATTAATAATCAAAACAACAAAGTGGTTCTCACTGGTGTGAGAAGAGGAAATGTGTATCTAGCTGACTTCAACTCAAATAAAGCAGAATCTGTAACTTGTCTTCTCAGTAAAGCAAGTCAAGATGAAAGTTGGCTATGGCACAAGAAGCTATCCCATTTGAACTTCAAGACCATGAATGAGCTGGTAAAGAAAGAGCTAGTTAGAGGCATTCCTCTGATGGAGTTTACAAAGGATGGACTGTGTGATGCCTGCCAAAAAGGGAAGCAAATTAAAGCATCATTCAGGAAGAAACTTGATTCAGCAATTGAAGAACCTCTGCAACTGCTTCACATGGATTTGTTTGGACCAGTCAATGTTTTGTCAATCTCAAAGAAAAGATTTTGCCTAGTAATTGTAGATGATTTCTCAAAGTTCTCTTGGACCTATTTCCTAAAGTCCAAAGATGAAGCTAGTGAAATCATCATCAATCACATAAGGCAAGTTAACAATCATCCTGATTTCAAAGTTAGAAGAATCAGGAGTGACAATGGAACTGAGTTCAAGAACTATGTCATGAGAGCATTCTGTGAGGAAAATGGGATCCTGCATGAGTTTTTAGCAGCAAGGACTCCACAACAGAATGGAGTAGTGGAAAGAAAGAATAGATCTCTTATTGAAGCTGCAAGGACAATGCATGAAGAATCAAAATTACCAACATATTTCTGGACTGAAGCTGTCAACACTGCATGCTACACTCAGAACATCTCTCTGATTAATCAAGCAAAATGCAAGACACCTTATCAATTGTTCAAGAACAAGAAGCCAACTCTGAACTTTCTTCATGTCTTTGGCTGTAAATGCTATATTCTGAGAAATCAAACTGATCAAAATGGGAAGTTTGATGCTAAAGCAGATGAAGGAATTTTTGTTGGATATGCTGTTGGTAAAGCATATAGAGTCTACAATCTAAGAACCAACATTATTGTTGAATCTATACATGTTGTGTTTGATGATAAAAAGATTGAAGGACTAAAAGATGGAGATTACCATGAGAGCCTCAAATTCGACAATGTTGAGATGGTCAGTGAAGAAAGTGATGATGAAAGTGATCAAGAAACAGTGTCTAAGGATAATGCAGACAAATTTACTACAAATGAAGCACAAAACTCAACATCCGTCGAGTTACATAATGCTTCATCCGTCGAAAGGCAATCTGTATTATCCGTCGGAAGACAACCTGCCTCATCCGTCAGTACTCAAAATTCACCATCCGTCGGGTTATCAAAAGAAGCAAGAAGTCAAGGTAGATCACCCATAGAAAGCACCCCAATTTCAAATCAAAGATCCACAAACTCAGGGGGAGTTTCTAGCAATCAAAACTCAATCACACATCAAGACAACATTGAGGTCTCTTCATCTAGGGCTAATCTACCTCAACCAAGGAAATGGACAAAAGATCACCCCTTTGAACTGATTATTGGTGATGTTTCTTCCAGAGTTCAAACCAGGAGAGCAACTCAAGAAGAATGTCTATACAGCAGCTTCCTGTCTAAGGAAGAACCAAAGAAGGTAGAAGAAGCCTTATTAGATCCTGATTGGATTTTAGCTATGCAGGAGGAGCTAAACCAATTTGAAAGGAATAAAGTATGGAAGCTGGTACCCAAGCCTAAAGGAAAGAATCCAATAGACACTAAATGGGTATTCAGAAACAAGATGGATGAAAATGGCATAGTAGTAAGGAACAAAGCAAGATTGGTTGCTAAAGGCTATTGTCAACAAGAAGGGATAGATTTTGATGAAACATTTGCTCCGGTTGCAAGACTTGAAGCCATCAGAATCTTCTTAGCCTATGCAGCCCATGCCAATTTCAAGGTCTATCAAATGGATGTCAAAAGTGCCTTTCTGAATGGAGATTTGGAGGAAGAAGTGTATGTAAGTCAACCTCCTGGCTTTGAAGATCCAAATTTCCCAGAGTATGTCTACTATCTATTGAAAGCACTTTATGGACTGAAGCAAGCACCTAGAGCCTGGTATGACACTTTATCAAAGTTCCTTTTGGAAAATCACTTCACAAGAGGTACTGTAGATAAAACTTTATTTTTCAGAAATGTGAATGGCTCTAGCATACTTGTTCAAATTTATGTAGATGATATTATTTTTGGCTCTACAGATGGAAAACTTTGTAAAAAGTTTGCCAAATTGATGCAAAGCAAGTATGAAATGAGTATGATGGGAGAACTAACTTACTTTCTTGGTTTACAAGTTAAGCAAGTTAGTGATGGAATATTCATTAGTCAAACTAAATATTTTTTTGATCTTTTAAAGAAGTTTGATCTGATGGATTGTACATCTGCAAAAACTCCTATGGCCACTGCAACTAAGCTTGAACTAAACACTACTGAAAAGTCTGTGGATATTTCAAGTTATAGAGGCATGGTTGGCTCACTTCTGTACTTAACAGCCAGTAGGCCAGATATAATGTTTGCTACATGTTTGTGTGCTAGATTTCAGGCTTATCCTAGAGAGTCTCATTTGATAGCTATTAAAAGAATTTTCAGATATCTCAAAGGAACACCAAACCTTGGCATTTGGTATCCTAGAGATTCTGGTTTTGATCTAACTGGTTATTCAGATGCAGATTATGCAGGTTGCAGAATTGATAGAAAAAGCACAACAGGAACCTGTCAATTTCTAGGAGACAAGCTTGTGTCCTGGTTCAGTAAAAAGCAAAATTCAGTTTCTACTTCTACAGCTGAAGCTGAATATATTGCCGCTGGCAGTTGCTGTGCACAGATTTTATGGATGAAAAATCAATTGCTAGACTATGGTTTGCAAGTTGAAAGGATTCCTATTTTCTGTGACAACACAAGTGCAATTGCCATCACTGAAAATCCAGTGCAACATTCAAGGACAAAGCATATAGACATCAAGTACCATTTCATAAGGGAACATGTAATTAATGGTACTGTAGAGTTACATTTTGTTCCAAGTGAGAAGCAACTTGCAGATATTTTTACCAAGCCACTGGATGAATCCACCTTTTCTAGGTTGGTAAGTGAGTTAGGTATGCTTAATTACTCTTGAATTTATCTGAATTATTCTTGCAAGTTGAAAAGAAGCCAGAAATTTAGTTGATTTTTAGTCTTGGATGAAATTTTGGCTAAGTCAAAATTTGTCTTTCGACGGATGACCATTATCCATCGGGTTGAGTCATCCGTCGATATACAAATTGTAAATAAAGATCAATTACTTTTCTGGAATATTTTAAAGCTCGACGGATAACATTTTATCCTCATCCGTCGAAGTGTCTAAATCTTAACCGTTAATTCCCTGAACATTATCCATCGAGTATACTTACAGTTTATAAGCATTACACGACGGATAATGGGTGGAATTTTTATAGTTTATTTTAAAATGGTAATTTTAGGCAGTTTCTATTGGGTAATTTATTTCTCTTTATTATTTTTATCCGTTGAGTTTGAGCAAAGTATAAAAGCCTATTTCATTCTAATCATTTTCTTTTATCATTCTCAAATTCAACTGTCTTAATTCATTCTCTCTCAAGCAAAAATCCCCTTTCTCTTCAAGCTTTTCTTCCCTAACAATGGCACTCGTAGTAAAGATCATGTCACAGACTGGGTTCATCTATGAGAAGAACAACTTCACTGCCTTGGTCAATAAGGGGATTCAGCAATCTGAAGACTATCATGAGATGATGGACTTCGTGAAGAACTGCAAGTTAAGTTTTGCTATGCTGGAATCACCCACAATTTATTGTGAAGTTGTTGAGGAGATGTGGACAATAGCAATCTACAACTCTACTGAGAAAACCATCACTCTGACCATCAAAGGTAATGTTTTCTGTATCAATAGTGATGTCATATAAGCATGTTTCAAGATTCCTGATGATAATGTTACTGCACCACACACTGACACTGATATTGTCAATATGCTAAATTCCATTCATTATGCACTTCCTACTACAAAACTAAGTGAAATTAGAAGACTAGGTCTTAGGAAGGAATGGAGTTACTTGTGTGATGTAGTAACTAAGGTCTTTTCTGGAAAAATCAGTAATTTTGATTCTGTAAACATTTCCATGCTATACATGCTAGTTACAGACAAATATTACAACTTAAGTGATCTGGTTGTGTATGAGTTAGGTTACAAACTAGGTGACTTAGCCAAAAGAGGAAAGAATATTTACTATGCTAGATTTTTTATGCTTTTGGCTAACCATCTTTGTGAAGAGATTGTACTTGAGAACCCAACCAACAAATTAGCGTGTTGGGTTCAAGAGAGAAGAATCATTGCAGATCTGAATAGAGCCAACCATCACAAGGATGTGCCAATGTTCTATTTTCCTGTTATGATGGCACCTCAGGTAAGTGAGGTAAGTTCATCTACACTCTCAACTATTCCAATCCCTTCTATTTCTTTGACTTCAGGCATAGCTATGGCAACTGTGATAATGACCAAACAGTTGCCTACCAAAGCTGCCAAAACAACTGCAATTCTTAAATCCCAATCAAAGAAAACCCCCTCTGGTATCTCCCAAAAGGTACCAGTTGAAAATCCTACCAAACACAAAGAGGGGAGTGTGAAGGAGGGTAAGATAGGTGAGGGAAGGGGTGAACATCAAAGAAACCCCAAGGATAAGGTTGGAGAGATAAGTGAATCCCAGCCTAGCCACACTGCAGTTTTCCAACAAACTGCAGTGCTTAAAAAGGACGATTGCTCATTTCTAGCTGCATCCTCCCAAAAGGATGTGGCTATTGAACAAAGCTCTCATCCAAGAGCACAGGCCAAGAGGGTTAGGGACACAAGCCTACACCAAACTTACACTAGAAAGAAGAAATCCAAAATAACTGGGGATGCACAGGACACACACTTAGTGCAAACTGATGCTAAAGACACAGTCCCTGCACCTTCTCAAATTCAGATTGATGTGGCTCCAATAAATGTGGAGTCACAACCAAAATCTCTCTTGATAGAAGCCACTGAAACACAATACTCACCAACCAACTCACTGGAAGTGGAAATGATAAACACTTCAATTCCTGATTCCCCTTCTTTAACTCTGTTGGGGAAGCCAAAATCTAGTGCAAGTGAGCATCATCTTTTAGATGATTTGTTGGCTCACTTGCCAATTCTTTCTGATTCTATTGTGACATATGTGCCTCAAATAACTTCAATCAACACAGAGTCAACAATAGTTTCTCTTCCCACCTCATTCATTTCTACTCTTTCGATGGATATTGCTCATCCATCGGGTAGTGATTGTATCCCGACGGATAAGCTTAACAGCAGTTATCCGTCGGATAGCTTTACCACTCACCCGGCGGATATCATTTATCCGTCGAGTGTCTCTGCACAACTTCAAACTTTAATAATTTCTAGTGCAGAAGATTTGGTGGTAATACAATCACTCTTAGGACTGAGAGAGGAGAGTGTATTGAGTGAGAGGCTGGGTTGCTCCCAGGCAAAAGGAGAGGAAAAGAGTGAATCTCAGCAATCCATTCATTCAGGATTGGCAAAAGTGAGTGAGAGGAGTCCCACCTTAGTAGGTGAAGGTGAGGGTGTGAGGGTGGGGAGCCAGGGTGAGACTCTGATGCAACAAAAGAGAGAACATGAGAGAAAAGCAGGTACTGGAGCAATAAGGATGGAGCCAGCCATTGCTAGTGAGTCAATGATTGTGGAGGATGCTGAAAAGGAAAGACAATTTCAGCAACATTACAAAGCTGTAATTGATAACATTTCCTTGGAAGCTGACACTTTTACTCGCCCTGTTTCAGCCTATCAACTGTTGGCTGCTCAGGGCAATGTGGAGGCAGAGCAGACTTTACACTTAGTGCACACCACAGAATCTCTTCAAAGAGATAAAGCTGCTGTCAACAGGATGCCTCCTCAAGCTGGAGAGCCATCTGAAGAATTTTGAGTAAATTCTGATGATGATGACTCTAGTTCTTTGAATAGAAGCATGAACTTAGGGGGAGCTGAAGGCCAAAGTTCTGATTTAAGTTTACCTGAATGGGCATGGGCAAAGGACTTTACACCAGGACAATTTGAGGTGTCCTTGGTAAGACAAGTAACAGCTATTCAGCAAGCCCTTCAGGAAGTTTCAGATGCAGGTACCAAGGCTATTCTTAAAGCTCATCTAGACTCCTTGCACTTAATGAAGATCCAACACTCCGGACAGAATATCAGTGTGGATGAATTGAAAAAGGAGATAGCTGACTTAAAGACATACAACTCTGAGAAACTGGATTCACTAATGCCATATGGTATCATGCATGATTTATTACAAAGGTTGAGAAGAGAATCAGATTCTGAAAAGAAGATAGCCAAGCTGGAGACCAGAGTTCAAATTATTGAGAATTCAGTGGCCCTACTTCTTCAAAATCAACAGACTCAGACAAATCTTCTCATGTAACTGGCTAAAGCACAAGGCCTAACTCCTTCACTTGATGATAACAAAAAGGGGGAGAGAGAATCAAGAAAGGGGGAGAAAGGACCAACTAAGGGGGAGAACATTGTAGTTCAAATCAGCAAAGTAATTGCACCTTTAATTACTATCTCCAAGCCACCAGTTGCAGATGGTATAGATCTTATAAATGCAGCAGCAGCAAGTTTGAAAGATGCTGATAAAGAAGAGTTGACTCTGATCAACTGGAAAAAGATTGATGAGGAAATACAGAGAAAGTTTCAATTAGTCAAGGAACCAGATTAGTCAGCAATCCATCACTCTCTTGTCAAGCCAATCAATCTGAATGAGATGAGCATGAACTATCTGGAGAAAGGACAATCTTCCTGCATCAAGACTACAAAGGCTGAGATGATTCTTAAACCAAGGGCAAACTATCCAAAGTCATCTTTGAAGAACCCTATGGATACTGTGTATGAGACACCCAACCTGATGAAAAGAAGCTTCTGTCAAGATCTATTCTTCTCTACAAAGATCCAGCTGATTCAGCCTCAAGAGAGAGAATTGCAAAGATATTCAGAAATGGGAAGGAAATTTGTGTGGTAGCTGGACATCCACAATTTGCTCAAGAAAAGGAAGAAGAAAAAGCCAGATTAAAGCAGGAAAAGAGGCAAGCTGCTCTAGATGCAAAGAAGTCTAAACAAAAGAAAGAACAGTTTGCTATCTTGACCAAGCTACAGGCTGTGAATTCTTCTCAACAAATTCCCTCTCAACCAACTCAAGCTACTGGATCAAAGAAGAAGACTGAAGAACAGAAGAAATCTCCAAGAAAGAAAGAATTGGCTAAAAGAACAAAAAGAAAGTTGGATATTGTTAACAAGGAATTGGAAGATCAATTTCCAATGGAATCCACTAAAGCTGAAACTCAAGCATCAAAGCCCTCTGTGGTATTTGAAGACATAAGGGTGGTGGACCCCTACAGGAACATACATGGAGAGCCTATTGTGCCAAAGGATGAGCCAATAGAGTGGGATAAATTACCAATTCCTGACTTCAACTTGCCAATTCTCACCAAGCCAAGAAGGACAAAATCAAGGGCAGTCAAGAAAGTGAAGCTGTCACCTCTCAAATCCAAGGCAGTAGTCAAAGCTCAACCCAAGATCAACAAGGGAGACTACTTGTACTTGTGTGACATCAAGGAATTTTCAGACATAAACCTTTATGTGGAGGAGCTGGATGAGGTAAGGGCAATTGATGCATACAGAAACCTACCTGAAAGGTTGGTATTCAAGTACAAAGGAGGAAGGGAGATTCAGTGGCCTCTTCACAGGATACTTCAAGAAAGCCAAGCTGTGTTGATCAAAGTCTATTCATCCTTCAAGAAAAACTTTGGGTTTAATGTAACTGCAAGAAGATTAGTATTGAAGAAGATTGAAGAGCTAAGGAGTGTTAGAGCCAAAGATGCCCTACCCAAAACTCTTATCATCCCATACACAGGGAGATGAGTGCATCTAAGGCCCTACTGGCTGATGGAATTCATGGATGACAAGGGTGTGAGAAGATTCTTCAGACTAGAAGACCAATTGAGTATCTCTAGCAATGAAACTCTTTTGGAAATGCAAGAAATGTTAGATCTCTCAGAATCTGATGAATTAGAATTCCACAGACAACTCCAGAATCAAATTGAAGAAAACAACAGAAAGCTTGGAAGAAGATCCAGACCTTCAAGAAACTAGAAAAATCTGCTCAGGCTAGAGGAGCATCTTGAATTGACTGTGAGCTAAACCTTGTATACCTTGTTTAAATTGAAGCTCTTTCAGTTTTATCTACTTATCTTTAAAGATGTATGTTCAGGATGTTTTGTTATCATCAAGTGTCTCTTAATTTATGGCTACAATTCCAGTAGACATAAATTGGGGGAGATTGTTGTGAATATGTTGTGCACTTGATGATTACCTAAACAAAACATCTAAGTAGATTTTACTTAGTGAAATAATGTAGCACTCGACGGATAAGAATTATAGTTCCGACGGATAACTCATTTTGAGTACCGACGGATGAGTAATTTATTATTCATCGAGTGAGTAGCTTATAAAATGATAAGTTTGTAGCACAGTGTTGTATGCACCTTTGTATATAATCTGTAGTAGCATATAAGTCATGTTGACTTTAACTAGATATGCAGAATAGGTTGATTAACTGTACATAAGCAATGTCTTGTAATTCTGTATAAGTGAAATGAAGTCAAGTGCCAAAATAGCTATCAACGGATGCTTAACAAAGCTTCGACGGATGATCAAATGACTCTCAACGGATGTTCAAAATAGCAGTCGACGGATGATCAAGTAAGTCATCGACGGATGATCTGAAAGTCGACGGATGATAATATCAAGATTCAAACATCAGTTGAACAGTGAAAGCTGACACACAGCCGTCGAGATTGGATACAAACACTGGAAGCCTATTAACTGGGTCATAGAGGACGAAAAGCAGCAAAGATCAAGACTGTTAGATTTTATATTTATTCAGTTCTTTTTGACTTTGTAATCTTGGTAATATATATAAACCAAGAGAGTAGCAACTAAAGAAAAAAAATCTTAAAAAAACACAGAGAAATCTTTGTAAGCACTATCTTTAGCCTTTCCTGTGTTCTTAGCTGTTCTATCTTGTAAAAGCAGCTGTGAGCATTTCTGCACACAGAGTTCTCTCGATATATTAATATATATCTCTGGTGAAATTGTTTAAATCCACCAAAAAGTTTTTAAAGACTCTTGTTTTTAATTACTCTTGTTTTGATTCATTAAAGTTTATATTCCGCATTGTGCTAATCAAAACAGACATATCTATAATCGAGTTGAACATTTTTATTTCAAGAAAAAGATAAAGAATTCCATTCAACCCCCCTTCTGTAATTCTTGCTATATTGTTAAGGGACTAACAGTTAGGCACATCCGTCGGGATACAATCACTACTCGACGGATAAACAATATCCATCAAGTGAGTAGAAATGAATGAGTTTGGAGTGGAGACTATTGTGGACTACGTGCAGATTGATGAAAATTTTGGCACAGATGTCTCAACAGTCTCAGAAAGAAATGGCAAATGAGCCAACAAATCATCTAGAAGATGATGCTCACTTGCATAGATTTTTGGCTTCTCCAACAGAGTTAAAGATGGAGAATATGGTTGTGATATTTGAATCATGTTAACATCCAAAGATTATGTGGGAGAATTTGGTGTTTGAGGTGTTTCATTTTGTACAGATTTTGGTTGTGACTCCACATTTGTTGGAGCCACATCAATTTGACTTTGAGATGGTGTAGTGACTGGGTCTTTAGCTCCAGTTTGCACTGTGTGTGTACCCTGTGCATCCCCAAGGGTTTTAGATTTCTTCTTTCTTGTAAAGTTGTGGTGAACTTGTATCCCTACCCCTTTTCTTCTGTGCTCCTGGTTGAGAGCTTGTTTCAATAGTTACATCCTTTTGGGAGGATGAACCTAGAATTGAGCTTTTATCCTTATTAACAACCACACTTTGTTAGGAAACTGTGGTGTGGCTTGGTTTGGGTACACTATGTTCACCATCCTTATCCTTAGGGCTTTAATTTTCACCCTGTCCCTCACCTGTCTTTCCCACCTTCACACTCCCCTCTTTGTGTTTAGTGGATTTTACAACTGGAATCTTTTGAGAGACACCAAAGGGGCTTTCTTTGTCTTTGGTTTTAAAACTTTGGTTTTGGTAGCTTGGGTAGGCATCTGTCTGGTCATTAACACAGATGCCACTGTTACACTAGAAGGCAAAGAAATGGTTGAGGTTGGAAGAGTAGAGACAGTTGAAATTACATCACTTACCTGAGGTGCCTCGATTACTGGAAAGTAGAAGAGTGGCACCTCTTTGTGGTGATCTGCTCTATTGAGATCTGCAATAATTCTTTTTTCTTGAACCCAATAATCTAACTTGTTGGTTGGGTTCTCAAGCACAATATCCTCATAGAGGTGGTTAGCAAGCATCATGAAAAATCTAGCATAATAAACACTCTTACCCCTCTTATTAAGCTCCCCTAACTTAATCCCCAACTCAAACAAGACTAGATCACTAAAATTGAAGTATTTATCAGTTACTAGCATGTAAAGCATGTTGAGCATGGAGATATTAACAGAATCAAAATTGATAATTTTACCAGAAAATACTTTAGTAACTACATCACACAGATAACTCCATTCTTTCCTAAGACCCAATCTCCTAATTTCACTTAATTTAGAGGTGGAGAGTGCATAACCCATGGAGTTTAACATGTTAACAATATCAGTGTCTGTGTGTAGAGTAGTGACAGTATTATCAGGAATCTTAAAGCGTGCTTTAACAATGTCACTATTAACAAAGAATTCCTTACCTTTAATAGTGAAAGTGATGGTCTTGTCAGTTGAGTTGTACACTGCAGTCGTCCATATTTCCTCCACAACCTCACAGTAGATAGTAGGAGACTCCAGCATGGCATATTTGAGCTTACAACCTTGCACAAAATCCATCATTTTGTGGTAGTCGCCAGACTGCTAAATCCCCCCTTGTTCACTAGAGTCGTGAAATTGTTCTTCTCATAGATAAAGCCAGTTTGAGACATGATTTTGATGACTGGTGCCATTGTTAGAGAGTAAAAATTGCAGAGAGAGAGGGTAATTGCTTTTGAGAAAGAAGTTAGAGCAGATGAATTGAGAATGATAAAAGAAAAGAAATGAAAATGAATTTTGCTTTTATACTATCTCAAAAATAACTGTAAAAAATAATAAAGTAAAATAAAGTGACCAATAAAAATTTCCCAAAATAGCTGTTTAAAAAGATAAACTAAAAAAAATCCATCAATTATCCGTCGTGTTATGCTTACAAACTGTAAGTATACTCGATGGATAATGTTCACAAATTAATGGCTAGGATTGAGACAATTCGACGGATGAGGATAAACAGTTATCCGTCGAGTTATAAAAATTCCAGAAAAATAATTGATTTTATTAACAAATTGTATATCGACGGATGATCAAACTCGATTGATAATGATCATCCGTCGGGATGTAAATTTTGACTTAGCCAAAATTTCATCCAAGACTGAAAAATCAATTAAATTTCTGGCTGCATCTCAACTTGCAAAATATCTGAATAGATTCAAGAATAATTAAGCATACCTAACTCATTTACCAACCTTGAAAAGGTGGATTCATCCAGTGGCTTGGTAAATATATCTGCAATCTGTTTTTCACTTGGAAAAAAATGTAGTTCCACAATACCATTCATTACATGTTCCCTTATGAAGTGGTACTTGATGCCTATGTGCTTTGTTCTTGAATGCTATACTGGATTCTCAGTGATGACAATTGCGCTTGTGTTATCACAGAAAATGGGAATTCTTTCCACTTGCAGACCATAGTCTAGCAGTTGGTTTTTCATCCACAAAATCTGTGCACAACAACTGCCAGCAGCAATATATTCAGCTTCTGCTATAGAAGTAGAAACTGAATTTTTCTTTTTACTGAACCAGGACACAAGCTTGTTTCCTAGAAATTGATAGGTTCCTGTTGTACTTTTTCTATCAATTCTATAACCTGCATAATCTGCATCTGAATAACCAGTTAGATCAAAACCAGAATCTCTAGGGTACCAAATGCCAAGTTTTGGTGTACCTTTGAGATATCTGAAAATTCTCTTAATATCAATTAAATGAGATTCTCTAGAATCAACCTGAAATCTAGCACAAAGACATGTAGCAAACATTATATCTGTCCTAGTAGCTGTTAAGTATAGAAGTGAGTCAATCATGCCTCTATAACTTGAAATATCCACAGACTTTTCAGTAGTGTTTAATTCAAGTTTAGTTGTAGTGGTCATGGGAGTTTTTGCAGATGTGCAATCCATTAGTTCAAACTTCTTTAAAAGATCATAAATGTATTTAGTTTGACTAATGAATATTCCATCACTAACTTGCTTAACTTGCAAACCTAGAAAGTAAGTTAGTTCTCCCATCATGCTCATTTCATACTTACTTTGCATCAATTTGGTAAACTTTTTGCAAAGTTTTTCATCTGTAGAGCCAAAAATAATGTCATCTACATAAATTTGAACAAGTATGCTAGAGTCATTAACATTTCTAAAGAATAAAGTTTTGTCTACAGTACCTCTAGTGAAGTGATTCTCTAAAAGAAACTTTGACAAAGTGTCATACCAGGCTCTAGGTGCTTGCTTCAATCCATAGAGTGCTTTTAAAAGATAGTATACATGATCAGGTAGATTTGGATCTTCAAAACCAGAGGCTGACTAAACAGACTTCCTCCTCCAAATCTCCATTTAGAAAAGCACTCTTGACATCCATTTGATAGACCTTGAAATTGGCATGGGCTGCATAGGCTAAGAAGATTCTGATGGCTTCAAGTCTTGCAACAGGAGCAAAGGTTTCATCGAAATCTATTCCTTTTTGTTGACAATAGCCCTTAGCAACCAATCTAGCTTTGTTCCTGACTACTATGCCATTTTCATCCATCTTGAATCTGATTACCCATTTGGTGTCTATTGGATTCTTTCCTTTAGGCTTGGGTATCAGCTTCCATACATTGTTTCTTTCAAATTGGTTTAGCTCCTACTGCATAGCTAAAATCCAATCAGGATCCAACAAAGCTTCTTCTACCTTCTTTGGTTCTTCCTTAATTAGGAAACTGCTATAGAGACATTCTTCTTGAGTTGCTCACCTTATTTGAACTCTAGAAGATACATCACCAATGATGAGCTCAAAGGAATGATCCTTTGTCCATTTTCTTTGTTGAGGTAGATTAGCTCTAGATGAAGAGGCCTCATTGTTGTCTTGATGTGAGATTGGGTTTTGATTATTAGAAACTCCCCCTGAGTTTGTGAATCTATGATTTGAGAAAGGGGAACTTTTTGTAAGTGATCTATTCTGACTTTCAACTTCTTTTGATGACCCGACGGATAGTGAATTTTGAGTTCCGACGGATGAAGCTGATTGTCTCACGATGGATGATGCAGATTGTCTATCAATGGATGAAGCATTTTGTAACTCGATGGATGTTGAATTATTAGCTTCATTGATTGTAGATTTTTCTGCACTATCCTTATTAGTAGTTTCTTGATCACTTTCATCATCACTGTCATCACTAACCATCTCCACATTGTCGAATTTGAGGCTCTTATGGTAATCTCCATCTTGTAGTCCTTCAATCTTTTTATCATCAAACACAACATGTATTGATTCCATAACAGTGTTGGTTCTCGGATTGTAGACTCTGTATGCTTTACTAACAGCATATCCAACAAAAAATCCTTCATCTGCTTTAGCATCAAACTTCCCATTTTGATCAGTTTGATTTCCCAAGATATAACATTTGCGGCCAAAGACATGAAGAAAATTTAGAGTTGGCTTCTTGTTCTTGAGCAATTGGTAGGGAGTCATGCATTTTGCTTGATTAACCAAAGAAATATTTTGAGTGTAGCATGCAATATTTACAGCTTCAGCCCAGAAGTATGTTGGTAACTTTGATTCTTCAAGCATTGTCCTTGCAGCTTCAATAAGTGATCTGTTATTTCTTTCTACTACTCCAATTTGTTGGGGAGTTCTTGCTGCTGAAAACTCATGCATAATCCCATTCTCTTCACAAAATGCTCTCATGATAGAATTCTTGAACTCAGTTCCATTGTCACTCCTGATTCTTCTTATTTAAAATCAGGATGATTATTGACTTGCCTTATGTGATTGATGATGATTTCACTAGCCTCATCTTTAGACTTTAGGAAATATGTCCAAGAGAACTTTGAGAAATCATCTACAATTACTAGGCAAAATCTTTTCCTTGAGATGGACAACACATTGACTGGTCCAAACAAATCCATGTGTAGCAATTGTAAAGGTTCTTCAATTGTTGAATCAAGCTTCTTTCTGAATGATGCTTTGATTTGTTTTCCCTTTTGGCAAGATCACACAGTCCATCCTTAGAAAACTCCACTTGAGGAATACCTCTAACTAGTTCTTTCTTTACAAGCTCATTCATGGTCTTGAAGTTTAGATGTGATAGTTTCTTGTGCCATAGTCAACTTTTATCTTGACTTGCTTTACTGAGAAGATAAGTAACAGATTCTACATTTGATGAGTTGAAGTTAGCTAGGTACACATTTCCTTTTCTCACTCCAGTGAGAACCACTTTGTTGCTCCTTTTGTTTGTCACAACACAGGCTTCTGAATTGAAGGTTACTGAATTGCCTTTATCACAAAGCTGGCTGATACTCAACAAATTGTGCTTGAGACCATCCACTAAAGCAACCTCCTCAATGATGACATTGTCTTTTGAAATCAAGCCATATTCCATAGTATAACCCTTGCTGTCAACTCCAAAAGTAATACTTGGGCCAGCTCTTTCCTTGAACTCTGTGAATAAGGTAGAATCTCCAGTCATGTGTCTTGAACAACCACTATCCAAGTACCACAGATTCTTTCTGTTTCCCTGCACACATTAAAATCAAATCAAGTTGATTTTGGTACCCAAGTTTCCTTGGGTCCTGCCTTGTTAGCTTTCTTCTTTTGTTTCTTAGGTTTGATCTCATTTGACTTGGGGATATCAGATTCATCCTTAGTCATCTGAGGTGGACCTTTGAAACCATTCATTAAAACAGAATTATCATGCACATTTTGATTAACAGGAAATGGCATGCTATTTGCAAACATGTTATTCCAATAGGGCATGCTAAATGGCATTTGAGACATACTAAATGCAGCATAATAAGCATTAGGTGTAAATGGCATATTAACAAACTGTGCATTCATATTCTGTGTAGACATAGCATTCATAGGCATAGAAGGCATAGCACTCATGTTGGGAAAAGAAGGTGGTAAAGTCATGGAAGTAGGCATGGCAAGTTTGTAATTAACAGATAGATGATTAACACTACCACACTTAACACAGATTTTTCTTGGAGCATATTTATCAGGTGTGTAGTTATTATGTTTGTTAATCCCTACTTTACCATTTCTATTGTTTTTTTCTTTTTAGCTCCTGTTTTAACCTCAACCTTTTCTAGTCTGTCATTCAATTGCTTGATGGACAGATGACCAACATTCACTTTCTTCTCCTTCTCCACTTGACTAGATTCTCCTGAAATCATGTTTTTGGAAACTGATCCATATTTTTCATTTAACTTGGCAAGTTTGGCTTTACTCACAGGTTTGCTTACAACCGACGGATGAAGATTTATGTCACTCTACGGATAATCTTTTTGATTATCCGACGGATGACTCTCATCATCCATCGAGTCTATATCTATTAGCAACCCTTCAACCAAATTGGATTCTAACTTATCTTTACTCGTTTTCCAGGTTGCATCACAGAAGGACTCAATACCTTGAACTTTGGTGATTTGAGCATGGACATCTCTAGATGATTTCCATGCCTTAATCACCTCCTGTTCTCGTTCAAGCTGCTTCTTCAAAATCTCTTCTTTCTTCAAGGAATCAGTTAATTCATCCTTAGCAATCTTACATTCTATTCTCAATTTTTCAAATTCAATAAAATGAGACTCTAGCACATTATTCCTCTCACTTAAAAACAAATTGTTTTATTTGATTTTAGCATTTTCCTTAGTGAGGGACTTAAGTGTAACACACAAATGATATAATTCTGTAGACATGTCATTTATTGCATCATTACACTCAGCTTTAGATAAATGTGCAAGGTTAGTGGTGATTACCTGATTACTTGAAGAACTTGTCTCTATTTCATCAGACTTGGCCATTAGGGCTAGATTGACATAGCTGGCATCTTCATCCTCATCCAGACCATCTGCTGCCCAGTCATTTTCTTGTGTAATAAAAGCACTTTCCTTTTGTTTGAGAAACTCAAAATACTTCTGTTTATAATCCATAGGCTCAAACTTTTTCTTTCTGGAATCTGACTTTCTACACTCACTGGAAAAGTGCCCTGCCAAGCCACATTTGAAACATTTGAATTTTGATTTATCCACCATGTTTCTATTTGGCTTAGCTGCTCCAAAGTTCTTCTTGAACTTGATCTTGGCAAATCTTATGGAAAGAAATGCAAGATGTTCATCAATATCATCCATATCTTCTTGGCTCAAAGAATCTTCATTTTCTGCTACTAGCCCCTTGCCCTTGTTTTCACAGACCTTTGAAGTAGACTCAACATCTTTTATCTTCATCTCCTTCTCTTTCTCTAACTCAGCAACCAGTGCAATGGACCCTCCTTTCTTTCTCCCTTTCTCCATTCTTTCATCTTGCTCTATTTCAAGCTCATAAGTCTTTAGAATGCCATACAGTCTCTCTAGTGTAAACTCCTTATATTCTTGTGAATTTCTCAAAGAGACTGTCATTGGTTTCCATTCTTTTGGAAGGGATCTCAGGAATTTGAGGTTAGAATCTTTGGTTTGGTAGACTCTTCCATGCAGCTTAAGAGCATTTAGTAGCTTTTGAAATATACTAAGGATATCAGTGAGAGTTTCACCTTCTTCACAGTGGAAATGCTCATATTGCTGAATTAGTAACTGCATCTTGTTTTCTCTAACTTGTTCAGTGCCATCACAAATTATTTGAATGGTGTCCCAAACCTTCTTGGTTGTCTTGCAATTGATGATATTGTCAAACATGTCACCATCAACTCCATTGAATAAAATATTCATGGCCTTCTTGTCTTTCCTGACATGTTCAATATCAGGATCTGACCATTCATGCCTTGGCTTGGGAACTGATGGTTCATTTCCAGTTGCAGCTCTCATTGGTACATGAGGACCTCTTTCTATGCAATCCACAAAGGCCTCATCTTGAAAAAGTAAATGAATATGCATTTTTACCTTCCAGTGATGGTAATTAACTTTGTCCAGAAAAGGAATCTTGACTCCAACATCCTTCTTGTTCATCTTGCTGTTTGTTGTGATCTTTAAACTCTTTGTGCTTAAGAGCTTGCTCTGATACCAATTGTTAGTCCCTAACAATACAACAAGAATTACAGAAGGGAGGTTGAATGTAATTCTGGCTACTTTTTGAGATTAATGAAAAATGGTTCTAACTTAATAATATATAAGTGTTTGATTTGTAAAGTACGGAATGAAGAGTTAGATAAATCAAAACACAAGCAATAAAAATACAAGTCTTTAAAAACTTTTTGGTGGATTTGAATGTATCCACCATATATATATATATCAAGAGAACCCTGTGAAGCTTGAATAGCTCACAGCTGCTTACAAATATGAACAACTAAACTTACAGAGAAATGCTACAGGATATAGCTTACAATTGTTTCTCTGAGAATGTATTTTCTTAGTCTTGTTGTTGTTCTACTTGCTACTCTTGGTTTATATATCACCAAGATTACATAGTAATAAGACAAGATAATAAAACAAAACCTATCAAGTCTAATACCATGCTGCTTCACTACTCTATTCCAGCATCTTTGAATATCTTCATAATAGCATGGAAATGGTAATGTTTCTTTCTTCTAAAAAACCCAGCTGAATAGGCTGCCACATTCCTTTTGAAAATACTCGACCCATGTGACTGTGTTGTCACTGTCAACAGATGTTTGAATTTATCATCCGTCGGGTACATGATTATCATCCGTCGGGTTGCATTGTTGATCATCCGTCGGGTAGCTTTGTTGATCATTCGTCGGGTAGCTATTTGACACTTGACTTCATTTCATTTATGCAGAATTACAAGGCGTCTTATATCTACAATTAATCAACTTATTCTGCATATCTAATTAAAGTCAACATGACTTATATGCTACTACAGAATCTATACAAAGGTGTTTGCAGAAATGTGCTACATGACTTATTGTTACATAAGCTACTCACTCGATGGATGTCAAATCATCATCCATCGGGACTATATTGAGTCATCCGTCGGGACTCTATCTGATCATCCGTCGAGTGCTACATTTTTCACTAAGTTAAATCTACTAAGGTGTTTTGTTAATGCAATCATCAAGTTCACAACATATTCCCAACAAAAATTGAATATCCAATTCTAATCATTGCTTATCCAGAAACTTGATTCTTCTGAATCATTTCAATTGGTCATTGTTTAACCTCGGTTATTGCTATTATGACTTGCTGAGCTAGTTCGCTCAATCTTGCAAACCTTTTTATATTTTCAACAGTTGAAAAGGAAATTGTTGGTAGCGAGGATTCCCAGTCCAGAGTGCGATCTAGGATTCCAAGTTAAGTAGGATCGAGCTAGCAGGAACTTTTTATTGTAGATGAGTCAGGCAAGATAGTAAGAATAATACCATTATCAGTTGTAAGTTGAACTAGTTGGGATTTGGTACAATGTAATAAAAGTTAAGGTTGTGGCTTGTTTTCATACTTTAACCTGTTTCAATCCGTGATTGTGTAAAGAAGGGTAATTGCATATAATATTTTATATACAGGTTTATATATTGTGTGTATGTGTTGTGAGCCCTAAATTTCTGACCCGAGTTTGGAGGGCGTCACACTAGCCATTTGATGCCTAGCCTTATTCAAAATAAGCAATGATATCCAAGTTTTTCTCGAGTTTAAAAAAAATCGGTGTTACTTCGTCATTATGAGAATACCAAAAGTTCTAAATATAACCAAGTGATTAAATCTCAACAAATAAACAAGTATGATCATGATCTAGCTCAAAAGCAATCCTATAAGACTTTGTGAATTTTTTTTTCTGGCATGCAAATCAATTCATTAGGACTTAAACATCCCTCTATTCGTCATCACCACACTCAATTCAACATCAACTTATCAGAAATAGCTCAACCTAAAGGATCATGTCATATGCATGCAAATGCAACTATATGAACTCACATAAAAACACAAATAAATATGTAAATAAATATATAAACAAATATGTCCTATATGAAAAAGTTATGAATGAAATACAACTAAACATGCAATATGAATCTATATGAATTCATATGAACACACAACTAATCCTTACATTATCACCCCCAAACTTAAAATTTTTAATGTCCTTATTGAAGGTAATAATAAAGATTCCAGGCATACCTAGTCTTCAGAAAGATCACCCTCCTCGGGTGGAGGATCAAGTGGCCAATCAACATCGACACCAGTGTCTTAGGAAACAGTACCGAGAGCGTGTGTCAAATCTTCAGCAAAACATCAGTGGATGTCATGCGTGGCCTCAATACGCCGAATCAACCTTCTATACTGCGCATCACCAAGACCAAACCTATCAACTGTCTGTGGTACATGAGAAGGACCCTCTACAAGCACGGAACGAACCGGCCGGTCACCCTTTAGATTATCATAGATATATTCCAACCCCTTGTCAGGGGGTGCACCTTAAAATGCATAACTCAAATGATCTTGCAGCGGTTTGAGCCCAAGTGTGAGAGCTTCTCCAATAGACGGCTCGAGACGCTCCTGAGAAATTTTCAACTCTGCTAACCCAAGAGAATCGAATGGCATACCCAACTTCCTCTTCCATGGAGGTGCATTCAAAACCTGTAGTTGCTCTGCTCCTTCTTCATCTTCAATAACTGATTCCCCTATTAAGGATCTCTCTAAGGTATCTGACTTTGGCAATTTCTCAAGCTCCGAATTCACGAAAGAGTCAACCCGCTCTATTTTAAAGCACTCATCTTTATCTATGGATAACTTTATTGCCTTGAACACCTTAAAAGTGACCTTCTAATCTTGAACCTTCATCGTAATCTCTCATTTTTGCACATTGATCATAGTTCGGCTTGTAGCCAAGAATGGTCTTCCTAAGATAATGTGAATCTTCTTATCTTCCTCAAAGTCTAGAATGACAAAATCAGCACGGAAGATGAGTTTATCCACCTTAACCAATAAATCCTCCACTACACCTAGCGGATAATTGATGGAACGATCAGCCAACTGCAAAGACATGTTCACAGGTTTTGGATCAGGTAGTCCAAGTTTCTTGAAAATGGAAAAGGACATCAGATTGATGCTAGCTCCTAAATCACACAAACACTTGTCAAATGACAGATTGCCAATGGTGCAAGGCATCTTGAAGCTTCCTGGATCTTTAAGCTTAAGAGGTAGTTTCTGTTGCAATACAACACTGCACTATTCCATTAGAGCAACGGTTTTCAACTCCTCAAGCTTCCGAGATAGAATACCCTTCATGAACTTAGCATAGCTTGGCATTCACTCTAGAGCTTCTACAAAAGGTATGTTGATATGCAGCTTCTTAAAAACCTCTAAAAACTTGGCAAATTGCTTGTCGAACTTATGCTTTTGAAGCCTTTTAGGATATGGGGAGGCGGATAGCCTTGTTTCTCCCATATTGCTCGAGAGTAGTGTTTTCATCAACATTCTTCTTCAGTTCCACCTTGGCATCCTTCTGCATAACATTTCAGCTACAATCTCATTTTCTGGAATTGGCAAGGGTGCAGAAGCACCTCCATTCTGGACAGAATTTTCAGACTCTTCGTCTTGCTGAATTTGGGGGCTTGCGACCTTTCCATACCTCAAGGTGATGGTGTTCACCTGTTATTTAACTTCCGTCTTGCCTGGATTGGCTTTTGTATCACTAGGAAGCGTTCCTAGTGGTCAATTCAATAAGGAGTTAGCAATTTGCCCTATTTGGTTCTTCAGAGTCTTGATAGAAACAGCCTGACTTTTGCATATAAGAGCCTGGTTTTTTCACATAAGCCTCAACTCCTCAAATTTAGATTTTTCATTCGAAGATTGACGTGTACCTCACTAAGTTTGTTGTTGGAGTTTTTGTCTTGTTGTAAATTATTGCTGAAAACCAGGAGGATTGAATTGCTTGTTTTCAAACTGCTGGAACGACTGTTGTATCATATTTTGATTGTTGCTCCAACTGAAGTTAGGATGATTCCAGTTGTCAGGATGATAAGTGTCTAGAACTGGTTGTTGTGATCTCTGAAAGTTTCTCACAAACTGAGCTGATTCACTAAATATAGTGCATTGCTTGGTCGCATGCGAACCTGCACACAGCTCACAGACACTGGTTATCCGATAACACCATAGTTAGCTAGAGAATCGATCTTCATAGACAACGCCTTCAGTTGAGCAGTGATAGCCGTAGCTGTATCCACTTCAAGAACCCCTACTACCTTGCCCTGTAGCAATCTCTGGGTTGGATACTAATATTCATTAGCAGCCATCAGTTCAATTAGCTCATAGGCTTCATTACAGCTCTTAGCCCATAAGGCTCCACCTGATGTTGCAACGAGCATGGGTCTTGACTGTGCTCCCAAACTGTTATAGAAGTAATTGATGATCATCCAATCAGGCATTCCATGATGAGGGCACTTCCTAAGCATCTCCTTATACCGCTCCCAAGCTTCACCTAGCGATTCCCCTGATTGTTGCGCAAACTGAGTAAGAGCATTTTTGATTGCAGCTGTTTTTGCCATATGGAATAATTGAGTGAAAACTTTTTAGCAAGATTTTCCCAACTAGCAATCGAACCAGCTGGTAGAGAATGTAACCAGCTCTTAGCCTTGTCCCTCAGAGAGAATGGGAATATTTTCAGTTTTACCGCATCCTCAGACACACCATTGAACCCGAAGGTGTCCCAGATGTCTATGAAATCCCTGATGTGCATATTTGGATCTTCTGTTGGGGAACCCCAAACTGGACTTAATTATGTACCATTTAAATCATGCTAGACTTTATTTCAAAGGTATTAGCAGCAATGGCTGGTCTGACAATGCTAGACTGAATCTCATTAATCTTTGGTTGAGAATAATCCATCAAAGCTTTCATATCTGCTGTTGGTTCTCCCATTGAAATAAAAACTCGAGTACCTGAAACACACGACTAAAGTAAACCTTGTAAGAAAATAATCTGAGTCATCGAACTTTAACGACCACTGATGACAAGCACATAAACTAAAATTTAACACCGAGTTCCCGGCAACAGCGCCAAAAACTTATTCACTGTAATTCAAACATGAAAATACACACAAGCGTACGCGATCACAAGTAGTATAAGATATAAATCAAGTTCGTTCCCACAGGGACTGGTTTAGGTTAATTTTAGATTATGCACTTATGCAACAATGTATGATTATCGTTCAATGCTAAGACAATAACAATTTGAGTTGTTTAACTAATTATAAGAGATTATACTAACATGCATTAACTAAGAGAATTAAGATTGAATTACTTATATGAGAATAAACATGGGATTATAACTTCATTAAATACTTCATTCAGAGTTTATGTCTTTAACCCTAGCATGTGATGGTGATGACAACTAATCAGATAACACAAAATTAGTATAAGCTAACTTTTATTATACGCATACCATACTACTAAGCATCCACAATTAAAATAGAAGCTAGCAGAAAACAACTATTCTTAGACCCTATATGTCTATAAGATTTGAAAACATAATGGTTTAAGAGCAAATTACCTATTATGATTACATAAGGTGAATAAAATGGTTAAAATTACCCACGAATTATGCATGGCAATTCATACATAAACCTATGCTAGCATGGCAAGTTCTAAACCTCTATATTCACTGTCGCTTCAATAGAGATTAACAAACAATCTTAAATGTTAGCTACGCTTCAAAGACGAATAAGCACAACCAAACCAAGAAATCATAAATCACAACACGCTGAAGATTATAAAATAATTAACTATTGAAATCCATAAATAAATCAGTTAGAACCCCATGACAACGATTAGTTCATAATCGAACTCATCATCACTATGGGTTCCAATATAAACATGATAATAAATATAAGAGTATTAGGGTTTAAAGACAAATCGAAAACAAGCATCCAAAGTATCGACTATATTAAAGAATACAAAAGTCTTCTTATCCATAGCCATCTTGTGCTCTCTAGGTCTTCTCAACATTCTCATGTGGCTCCTTGTTATTAAAAACGAACTTTTATTGATATATATAGGCTTCTGGACGACCTGGGCTCGTGAAATCACCAAAACAGACTCAAATATGGGCAAGCACCCCGCGCGGCCGCCTGCTTCTCACGCGGGCGCGCACAATCTTTGACAAACTGGCACGGCCGCCCTACTTCTGGCGCCCGCGGCTCTTATGTTCCTTAACTCCATTTTCTTGTTTTTGTTGTAGTTTGAATTCAGCTCGTCAGAATTTGATGATTCAATAGTCCACGCGAAGCTAACGAGATTCTCTACAACTTTAGAATGGCCCAGACTTCAAAATATGATCTCTTATCAGCATCAAATCCTTTTAAAACCCTTTCCTCCTCCAACTAGTGCCCTGTAATGCAATAACACAAAAATACCAAATACTTGAGTCCAAAATACCAACTTAAGCCTGAAATGAAGCGTTTCAAGTAGATATAAAATCCACTTATCAATAGGATACTCGGATGCTGATTTTGCAGAATGCAAAATAGACAGAAAAATCACTTCTTGAAGTTACCAGTTTCTTGTAGGTAGATTAGTTTCTTGGTTTAGCAAGAAACAAAAGTCAATTTCCACTTCTATTGCAGAAGCAGAGTATATTTCTGCAAGAAGTTGTTGTGTAGATATTCTTTGGATGAAGAACTAGTTACTGGATAATGGGTTCTAAAATCCCTATAGGTTATGATAATCAAAGTTGTCATGCCCCGACATAACAATATATTATACAAATTATTACAATAGTTAGCAAAAGAAAGTAAATACAACTGAATCCAAGATCTTAAAGTTTAGGGTTTGGAACAGCCCAACACTATTAACTATTACAACCTGATTTCTAATATCGAGTCCTCACACAAAACGATCACTCAACTACCTGAGCTCGGATATATGCCTCGGCATCACAAGTTTTACGCATTGTCTGCTTGAATCTAACCATATCTGTTAGCTGAAATATCAGGGTGAAAGCAAGTAGTGAGCCAAATACTCAACAAGTGCTATACAATACAATACAAAACATAAATCGAGATATAAGATTAACAAAGCGAAGGTTGAGCTAATAATAGCAAGAGATAAACTTTTGAGTGATGGCATCTTTTATTTGTAACAAAACCATTCAAACCATTTCTTTATCAAAACCATTTTATGACGCTACGGATTACAGCCGGTGATCAGCCGCGAAGTAATCCCGAACCTCGCTGGGTTCTAGAACATTAATGGGATCCCTAGGAAACTTTTAAGCCTACAAATGAAGAGCAGAAAGGACTTGCGTCTCAGTCCAAATCCACTATTTAAAGAAAATATTTGTCCACCTTTGGGAGGAAATCCTAATTTTAACTTTTTATTTTATTAAAAACTGATGCCAGGTGACGGTTAATTTCTTAAATAGTGATCATCTTTATCAAGGGTTCTAGATCAACTTTGAAACACAGGGAAAAGGTCCACTCAATTTCAAGGCCATGATCAACTAGACTATACTTCATCAAGGGAATTGCAAGGTTTCTATATACAAGGATTTTGACAGTGAGATTTAGCAAGGTTATCGGATAGTATGAAGGAACAAGGTCAAACGAGGTTCTAGGTAATGTTTCCAGGTAAGACATAGGTATTTAAAAATATAGAGAAAGTAAGCATTAATGGTTCCAAATGAGGAATAGGTATTAAAATATAAAGAAGGTGAGCATTAAATCAAGGTATAACAGAGTGTCATGCTTTAGGGTAAAGATAGGGTTATCAAACAACCATGGATAATCGTTAAGGAATGACTGACTTTTAGGTATTAAGATAAGGTTACTGAGTATAACTTGCACATGGTTCAACATCACAATTACTTGGGTATACTAGCATGATAGGACTTCTGATTTACTTGCATAGCAATCTTCAAGTAGAGTTAAACTACTTGAAATAAATACTTGAGGGTTCATGTCATCTTCATATATTACGGATATAGATTCGAAACCACTTGGTTCATGTATATCAAGGTGAATTAAAATACTCGCATCGTATATATGAACTAGTTATCACACACTTGCAGTGTAAACAAAAAAGGCAGGTTGAATCACTTGCCTTGATAAAGGCTGGACTTGACTGGCAGGTAGGAGCAACTGGAATCTTTACTCGACCTTAATGGCAAGTTTACCCTCATCTCGAGATCTTACACAAATAATAATAACCTCATTATAATATATTCTTACCAACTCAACCTATTTGTAAACCACAAATTAAACACAATGGCTTTTAGGCCTATATACATAAAATTTACAATCACCTTATGATCATAATAGTACACATAGCCACATATGCTCACATACCATATTTAAGTACCAAATAATATCACATACACCATATTGCAACTCTAGGCTTGGATGATCTCGCTCCACTTACTTAAGTCACTTGGTCTCTAGATAAAATCTCCAAATTTTGGCCTCCTAACTCGATATGCTTTTACTAAACCATCCAATTCCTATTGACCCTAACTTGGGCCTTTTACTCTAATAACTTTATACTATCTTAAAACTATGGTAGTCAACCAAAACTTCACTCCTAAGTGCTCTAAAATTATGTGGTAAGTGAATGTGCTCATTATGGTAAATTTCAGAATGATATCTAAGGTTTCTTGGGTGCATTTGACACTCTTACACTTCAAGCTTTCCTCCAAAACTTTTACACTAGACTCCCATGATCATAAGACAACTCCCAACCCTGATAAGGCTCAAGGGCCTAGCTTGGGCCTCCCTAGGCCTAAGTTTAAAGTCTACGCTTCCCCTGTTTTTTCTGGGCAGAAAAGGGTCCTGATTTGAACTAACCTATGGCACATGATTCTAACTCAAATCCTATGAAATATGGATGGAAAAACTCCTCTGACACTCCCTCTAACGAAGGCCAACAGGGCCTAATGAGGGCCTACCTATGACATGGTCAAAACTTCCCATTTCTAAGTTATAACAAAACTGTCCCCTCCTGGACAAATTTGGTGTTTCCACTCGTGCACCTAACCAAACGTCTTACAAACCTCCAACAAATACCTAAAACCTATTGTATACTCCTAGTGCTAGCTTCTGGTGACTTGGGCCACAAAGTGCACAACAATGACAAGGTCAAATCTCACTCAAAACCTCAGGGTACCAAACTGATTTTCTGTAGAAACTAATACTCTCCTTTCACCAATATTCTTACTTGACAAACCCAACCAACAACAACCAAAAACCCAAACCAAACTTCAACCAAGGTGATCTACTGAACTAAATCTCCTACACTCATTATTGACTTAGTGGAGATCATCCTTACCTAAGGTGCAACATAGCAAATCAAAAGTTAACATACTACACTAATTACAAGTCATCAAGTTTTTGAAAACAACAAGCTATATCTTCTTTATAAATATATACGAATTAACATCACATATCAAGGATCACAAATCAAGATCATTATCTTAACTCAACTGAAATTAAAGCCTACTAACAATTATCAATTCAAATGATGAAAAACTTCCAAAAATCATGAGTTGATTTCTATGCATGCCTTCGAATATTCAAGCCAAAACAATATGATTTCCAAAATAAATTTTATTATAAAATCAACAGGCAAGCCTAGCATAATCTATAACTAAATGATCACTTAGAATGCAAAGGGTTTCATCAAGTTTATACTACAAAATTCATGTTATTATCACAAAACACACAAAAATGAAACAAGGCAACAAAACACCATCAATAACCATTCATTCAGCTCTCTTATGGTCATAGCCGAATGAAATGGAAGGGAAATGACCATTAAAAACAAGAGATTCACTCTCTTGACTTGGCATTTCACCATTCCTTGTAGTTCCCTCAATAATACAACCTTAAATCCATGAGAATCAAGATTGTACTTTGAGTTCCAACTAAAACTATGACATGCAAGATCAAAACATAAACTTTTTACTCAAAACTCTTTGGATTACATATGATCAAGATATAGGAAGTAACATTTACTTGAATGGAAGTTAGGTGCTTGAATGAAGAAGGAAGAAAAAAAGGGAGGGGGTAGGGCTTCGGCCAAGAGGCCGAGAGGGAGGAGCCGAGAGGGAGGGGAGGGAGGTGAGGTGAGGGTGGAATGGTAGAGTGAAAATGAAGTGCTATGATACTTGTATTTGCTTTTATGCCTTTGTTTTGACTAAAAGTGAGTGGATTTAGTAAATGACAAAAGCAACCTTCTAGCTAAAGTTAGGTAAATTTGAATGCAAGGACAAATTGGTAAATTGGCTAGTAGAATGAGAGTGAGTGGGGTTGGAATTGTCTTTTTAGCCTTTTAGTTGAATGGGAGGGTATTTTCATGCAAGGATATTCATGTAATTTTCTAATTAGTTAACAACTAATTTTCAAAGATCTATTTTTATAAAATAAAATAAAAGTTCAAAAATTATTATATTTATACCATAAAATAACTTGGATTTTTAGAAATTTTATGAGATCACTTTTGAAATTTGTGAATGAAATAATTTTTAAAAGATAATTTTCCATGGTAAAGAATATTCTTTATAAATCAAAAAACGGAGCAATTAATAAAACTATCGCTTTGAAAAAATTCATATTCTGAGTAAAGCAATTTATAATGCAGCAACTCAATTCACACAAGTGTATAATCAAATAGGTATATTTATAATCTATTCAAATATTATACAAAGTTCGCAAATAATATTACACAAAATGCCGGTCGTAACATCCTCTCCCCCTTAAAGGATTTTGTCCTCAGAATCGAAGAGAACAGATGAGGATACCAGGAACGCATATCAGACTCTAACTCCCAGGTTGACTCTTCGACCTTGGGGTTCCTCCAAAGTACTTTTACTAACTTCACCGACTTATTTCTAAGAGTCTTTACTTTCCAGTCGAGTATTTTGACAGGTTGCTCCACAAATGACAGGTCTGCCTGAATTTCTATAGGTTCATATTATGTCACATGATTGACATCAGGATTGTACTTCTTAAGCAATGACACATGGAACACATTATGCACATGCTGATACTGAGGCGGTAAGGCTAACTCTTAAGCCACCTTCCTCACTTGACTCAAAATTTCAAAAGGACCAATATATCTAGGTGCTAACTTCCCTTTCTTGTCAAATCTAGACAATCCCTTCTTCGGTGATACTTTCAGCAAAACGGCTTCACCCACTTGGAATCTGACATCCTTGTGCGCTGGATCCGCATACTTTCTCTGCCTATCTTGAGCAGCAAGTAACCTCTTCTGAATTAATCTGACTGTCTCATGCAATTGTTGTACCAATTCTGGGCCTAGAATCTTTCCTTCTCCCACTTCATTCATCCCAACTAGTTGGTGATCTGCATTTCCATCCGTATAAAGCTTCGTATGGTGGCATGCCAATACTGGAGTGATAACTGTTGTTATAGGAGAATTCTACCAATGGCAGGTGGTCGTCCCAACTTCCCGCAAAGTCAATTGTACAACTACGCAACATGTCTTCGGTTGTTTGAATTGTCCTTTCGCTTTGACCGTCAGTCTGCGGATGATACGTCGTACTCATGTTTAACTTCGTGCCAAGACTTTCTTGAAATTGCTTCCAAAATCTCGAGTTAAATTGGGGATCTCTATCTGAAACTATCGATACGGGCACGCCGTGTCTTAATACAATTTCACGCACATATAGATGGACTAATCTGTCCAAAGAAGACCTCTCGTTGATTGAAAGAAAATGCGCCGACTTCGTAAGGCGATCAACTATAACCCATATAGCGTCATGTCTGGATTTCATTCGGGGTAATCCCACTATAAAGTCCATTGCAATGTTTTCCCATTTCCATTCTGGAATCTTTAGGGGCTGAATTAATCCGCTTGGTCTTTGATCTTCTGCCTTCACTTTCTGACAAGTATAACACTTCGCAACCCATTCTGCCACTTCTCGTTTCATGTTTGGCCACCAAAAGTTCTGCTTTAAGTCTTTGTACATTTTGGTGCTTCCTGGATGGATTGAAAATCTTGAATTGTGGGCTTCTTGCAATATCTCATTCTTAAATTCAGTCACATGAGGAATCCAAATTCTTGAGGAAAACCTTAGTATACCTTGCTCATCTCTTTGAGTCCCAATCTCTTCCCCGGTTAGCTGATTTCTTTCCTGCTGCATTACTTTTTCCTGACATTTCCCTATCTTTTCCAATAATATTGGCTGAAAAGTCATAGTACGACAAACCTCTTCAACTATTCCACAATCACAAAGTTCCAATTCAAATCTCTTAATCTCTTCAGATAATTCTTTTGGTATTGCTATCATATTCAATCTTTCCTTCCTACTCAAAGCATCGGCTACCACCTTCTCCTTTCCAGGATGATAATTTATCGAACAATCATAGTCCTTAATTAGTTCCAACCATCTCCTTTGCCTCATATTGAGCTCCTTCTGAGTGAAAATATACTTTAAAATCTTGTGATCCGTGTAGATCTCACACTTTTCTCCGTAAAGATAATGTCTCCAAATCTTAAGTGCAAATACTATGGCTGCTAATTCCAAGTCATGTGTAGGGTACTTTAATTCATATGGTTTTAACTGCCTTGACGCATACGCAATAACCTTGTTGTGTTACATTAGCACGCAACCCAGACCCTTATGTAAAGTATCACTGAAAATCATAAAGTTTCTTTGATCGTATGGTAGTACCAACACCGGAGCTATAACCAACCTCTGCTTCAACTCTTGAAAGCTATCCTCACATTCTGCATTCCATTCGAACTTTTGATTCTTCCTAGTTAACTTAGTCAATGGCATGGCGATTTTTGAGAAATCTTTGAGAAATCTTTTATAATATCCTGCCAATCCTAGAAAACTTCGCACTTCCGTAAGTGTCTTTGGCCTTTCCTAACTCATAATTTCCTCAATCTTTGCCGGATCTACTTTAACTTCTTCACTTCCAATAATATGACCCAAAAATTGAACCTCCTTTAACCAAAACTCACACTTAGAAAACTTGGCATACAACTTCTCTTGTCGGAGTATATCCAATGTTATCCACAGATGATGTTTATGTTCTTCTTCCGACTTTGAATAGATAAGAATGTCATCAATAAATACCACTACAAACTTGTCTAAATACTTCTTAAATACCCGGTTCATCAGATCCATAAATGCTTCCGGAGCATTAGTCAACCCAAAAGGCATTGCTAAGAATTCATAATGTCCGTATCTTGTCCTGAATGTTGTCTTTGGGATGTCTTCTTCTTTGGTCTTTAATTGATGGTATCCTGATCTTAAGTCAATCTTGGAAAAGCATTTCGCTCCTTTTAGTTGATCAAATAGGTCATCTATTCTTGGTAGCGGGTATCAGTTCTTAATCTTCACCTTATTCAACTACCGGTAATCTATACATAGCTTCATGCTTCCATCTTTCTTCTTTACAAATAGAATAGGTGCTCCCCATGGCGACATACTTGGCCTTATCACTCCTTTGTCCAACAATTCTTGTAGCTGGCTTACTAACTCTTTCATTTCTGATGGTGCCATCCTATATGGGGCCTTCGAAACTAGTTCCGTGCCCGGAGCTAAGTTGATCTCAAACTCAATTTGTCGATCTGGCGGTAAACCTGGTAGTTCGTCTGAAAACACATCTGGAAATTTGTTGACTACGGGAAAATCTTCTATGTTGAGGCTGTCTCTTTCTGAATCTACTACATAAGCTAAGAACGACTCACAACCTTTCCTAAGCAACTTCTTAGCCTGAACGATTATAAGAAACAGTTACTCTTGCCTCTGTCCCTTAAATACTACTTTCTCTCCAATCTCCGTCTTTAAGTACACCTTCTTAGACTTACAATTTATCTGAGCGTTGTTCTTCCCTAACCAATCCATGCCTAAGATTATATCGAACTCCCCTAACTTGAAAAGTATCAAGTCGGCTAAAAATTTATATCCCGAGATATCAATCTCACACTTAGGACAGAGTTGACTCACCGGAATCTTCTCTTGATTCACAATTACCACATTTACTACCTCGTTCATGGTCCGTTTATCACATTGAAGTTTATCAACAAAAGTTTCTGATATAAAAGATCTCATTGCTCCAGAATCAATCAATACTTTAGCTTCGACATTATTTAATAAAAGAGTACCTGCTATCACCTCAGAATTCTGAACAGCGTCCTTCATTTTTAAATCAAATGTCCTTGCTGTTGCTTGCGGAGTTATTGTAGGTGGTGGAGGTAATTCCAATACCCCAGCTGGTATGCTTGCACTGGTGCTTGCCATGTTCATCAGAGCTTTGACTGGTCCGGTTGACTTGCACTCCCTAGCTATGTGTCCAGTCTTTCCACACTTGTAGCATGTGACTCCTGGCTTCGGCATCTTACATTCGTTAGCCAAATGTCCCTTCTGGTTGCATCTATAGCATATCATGTTCAGCTTATTACACACTCCTGAGTGTCTTTTTCCACAATGCTTGCACTATGGCCTCTGAAATCTATTTTCTCCCACTTTCCCTTGGCTTGCCTGGTTGTTCCCTTTTGATTCTTGTCTTTTATTCAAATTTCCCTTTTTCTGAAAATTCCCGCCTTTGCGGAATCCAATCCTTTTCATACTCCTGTCTTATGAGCTTCCAACTTCAGACTTCTCTCCGTAAAATAGAACCTTCCTCTTCTTGTTGTCTCTTTCCTTCCTTGACTGCATCCCATTACCCTCAATCAGAGCAGCTTTCTGTACTATTCCTACATAAGTATCAAGCTCAAACATAGCCACTCTATCTCTGATCCAAGACTCTAATCCTTGTTGGAATCTTTTTGCTTTTTCCTCCTCACTGTTGGTATACTTTGTCACAAACCTCGACAGCTCTGTAAACTTCTTCTCTACTCCAATACAGTCATACTCCCTTACTTTAGTTCAAGAAACTAAGCTCCATCTGATTGTAATAACCCCAAATTTTTGAACTTTTTGTAACCCTTATGAATAGTGTTTTTGCTGATTATGTTGAATAAGAAAACTTTTCATACCACACTATGTAGGGGTTCTTCTATTGTTATTCTGAGATCTTATTAGTACTCTACATGGTATATAAGTGTATGTAAAGATCGTCAGAATCCAAATTCAAACACTTTGATTTTTCCCGAAAAATCCACCAGATACCGAAAGAATTGAGTATAAGGTAACAGGATAAAAAGGATTTAAATTCAAGAATTATAATAGAGGATCATAAAAGGAATATAATGTATTGAGAAAGGTTAAGGAAACCCAAGTAATAAAATCCCAGGTATGATCCCTCAAACGATATACGAGAAGGAAAGTTAAGCGAACAGTATAACAGATCAGCGGTCATTAGCCAAGTAATTAGGAGCTAATCAAAGAGGTTAGTGATGATGATGTCATCAAACCAATAAGAAGAGGACAAGCATGGGAAGATGACATAAGAATGATGACATAAGCATGACAAAAAGAAGTGTGTTGTTGGTTGATTGTGAACCACACAAAATTTATCATGGTAATAATCTAATTAACAAACAAAGTGGATCAACCAAGCCAAAAACAAATCATAACATCAAAAAACACAAAACACTTCCATTTTCAAGAAGAGCTCTCGGCTTCTTCATTTTTTTCAAAGAAGAAAATTCAAAATCCAAGTTCCAAGCTTTGTTAATTAGTGAGGTAATTATCTAAGGATCCTTTTACATATATATAGATATCCTATAAGTTTAAGCTTCATATTCCTTTACAATCTCTTCCTAAAATTCATGGAAGAAGAGAGTGAATAGTGTTTTCAAGAACTTGAAATTTTAATCTTGTGTTTTTGTTTAGATAAAGCTTTAGTAAGGATTTTCCAAGGTTGTTTCAAGCTCATTAGTTACTCCTACTCACAAGGAAGGTATAATCTCTTAACCTAGCATTATTATTGAATGTTAAGAGCTTATTATGAGTAGTATAGTTCATGAGAGGCATGATTATTAAATGTTTAGAGATTGGTTAGTTTTGTAATGTTTTTGGAGTTGTAAATCTTGATGATTAGTTAATGAACTTAAGTAAGCTCTTAGTTCATGATTGAGAAGTAGTATAAATTGGAAATATTGAGTTGTTGGGGCTGTTGTAGTAAAGAATGGAGGAAGTTTGGTTGTAGTGGTGCTTGTGGGTTGAATTGTGAATTGATTGGAATGATTTAAATTTGGTAATCACGTAAACATAGCCGTCGTAATGCCCGATTTACTTTAGACTGCTTTTGTTCTTAATATCAGGATCGGTGAACTCACTGTTAGGTTTTGACCATTGCCATGATTAGATAGTTCATGTTATGAGCTTCGTTTTGATATGTGGTTCCCTTGAATCCGATGTACGGTTCAGGAGAAACGACCGTTTTAAGTAACGGCGTTTCGCGACCGAACCCTTACCCCTCGCCTTACTTAAAAACCTTGGTTAAGGCCCTTAAATGACTAATTGGAGTATAAAACAATTATGGAAAGTGGATTAGGCAGTTAGTAGGGTACTCGCAAAAGAATTTCCTTAAAACCCTTAATGGTTAATTTATTAAAAATGGTGGAGCTGAGGGTACTCGGGCGACTTAAGTGAATCGTTAAGCGCAAAAGCGAACGTTAGGGTCTAATTGGTTAAAGTATAGATTCATAAGCGACTTTGGTTTAATTCCAACTTATATGTTGTTTATAGGTTACCAGACTCGTCCCAAGCCTTTTAACACCCCCAGTCGCTCAGGCAAGTTTTCTACCCGTTATACTGTTATTGTGATGTATATATGTATATGCATTATCTTGTGATAGATGCATGATGGTTAATTAGCAAATCTTGCGATATATTGAAGCATGCTGATATGGGATATATGCATGTCTGTTTCGTAATCTTGATATCTATCTCTTGATTCCAATGCTTATAGTTGCATAATACCTATGTTAGAGATAAGCAGTAATTGCGTATACCCTTAGTATAGGGGACCCAAAGGTGAACATTTTCTAAAACCGTGAGTCGATGTTCCCGAGTATATTATATATATTTATATATATATGGATATAGTTTTCAAAACTATTAATCGAATAAGGTTTATTCGATAACTTTATTTTTATTAATGAATATTATTTTGAATATTCATTCGAGGACTTATGACTCCGTTTATTTTATTTAATGAATATTATTTTTGAATATTAATTCGAGGACTTATGACTCCGCTTATTTACTAAATAATATTCTTTATTTTATTAAAGAATAATGTTTCGATAATCAAACTTATTTTCGATTATTCAAATAAAGATCATACTTTCGTATAAGTATATCTTTGGTTATTTATTATTCATTTCAAGTATGAGTTTTAAAACTCCTACCTCGATTATTTTAATAAGGATCATCCTTATGGGAATATTATTTAAATAATAATATTCAGATACTTTCCAACATATCGGAACTGATTATTTTATTAAATCAGCGTTACTCTAAACATTCTTTAAAATGTTTTCGAGTTTTTCAAAATGATTTTTATATTTAAGATCCTCCTTTCGAAGAGGATTTAAATACTCGCTCAAAACCTGAGGGGATCCGGCTTTGTGGTGTGTTTTATATTCGCAACAAGGTTGCTATTTTGATAAAAGAGTTTTTGATTACTTACCCAACACTCAGGAAGTAAAATTCTTGGAATAAGTTAATCCATTAACAGGCATCGCCTGGGAAATATCGGTGAGTTTTCCTTTCCAACTAGATACGACTTCTTGGTGGAGTCGTATCAACAAGTTTCTACTTGGGGAAAGGGGGGATGAGCTTTACGTTTCAGAGTCATGGATTTCATCTGAACTAGGAGTGGCGTAAGTGATCGAGTGGTGCCGGCCCAGCCTTATTATATTGGCCCAAATGGCCTGGAAGTTCCGCTAAGACGGTCCATTCCTTAGGAGTCCAGTGTTCGGTTGACAAGTAAATCGGACAGGTTCTCCTCTACATGTAGAAAATGGTGGGGTTGCACTACTGCGACTGATCATCATAAGTGGTCTTCCTGGTGCGGAAAACTCCCGTAATGAGTTTATCATCCAGTTTGATATTTCTGCAACACTACCCGGAGCATTTCGATCGAAAGGCTACGAATGGGTGGTTGCCGAAGCATTGACAGGGTCAAACAGTTATAATGGTGTTTTCATCGAATGAAGTATCTCATAACTTCATTTCCTTTAAAATATATTTCAAAGTTTGAGTCTATTCAAGTCTTATCTTGTGATCTCATCTATGGGACGAACTTTTGAAACTTATTATACTTTGAACAATGGTAGTTCAAGTAGTTTTCAAAAAATGGTATAAGTATAGTGAAGTAATTGGTAACTTCATCTTCCCTTAAGCTTATATCCAGTAAGTAATTACCTTACACTTGATAAAGGATTCTAGTAAGTTATCCATTTAAATATTTGCATTATTGTTTATACTATATATTATCTTGCGAGCTGTAATGCTCACTCTTGCTTTATTTCTTCATCACACAACAACAGTTAGGAAAGATGGCCAGACTCAAGCAGACCCAGCGCAATCATGTGGGAAGCGTCCCGCGTCTTCCCGTTGATATCGTAGCTGCTATAGCTGCAGCGGTAGCTGCTTTTGGGAATCAATTGTGTATAATTATAACTTGTGGCAGATAATGGCAATTAACTGTAAACTTATTAAGTAATCATTTTGGGTTGTAATAACTTTTAAATTGTGGATTCAAGGACTTGTACTTATTTCAATTTCATCTCTAAGACTATAACGTGTTGTGGTGTGTGTTAGTGTGGGGTCACAACATGAGGTTATTTATTATTAATTAAGTTAAGTGATATTGTGGAAAGAAAGACCGTGACGACCCGGATCCCCGAACCCGGATCTGGGGGTGTTACAGAAATGGTATCAGAGCTAAGTGTTCTAAACCTCAGAGATTATGCGATGATATAATAATAAACTCACAAAGATAATAAGAACTCTTGCCAAGTTCATAGTCGGACTACTTAAAGTATCACTGATAGTTAAAACCCGTACAGGAACCCTTATAAGTATCATGATAGTAACTTAGCTCGTTTAATGTGTAGGCTCATGAGATAGAGGACCCAGAGATGTTCGAGCGTGAGTATGATGAGGCACTGCTAGATGCCGAGGATCAGGAGGAGCCTGAGATGGAGGAGGAGGAGGAGGAGGAGCCCTCAGAGGAGTCAGAGATGGAGGTTATTGCGAGTTCAGATGAGGAGGACCCGGATGAGGTCCTAGTAGCTGAGGAGCATGTCGGAGCTATGGTAGAGTACACTAGTACCCCTTTACCCTCACTCCCAGTGGTTAGACCTCCTACCCCTCCACCACTATCTTGGAGACCCTATGATGACAGCTCAGAGACCCATACTCTCGAGCCTAGGCAGACCGAGGAGGCACCTCCAGCGGCTCCGGATTCACCACCTCTCAACCCTGCCCATAGGCAGTCTTTGTTAGCTCACGGCTATGTTCAGGATGTACTGAGGACTCGAGTGGATGTTGCTGAGGCCCGGCTGGATGAGGTCAGGAGGGAGTTGGATGCGGAAAGGGCGGGTAGGCGTGCCTGAGCTTATGAGACTAGGGCTACTATACCCCGATCCTTGAGGAGGGAGCTGACGGGGATAGAGCTCACGGCTCGTGCGACACTCCGATCACTCCAGGGGGACAGGCACGGCAGGACCAGTAGGAGGCAGGCCGACTACATCTTCCGTCGTGCGATGGAAAGGGTGTGGGAGCTGACCCGCTCCGGTGTGTGATTCGGGACCGGTGATGGTGTATTCTAGTTAGTCGAGGCCATAGTAAGAGCCAATTTTCCGGGATAGTTGACTTGTATATAGCATCCCTTTCTCTGACTAGACAGATAGACTCTTGTGTATCACTTTTGGGCAGATGGTTGTAGAACTATTGTACTTTTGACCAGATCAAACTATGTATTTCCCGCATTATGTATATATTTGTTTCCTTTCAGTTCAGTTCCTTTGTGACGAGATCACTGTTTTTATCATTATTATTACTGCACTTCTTATTAGAACTGTCATAATATAATAGAATTGTGAGATACATTCTCCCCCATTATAGAACTGTGCAAGGCACAATTTTATGTATGATTGTGACCTAACGTTGAATTTCCCAAAAATTTATCAGTATCATGCCGCCAAGAAAGATTGGAACTAGGGAGAACTCTGGATCTGAGGACCAGGGAAGCCATAACCAGGACGGTAGGAACCAAGAACACAGTGAAGAGGAAGATGAGGGTTATGTTGAACAGGATGACTCCCTGTATGAAGAGGAGGAGGAAACATATGATGTTGAAGGATTTGAGATACAGGCTGAAGAAGGAGAAACTAAGGTTGAGCAACCAGTACCAAACCCAGGCATGGATCCCATGGGACAGTTCATGCAACTACTAAGGCAAAACTTGGAACGTCAACCCAACCCACCCCCTCAAGGAAATAACAATGATGTGGCAAACTCTTTCAGGGCTTTCAAGTCCCTTAAGCCCCCTGAGTTCCACGAATCAGCCGACCCAGTTGAGGCAAGGGCATGGCTAAAGGAAATGGAGAAATCCTTTGAGATTCTGAGTACCGATGAGGCGCAGAAGACTGTATTTGCTACCTACCTTCTGAAAGGAGAGGCCAACTACTGGTGGGAGGCCAAGAAAAATATGGAGACATATGCTATTATAACCTGGGAGAGATTCAGCCAGTTGTTTTTGGGAAAGTATTTCCTGAGGTTTATGGATAACCAGATGGAGCTCAAGTTCTTGGAGCTAAAGCAGAATAACTTATCTGTAGCAGAGTACGAAGCAAAATTTACTGAGTTATCAAGGTTTGTGCCGGAGTTTGTGAGCACCGAGGAAAAGAAAGCTAGGAGGTTTCAGCAGGGACTGAAACCGTGGATTCAGAATAGGGTGGCAATCCTTGAGCTTACTGATTATGCCACTCTGGTGCAAAAGGCAACAATTGTAGAAGCCGAAAGTAAACAGATGCAGAAGGAAAGAGAGAAGAAGGGAATAAAGAGGAAAAGTATGAGCATGGGTGGAGGTTCGGCAGGAGGGAGCTTCCTAACTAGATTTAATCGAGGAGCAATGTCCCTACCGGGAAAGAACACTGGGTTTAAGCGGCCAATGAGTGTGAATGTGAGCCAGAGCGGCCAGAAGTCAAGAATGTCCTATTCCAACCAGTCTCGACCCCCATTGCCAGCCTGTAACACTTATGGAAGGATGCATTCTGGGGAGTGTAAGGGAAAGCCAGTAACCTGCTTTAAGTGTGGACAAGTGGGCCATTATTCCCACAAATGCCCTTCGTCAGCCCCTGCCGTCATTCCAACCACCACTTGTCATCAGTGTGGACGCCCGGGTCATTGGAAGAGGGAATGCCCAATGAAAAAACCAGCAGCTTCAGGAGCAAGCAGAGCTGCTTCTAATAGGCCACCTACTGCGAGGACTTTCAACATGACAGTCCAAGATGCTATGAAAGACTCAGATGTGATAGCAAGTACCCTTTCTCTAAATTCAGTCAGTGCAAATGTTTTATTTGATTCTGGAGCAACTAAATCTTTTATATAAAAGGACTTTGCGCATAAATTAAGACTTAAGGCTGAACCCTTGATAGAACCCTTACAAGTAGAAATAGCCAACCATGAAATTATTCCTGTTAACCAAATTCACCCCACCTGTGAGTTAGGCATAGGGGAACAATCTTTTAGTGTTGATCTGATTCCTTTTAAATTAGGGGAGTTTGATGTAATTTTGGGAATGGACTGGCTATCTAGCAATGATGCTCAGATAGACTGTAAAGGGAAGAAAGTTAAGTTGAATATCCCAGGGAAGAAAAAAGTCATATTTAGAGGAAAGAGGCAGACACAGAAATTTTTGACCATGGCCCAGGCCAATAAGATGCTACGAAAAGGAAATGAGGCTTACCTAGCCTATGTGGTGGACACGCAGAAGGAGGTGCCCAACTTGCAAGATATTCCGATAATCAATGAATTTGAAGATGTCTTCCAACAAGACCTTCCGGGATTACCACCCGATAGAGTGATTGAATTTACTATTGAGTTGGCCCCAGGGACGGCGCCAGTTTCAAAGGCACCTTACCGGTTAGCCCCATTAGAAATGAAAGAATTAGCTACCCAATTACAGGAACTTTTGGATTAGGGTATGATAAGACCCAGTGTGTCTCCGTGGGGAGCACCAGTGTTATTTGTTAAGAAGAAAAATGGGAGCATGAGGTTGTGCATCGACTACCGAGAGTTGAACAAGCTAACCATAAAGAACAGGTACTCGTTACCTAGAATAGACGATCTGTTCGACCTGTTAAAGGATGTTGTTTTATTTTCCAAGATTGAGCTGAGAACTGGATATCACCAACTAAAGATTAAACCCGAAGATATTCCCAAGACCGCGTTCCGTACCAGGTATGAGCACTATGAGTTCTTGGTAATGTCCTTTGGATTAACCAACGCCCTAGCGGCTTTCATGGATTTAATGAACAGAGTATGCAAGAAGTACTTGGACAAGTGTGTGATAATTTTTATCGATGATATTTTAATCTACTCAAGGACCGAGGCAGAACATGCAGAGCATTTGAGGATAGCTCTAGGAATACTCAGAAAGGAACAGTTATTTGCCAAATTCTCGAAGTGTGAATTCTGGCGGAATGAAGTACAGTTTTTAGGACATGTGATCAATAGAGAAGGAGTATTGGTCGACCCCTCCAAGATAGAGGCGGTCTCAAATTGGGAAAGGCCAACTACACCCACAGAGGTAAGGAGTTTCATAGGATTGGCCGGCTACTTTCGTAGATTTGTACAGGACTTTGCGAAGATCGCAACCCTTTTGACACGACTTACTCGTAAGACAAAGAAGTTTGAATGGACGGAAAAATGCGAGAATATTTTCCAAGAATTAAAGAAAAGGTTGGTAACGGCCCCGATGTTGGCATTGCCAGACGGAAAGGGAGATTTTGTGATATATAGTGACGCGTCGCACAAAGGATTAGGGTGTGTACTTATGCAGCACGGTAAGGTGATTGCGTATGCGTCGAGACAACTGAAGGAATACGAGATTAGATATCCTACTCATGACCTTGAGCTCGCGGCAATAGTTTTTGCCTTAAAGATTTGGAGGCACTACTTGTATGGAGAGAAGTGCGAGATTTTCACAGACCATAAGAGCCTCAAGTACATATTTACGCAGAAAGGGCTCAACATGCGCCAGAGGAGATGGTTAGAACTAATCAAGGACTATGATTGTGAGATTCTCTATCATCCAGGGAAAGCCAATGTGGTGGCTGACGCCCTTAGCAGGAAGGAAAAGCTCAAAATGATAATGACTTCGGAAGAATTAATAAGGGATTTTGAGAGAATGGAAATAGAAGTAAAGGTAACCGGAGCCGGAACTGAAAAGCTGTTTAAGATCTCGATGCGGCCAGAGTTATTAGAAAAGATTAGATTGTGCCAAGAGAAAGTAATGAATGAAGACAGAGAGTCAATGACTGGAGAAGAGATCCATACTGAGAGAGATGATAAAGGGATAATGATGTACTCCTACCGGATCTGGGTTCCGAATGTTCAAGAGCTTAAAGACGAGATTTTGGATGAAAACCATAGCTCAAGGTATTCCATTCACCCGGGAAGCACCAAGATATATAGGGATTTGAAGGAATATTACTGGTGGCCCAACATGAAGAGGGACGTAGCAGAATGGGTAAGCAAATATTTGACTTGCCAAAGAGTAAAGGCAGAGCACCAGAGACCCAGTGGACTTTTACGACCCCTGGAGATTCCCGAATGGAAATGGGAACAGATAGCCATGGATTTTGTTGTCGGCTTACCAAGGACGAAAGCCAATCATGATGCCATATGGGTAATTATAAGCGATTGACAAAGTCAGCTCATTTCATTCCTATCAATGAGAGATACACGGTCGATAGACTGGTGGACATTTACCTTAAGGAAATAGTGACCCCACATGGAGTCCCAGTGTCCATTATCTCAGACCGAGACCCCAGGTTCAACTCCAGATTTTGGAGGAGCTTTCAAGAATGTGCGGGGACCAAGTTAAATATGAGTACCGCTTATCATCCCCAAACGGATGGGCAGAGTGAAAGGACCATCCAGACACTAGATGATATGTTGAGAGTCTGTGCAATAGACTTTAAAGGAAGTTGGGATGACCACTTGCCTTTGATCAAGTTTTATTATAACAATAACTTTCATGCCAGCATCGGAATGCCGCCTTATGAGGCCCTGTATGGAAGAAGGTGTCGATATCCCTTATACCGGAATGAAGTAGGAGAGCGGAAGATGCTCGGACCCGAAGTGGTCCAAAGGACCAAAGACATAGTGGATCTCATCAGAGGATGGCTGGTAGCAGCCCAAGACAGACAGAAGAAATATGCAGACCTAGCCTGAAAGGACAAGGAGTATGAAGTAGGGGACTTAGTACTGCTAAAAGTATCCCCTTGGAAGGGATTAATGAGGTTCGGAAAGAAAGGGAAACTAAGCCCAAGATACATTGGACCTTTTGAGATACTAAGACGGATTGGGAAGTTGGCTTACGAGCTAGCCTTACCCCCGAACCTACAACAAGTTCATAATGTGTTCCATATGTCAATGCAAAGGAAGTATCATCGGGATGCCAGACACATAGTGGAGTACGAGCAGGTGGATATGCAACCAGATCTGACTTACGTGGAAAACCAGTAAATATTATGGATAAGGAGCAGGTGCTTCGGAACAAAGTGATCAAGCTAGTCAGAGTGCTATGGCAGAATCATAATGTGCAAGAATCAACTTGGGAACTAGATAGCGCAATGCTAGAAAAGTACCCCCATTTGTTTTCCAATTTGATTCCGGGACGGAATCCTTTTAAGGAGGGGAGACTGTAATAACCCCAAAATTTTGAACTTTTTGTAGCCCTTATGAATAGTGTTTTTGCTGATTATGCTGAATAAGAAAACTTTTCATGCCACACTATGTAGGGGTTCTTCTATTGTTATTCTGAGATCTTATTAGTACTCTACATGGTATATAAGTGTATGTAAAGATAGTCAGAATCCAAATTCGAACACTTTGATTTTTCCCGAAAAATCCACCAGATACCGAAAGAATTGAGTATAAGATAACAGGATAAAAAGGATTTAAATTCAAGAATTATAATTGAGGATCATAAAAGAATATAATATATTGAGAAAGGTTAAGGAAACCCAAGTAATAAGATCCCGGGTATGATCCCTCAAACGATAAACGAGAATGAAAGTTAAGCGAACCGTATAACAGATCAGCGGTCATTAGCCAAGTAATTAGGAGCTAATCAAAGAGGTTAGTGATGATGATGTCATCAAACCAATAAGAAGAGGACAAGCATGGGAAGATGGCATAAGAATGATGACCTAAGCATGACAAAAAGAAGTGTGTTGTTGGTTGATTGTGAACCACACAAAATTTACCATGGTAATAATCTAATTAACAAACAAAGTGGATCAACCAAGCCAAAAACAAATCATAACATCAAAAAACACAAAACACTTCCATTTTCAAGAAGAGCTCTCGGCTTCTTCATTTTTTTCAAAGAAGAAAATTCAAAATCCAAGTTCCAAGCTTTGTTAATTAGTGAGGTAATTATCTAAGGATCCTTGTACATAGATATAGATATCCTATAAGTTTAAGCTTCGTATTCCTTCACAATCTCTTCCTAAAATTCATGGAAGAAGAGAGTGAATATCGTTTTTCAAGAACTTGAAATTTTAATCTTGTGTTTTTGTTTAGATAAAGCTTTAGTAAGGATTTTCCAAGGTTGTTTCAAGCTCATTAGTTACTCCTACTCACAAGGAAGGTATAATCTCTTAACCTAGCATTATTATTGAATCTTAAAAGCTTATTATAAGTAGTATAGTTCATGAGAGGCATGATTATTGAATGTTTAGAGATTGGTTAGTTTTGTAATGTGTGGAGTTGTAAATCTTGATGATTAATTAATGAACTTAAGTAAGCTCTTAGTTCATGATTGAGAAGTAGTATAAATTGGAAATATTGAGTTGTTGGGGCTGTTGTAGTAAAGAATGGAGGAAGTTTGGTTGTAGTGGTGATTGTGGGTTGAATTGTGAATTGATTGGAATGATTTAAATTTGGTAATCGCGTAAACATAGCTGTCGTAATGCCCGATTTACTTTAGACTGCTTTTGTTCTTAACATCAGGACCCGTGAACTCACTGTTAGGTTTTGACCATTTTAAGATTCGTTTTGATATGTGGTTCGCTTGAATCCGATGTACGGTTTAGGAGAAACGACCGTTTTAAGTAACGGCGTTTCGCGACCGAACCCTTACCCCTCGCCTTACTTTAAAACCTTTGTTAAGGCCCTTAAATGACTAATTGGAGTATAAAACAATTATGGAAAGTGGATTAGGAAGTTGGTAGGGTACTCGCGAAAGAATCTCCTTAAAACCCTTAATGGTTAATTTATTAAAAATGGTGGAGCCGAGGGTACTCGAGCGACTTAAGTGAATCGTTAAGCGCAAAAGCGAACGTTAGGGTCTAATTGGTTAAAGTATAGATTCATAAGCGGCTTTGGTTTAATTCCAACTTATATGTTGTTTATAGGTTACCAGACTCATCCCAAGCCTTTTATCACCCCCAGTCACTCAGGCAAGTTTTCTACCCGTTATACTATTGTTGTGTTGTATATATGTATATGCATTATCTTGTGATAGATGCATGATGGTTAATTAGCAAATCTTGCGATATATTGAAGCATGCTGATATGGGATATATGCATGTCTGTTTCGTAATCTTGATATCTATCTGTTGATTCCAATGCTTATAGTTGCATAATACATATGTTAGAGATAAGCAGTAATTGTGTATACCCTTAGTATAGGGGACCCAAAGGTGAACATTTTCTAAAACCGGGAGTCGATGTTCCCGAGTATATTATATATATTTATATATATATATAGATATAGTTTTCAAAACTATTAATCGAATAAGGTTTATTCGATAACTTTATTTTTATTAATGAATATTATTTGAATATTCATTCGAGAACTTATGACTCCGTTTATTTTATTTAATGAATATTATTTTTGAATATTAATTCGAGGACTTATGACTCCGCTTATTTACTAAATAATATTCTTTTTTTTTATTAAAGATTAATGTTTCGATAATCAAACTTATTTTCAATTATTCAAATAAAGATCATACTTTCGTATAAGTGTATCTTTGGTTATTTATTATTCATTGCAAGTATGAGTTTTAAAACTCCTACCTCGATTATTTTTATAAGGATCATCCTTATGGGAATATTATTTAAATAATAATATTCAGATACTTTCTAACATATCGGGACTGATTATTTTATTAAATCAGCGTTACTCTAAACATTCTTTAAAATGTTTTCGAGTCTTCAAAATGATTTTAAAAGTTAGGGTGGATCCCAAAACTCATTTTTATATTTAAGATCCTCCTTTAGAAGAGGATTTAAATACTCGCTCAAAACCTGAGGGATCCGGCTCTGTGGTGTGTTTTATATTCGCAACAAGGTTGCTATTTTGATAAAAGAGTTTTTGATTACTTACCCAACACTCAGGAAATAAAATTCTTGGAACAAGTTAATCCATTAACAGGCATCGCCTGGGAAATATCGGTGAGTTTTCCTTTCCAACTAGATACGACTTCTTGGTGGAGCCGTATCAACAAGTTTCTACTTGGGGAAAGGGGGGATGAGCTTTACGTTTCAGAGTCATGGATTTCATCTGAACTAGGAGTGGGGTAAGTGGTCGAGTGGCGCCGGCCCAGCCTTATTATATTGGCCCAAATGGCCTGGAAGTTCCGCTAAGACGGTCCATTCCTTAGGAGTCCAGTGTTCAGTTGACAAGTAAATCCGACAGGTTCTCCTCTATATGTAGAAATGGTGGGGTTGCACTACTGCGACTGATCATCGTAAGTGGTCTTCCTGGCGCGGCAAACTCCCGTAATGAGTTCATCATCCAGTTGGATATTTCTGCAACACTACCCGGAGCATTTCGATCGAAAGGCTACGAATGGGTGGTTGCCGAAGCATTGACAGGGTCAAACAGTTATAATGGTGTTTCCATTGAATGAAGTATCTCGTAACTTCATTTCCTTTAAAATATATTTCAAAGATTGAATCTATTCAAGTCTTAACTTGTGGTCTCATCTATGGGACGAACTTTTGAAACTTATTATACTTTGAACAGTGGTAGTTCAAGTAGTTTTCAAAAAATGGTATAAGTATAGTGAAGTAATTGGTAACTTCATCTTCCCTTAAACTTATATCCAGTAAGTAATTACCTTACACTTGATAAAGGATTCTAGTAAGTTATCCATTTAGATACTTGCATTATTGTTTACACTATATATTATCTTGCGAGCTGTAATGCTCACTCTTGCTTCATTTCTTCATCACAAAACAACAGTTAGGAAAGATGGCCAGACTCAAGAAGACCCAGCGCAAGCGCGTGGGAAGTGTCCCGTGTCTTCCCGTTGATATCGTAGCTGCTATAGCTGCAGAGGTAGATCTATTTGTAGATCAGGCATTCTGCTTTTGGGAATCAATTATGTATAATTATAACTTGTGGCAGATAATGGCAATTAAATGTAAACTTATTAAGTAATCATTTTGGGTTGTAATAACTTTTAAATTGTGGATTCAAGGACTTGTACTTATTTCAATTTCATCTCTAAGACTATAACGTGTTGTGGTATGTGTTAGTGTAGGGTCACAGCATGAGGTTATTTATTATTAATTAAGTTAAGTGATATTGGGGAAAGAAAGACCGTGACGACCCGGATCCCCGACCCCGGATCTGGGGGTTTTACACTGATTCTGCATGTACTTAGGGTAATACTTGTCTAGAAATAACTTCTTAAACCTTTCCCAAGAAACTTGTTGAATTGCCTCCATAGCTTTCACTGAATCCCACCAATAAATGACTTCGCCCTTCAGGAAGTAAGTAACATAGGGTGTCTTCTAGTCGTCCCCTAACTGTACCAATTCAAAAGCTCTTTCCATTTTCTTAATCCATGTGTTAGCTATTACTGGGTCAGTGGTATCATGAAATGCAGGTGGATTCACATTCTGAAAAGCTTTGAAAGTGACAACTTGTCGAGGTGGTACTGGTGGATCAGGTGGTTGGTGTGGTTCACGGTTATCTTGGTTTTCAAATCGTTGTTGAAGAGTTCTTTGTTGTTGAGCTATATCATTTGTTTGTTGTTGTAAGGTTTCCAGTAATCGAAGAATATTAGGATCTGTGGTAGATGTGGTTGTTGGATTCTTTTTCTGGGTGACATGATCCTGAAATAAAAGTTTTATCTAAACAGGTATGAACAATAAGATAATTCGAGGATAGGGTGTCACATGACATTCTGTTCACATATGAGGTCGAGTTTTTAAATTAAACAATAAGGGTGATGCATATAAAGGCGTAAAAACAATTGAAAGCAAATAAAACGATAGTGCATAATAATTGAAAATTTAAGGTCAAGGTACATCAAGATTGGAATAAAGTCTGAATCAAGGAATAACATGCTTATTTAAAGAAAACAACAGGGAATTCTACAAAGTCCGATAATACAACAACATGAAAGGTAGATAATGGAAAGAACTAAGGCTCCACTCCGTCAGAACGGGGTTTGGTAGTCTTCCCTTCTCGAAGCGTCTTCACAATACTCTAGAGCTCGTCCACAATCATCTGGAGGGTATACTGGCTGGTACGGTCTCGGTGCGATGGCATCTCCTCAAGCTTAGTGTTGACGTACTGAATCAAAGTCTCAAGTCTCGCAGTCATCTGCTCATTAGGCTTCCCTTCATAGTTTTGGATATCCGGATACACATTCTTTAATCGGTCTAACAGTCGGTCGTACTTGCCCCGAAGCATGTCGAACTCGCGCCTCAACTCAGCATACACAGAGAAAGCAATAGTGTCAGCCGACCCAGAGGATGATGAGGAATAAGCCCTTTGCTAACAAATAATACATATATATATATAAGAGGAGTATTAATGATAGATTCGCTTAACCTACTCTCTCGCTAAATATCCTATAACTTATACATATATCCTATAACCTATCTGGGTTGTCCAGGGACTCTAAACCGTAGCTCTGATACCAAAACCTGTCACGCCCTGACTTAACAATATATTATACAAATTATTACAATAGTTAGCAAAAGAAAGTAAATACAACCGAATCCAAGATCTTACAGTTTAGGATTTAGAACAGCCCAACACTATTAACTATTACAACCTGATTTCTAATATCGAGTCCTCACACAAAATAATCACTCAACTACCTGAGCTCGGACATATGCATCGGCATCACAAGTCTTACGCGCTGTCTGCTTGAATCTAACCATATCTGCTAGCTGAAAATATCAGGGTGAAAGCAAGTAGTGAGCCAAATGCTCAACAAGTGCAATACAATACAATACAAAACATAAATCGAGATATAAGATTAACAATGTGAAGGTAGAGCTAATAATAGCAAGAGATAAACTTTTGAGTGATGGCATCTTTTATTTGTAACAAAACCATTTAAACCATTTCTTTATCAAAACCATTTTATGACGCTACGGATTACAGCCGGTGATCAGCCGCGAAGTAATCCGGAACCTCGCTGGGTTCTAGAACATTAATGGGATCCCTAGGCAACTTTTAAGCCTACAAATTAAGAGCAGAAATGAGTTGCGTCTGAGTGCAGATCCACTATTTAAAGAAAATATTTGTCCCCCTTTGGGACTGGAAATCCAAATTTTAACTTTTTATTTTATTAAAAACTGATGCCAGGTGACGGTTAATTTCTTAAACAGTGAGCATCTTTATCAAGGGTTCTAGATCAACTTTGAAGCACAGGGAAATGTCCACTCAATTTCAAGGCCATGATCAACTAGACTATACTTCATCAAGGGAATTGCAAGGTTTCTATATACAAGGATTTTGACAGTGAGATTTAGCAAGGTTATCGGATAGTATGAAGGAACAAGGTCAAACGAGGTTCTAGGTAATGTTTCCAGGTAAGACATAGGTATTTAAAAATATAGAGAAAGTAAGCATAAATGGTTCCAAATGAGGTATAGGTAATAAAATATGGAGAAGGTGAGCATTAACTCAAGGTATAACAGAGTGTCATGCTTTAGGGTAAAGATAGGGCTATCAAACAATCATGGATAATCGTTAAGGAATGACTGACTTTCAAGTATTAAGATAAGGTTACTGAGTATAACTTGCACATGGTTCAACATCACAATTACTTGGGTATACTAGCATGATATGACTTGTGATTTACTTGCATAGCAATCTTCAAGTAGAGTTAAACTACTTGAAATAAATACTTGAGGGTTCATGTCATCTTCATATACTACGGATATAGATTCGAAACCACTTGGTTCATGTATATCAAGGTGAATTAAAATACTCGCATTTTATATATGAACTAGTTATCACACACTTGCTTGTAAACGAAAAAGGCAGATTGAATCATTTGCCTTGAGAAAGGCTGGACTTGACTGGCAGGTAGGAGCAACTGGAAGCTTTACTCGACCTTAATGGCAAGTTTACCCTCGTCTCGAGATCCTACACAAATAATAATAACCTTATTATAATATATTCTTACCAACTCAACCTATTTGTAAACCACAATTTAAACAGAATGGCACTTAGGCCTATATACACACAATTTACAATCACTTTATGATCATAATAGTACACATAGCAACATATGCTCACATACCATATTTAAGTCACTTGGTCGCTAGACAAAATCTACAAATTTTGGCCTCTTAACTCGATGTGCCTTTACTAAACCATCCAATTCCTATTGACTCTAACTTAGGCCTTTCACTCTACTGACTTTATAATATCTTGAAACTATGGTGGTTAACCAAAACTTCACTCCTAAGTGCTCTAAAACTATGTGGTAAGTGAATGTGCTCATTATGGTAATTTCAGAATGACATCTAAGGTTTCTTGGGTGCATTTGACACTCTTACACTTCAAATTTACCTCCAAAACTTTTACACTAGACTCTCCTGATCATAATCCAACTCCCAAACCTGATGTGGCTCAAGGGCCTAGCTTGGGCCTCCCTAGGCCTAAGCTTAAAGTCTACGTTTCCCCGGTTTTTTCTGGGCAGAAAAGGGTCCTGATTTGAACTAACCTATGACACATGATTCTAACTCAAATCCTATGACCTATGGCTAGAAAACCTCCTCTGACACTCCCTCTAACTAAGGCCCAACAGGGCCTAATAAGGTCCTACCAATGACATGGTCAAAACTTCCCATTTCTAAGTTATAACAAAACTGTCCCCTGCTGGACAGATTTGGTGTTTCCACTCATGCACCTAACCAAACATCTTACAAACCTCCAAAAAACACCTAAAACCTATTGTATACTCCTAGTTCTAGCTTCTGGTGACTTGGGCCTCAAAGTGCACAACATTGAGTATGTCCAATCTCACTCTAAACCTCAGGGTACCAAACTGATTTTCTGCATAAACAAATACTCTCCTTTCACCAATATTCTTACTTGACAAACCCAACCAACAACAACCAAAAACCCAAACCAAACTTCAACCAAGGTGATATACTGAACTAACTCTCCTACACTCAATATTAACTTAGTGGAGATCATCCTTACCTAAGGTGCAACATAGCAAATCAAAAGTTAACATACTACACTAATTACAAGTCATCAAGTTTTTGAAAACAACAAGCTATATCTTCTTTATAAATATATACGAATTAACATCACATATCAAGGATCACAAATCAAGATCATTATCTTAACTCAACTAAAATTAAAGCCTACTAACAATTATCAATTCAAATGATCAAAAACTTCCGAAAATCATGAGTTGATTTCTATGCATGCATGCATTCGAATATTCAAGCCAAAATAATATTTATCATAAAATCAACATGCAAGCCTAGCATAAGCTATAACTAAATGATCACTTAGCATGCAAAGGGTTTTATCAATTTTATACTACAAAATTTATGTTATTATCACAAAAATACACAAAAATGAAACAAGGCAACAAAACACCATCAAGAACCATTCATTCGGCTCCCTTATGGTCATAGCCAAATGAAATGGAAGGGAAATGACCATTAAAAACAAGAAATTCACTCTCTTGACTTGACATTTCACCATTCCTTGTAGTTCCCTCAATAATACAACCTTAAATCCATGAGAATCAAGATTGTACTTTGAGTTCCAACTAAAACTATGACATGCAAGATCAAAACATAAACTTTTCACTCAAAACTCTTTGGATTACATATGATCAAGATATAGGAAGTAACATTTACTTGAATGGAAGTTAGGTGCTTGAATGAGGAAGGAAGAAAAAAAGGGAGGGGGGTAGGGCTTCGGCCAAGAGGCCGAGAGGGAGGAGCCGAGAGGGAGGGGAGGGAGGTGAGGTGAGGGTGGAATGGTGGAGTGAAAATGAAGTGCTATGATACTTGTGTTTGTTTTTATGCCTTTGTTTTGACTAAAAGTGAGTGTATTTAGTAAATGACAAAAGTAACCTTCTAGCTAGAGTTAGGTAAATTTGCATGCAAGGACAAATTGGTAAATTGGCTAGTAGAATGAGAGTGAGTGGGGTTGGAATTGTCTTTTTAGCCCTTTAGTTGAATGGGAGGGTATTTGCATGCAAGGATATTCATGTAATTTTCTAATTACTTCACAACTAATTTTCAAAGATCTATTTTTATATAATAAAATAAAAGTTCAAAAATTATAAAATTTATACCATAAAATAACTTGGATTTTTAGAAATTTTATGAGATCACTTTTGAAATTTGTGAATGAAATAATTTTTAAAAAAATAATTTTCCATGGTAAAGAATATTCTTTATAAATAAAAAATAGGAGCAATTAATAAAACTATCGCTTTGAAAAAATTCATATTCTTAGTAAAACAATTTATAATGCAGCAATTCCATTCACACAAGTGTATAATCAAATAGGTATATTTATAATCGATTCAAATATTATACAAAGTTCGCAAATAATATTACACAAAATGTCGGTCGTAACAAAAGTGCCATTGCAGTGACATGAAATCCAGTTCAACACTCAATGACAAACTACATCAGTATAAGATACCACTTCATCAGAGAGCATGTGATGGTAGGTATAGCGAAACTGCATTTTGTGCCTATAGAACATCAATTAGCAGATATATTTACCAAAATACTTTGTGAAGTTACTTCTACAAGACTGGTGAATAAATTGGGAATGATCTCAGGATTTTTCCCAAATACTGATGAATAAGTTGTTTACTATTATAGTCATAAGTGGTCAAAGTTTGGTATCTGTTACTAAGAATCAGTATTTATTAAATTCTGATAATGTATTAAACATTAAAACCATGTATTCAAGTTATTTGCTTACATGATAATTGATCGGAGTGTTAAAATCTGGTAATTTACTCTTTACAGTACTTCACATAAATAAACTCTGATAGTTGTATAAATACTTATATAATCCAAAGTTATGTTGACTGTTAAACTCTAATGATTTTTGAATTTATTCAAAATTTTCTAAGTCAGTATTTTAAATTAATAGGTGGTTGTGAATAAGCTTTGTAATTATTTATAATGATTACAACTGTGTGGTTAGTGGCATGTAAAAAGGAGAAACCGTTCAGTAATTATAGACATTATCTTGAAAAATCCTACACGTAATTACTGTTTCCTAATTATCTTGTTGCCCAGTAAAGTAATTGTTTAAGGGGGTTGGATCCAATTACTTTATAAATTGATGTATTACAGAAATAAAGTAAGCACAAATGAATCAAACAACAGTTTATATTGATCTTTAATAAACTGTTACAAAACTCTCTCAAGAACAATATTCTTAACAGCTTCTAGGTTATATGAATACTCGAGTTTTGCCTATCACATATATTGTGATAATCTATTCTATGTTTATATACTACACAGCTACAATCAATCTCTATCAATTACAGGATATGTTACATTGTAACTCTCCAATTTTCTATACATATCTAAATCAACTACGATCCTACAAATCAGCACCTTCTGATTTATCTCACAGCTCTAACTTGTCATCCAAGTCATTATCAATAGATAAGCTGATCAACGGATATATGCTATAGCTTCGACGGATATTCATAGGTAAATATCAACGGATGACTGAATAGATTGTTAACGGATAATAATAAAGCTTTCAACAGATAATCATATCCCGATAGTTGATCATATCCTGATTGTTAGACAGATCCTGATTCTCGACTTAGCCAATTCTCAATAATCTCCCCAAATTTATGCTTTGCAGAATAAGCATTAATTCTAATAGAATTGTCTTGTGCCAAAAACTAGATAGACAAAATATGTAATATAAGGCATACTTTGTTTCAGACTTTGATCTTCATCTTTCTTGATAAACTCTGCATTATTTCTGAGCAAAAGCTTTAACTATGTCATCAATCTTTTTTAACAAAATATCTTCTAGCTTGATCTTCAAATTCTTCTCATACTCTATTTTATCAGATAATTGATATATAGTAGCTCTTAGATTTCTGATTTGAGCTCTTTCTGTCATCATTTCTTCTAGTGACACATAACAAGTTCTTTTTCCATCAGGTTTCATGGGTATATGCGTGTGAGTAAGAACATTTTCAGTGACAGCTCCTCCTTTCTTCATGTTGACTTCTTGCCCTCTAAAATTTATGTATGTATGAATATATGATCCAAAGTAATAACGACCATCAATCAGTATCCTTTTTCTGATATTGGCAAGAATCATATTTGATCATTCCCTTGAAGTTTCATCTTCAACTCTTAGCAGATAGGGAATGTATTTCAGTTCTTTTATTGACATGATCATCAGTTCATCAAGTGAAAAAATTGAACTTGATCATTTTAAAATAAGAGTAAGATCTTATGTTTAGGTTCAGAACCATCATATTTGTCAAGTATAATCTTCACAGCTTCAAGTATGTCCAAGTGATCAGTAGTTACTTCCTGACCAGGACTATCAGGAAGAGTGAAGATCAACAACTTTAAAGTTGACAAGTTTAGATTCATGATATCATATTCCATCTCTTGTGAATGGTTCAATTAACTTGAGATTCTTGGCTTGCACTAATCAAGACTTTTTATCTCCCATGGTATTAGAACTAGGTAAACCATCTACCCTTATACCTCCAGGAGTAAAGCTCATTTTACCATTACAAATAAGATCATCAATTTTCCTCCATTTGTATTTGTTCTTGATCTTTGGAAATACTTGAGCTTTCCTTTCTGCTCTTTTATATAACATCTTCAAATCCGTACTCCCCCATCTATTCTTTTCAGATCTTCTAAGCATATTCCTGTATGTTTGATTTGCTTTATCAACAACAATTCTGATTTTTCCTTCCCGTGCCCTTTCTTCTATGTCAAAGACCATTTCTTCTTCCTTGAAGTTTTCAGCATTAAAAGCTTTAGTATAAGCAGAGAGAATCTGTAAATCCATCCGAAATAGAATTTCTTTTTCTTCTTCAGTTTTAATAGAACCAGGAATAAATATCACTTTTTCATTGTCAGGAATAAAATCAGAACTTGTATCTTTTTGTCAGGAATTAAACTTGGAGTAACAAGAACACCTTCTATATTAGATCCATGTGATCTACCCTTAGAGATTTGAGTTGACTGTGTAGTTTGATGTAGAATCCAGATCTAGTTTGAACTACCACATCATCAGAGATCTTCTTTGCTAGCTTATCACCATCATCATCAGAATTGGCATTTTCCCCCAAAACTGATTCAGGTTAACATTTTGTCTTTAGTACTATTTTTTTCTTTGGTACTATCTCCCTCTTTTTGGAATCTATACTTTATAGAAGAGAGAAAACAACATCCAATTTAGAAATAGTAGCATTCTGACCAGCTTCCAGAGCTATCAGCTTCTCAGACATATGATCCTATTTAGCTTCCATGCTAAACATTCTTTTTATCAAGACATTGTATTTGTTTGTCCCTTTAATAGTCACAGAAAGATCAACGGCCTCTTCTCTAAGATCAACATTATCTTGTTTGAGTGCAGAGACAGATGAATGCAATCCGTTGACTAAAACTGGATATATGCTTTCATATCATGATTAGAAACCAAATGAATAGCATGATCAACTAATGTCTGGGCAGATTCCAGAGAAATCTGCTCACTAGGTAAGCTCCAAGAATTATTTCATTCATGAGTTCTATGAGCATTAAGAACATGAGCATGACCATATAATGAAATAAAGTTAGAAAACTTAGATGCTTCTATTCCAGCTTTTAGAGCAACATCATCAGGATTATCATTATCATAAGAATCTCCAAACTCATTATCAAAATTAAAAAAGTCTCAGTAACATCAGAAATAGCAGTAGGAACTTTACCTTTGAGCTTTAAATCAAGATTTGACTTGAAAGGATTAGTTGCTTGTGTTGAACCTAAAATATAATAACCAAAACCTAAATCTCTCTTTTCTGTTAAAGTGATCTCATCACTTCTCACACATATATTACTTTAAATAGTAATATTTTGCTCACTTTTGTCACTCAAATCTACCTCACCTTTTGCCAGTATAGGAGGCTGCCTCTCAATAATTCTGTTTTTCTCTTGATCTTTTCTCACATTCTCAATAAAAAGGCTCAACTCACTAGAAAATGAAGAAATAAGAGGTGGCAAAGAGGGGTGGTTTGTAGTCATATAAATATAGGTATCTCTATCAATAGGTCTATTTATAATCATTCTATCATATAAAGAAAGAATTATACCTTGAGTGTGAGAGACCAATGGTATCACTTTGAGTGGTTGCACCAAAATGACTTCAGTATTATCCTTAGATGTGACCAATACATTAGGATGTGTAGAATCAGGAACAGCTTCATTAGGAATTTATCTTATGTCAAAGATTTGTTGCTTGTCAGGAATTGACCCCATGTCAGGATTTGATACTAAGTCTGCAACAGTACTTTGAATTTCTGGTTCTTGTGGGACTTGAGGTGTAGAAGCTTCTTCAATCCTTTGAATTGAAAGTTGTTGTGTGCTTCCATCAGAGATAGGATCATTGTGACGACATCCAACATAGAAATGTACTTTTGATGAGCTTCCATGTCTTGTAATGTCTTCTAAATATCAGCATCCATAGAAATATGACTTCCTTGAGCAATATCATTAATAGTTTGATGAATTTCAGTGCTTGCACCTATACTTTGAGCAGGTGGTTCTTGTGTAGCAGGGGCATGAACAGTTGCATCTTCATATTAAGAAAATTTTTCTTGTGTACTGTACCCCTTCTGTGGATACACTTGTCTCTAGATTTGGTAATTTTAAGAAAAACGCTTGGGTCAGGAATAGGATTGGATGTGTCCTGTTCCATAATGTCAAGATTTGGAAAACTGTATTTGTGAGGCATTTTGTTAGAAAAAAACACCCACGCACATTTTTTTTTAAATGAGGTTAAAATTGAACCTTTCATCGATTGTCTCTTTGTCATCTGTCACTCCTTGAAATTTTGTATTCTAAATGCTCTTCATTTGTTAGAAGTAACTCAAGTAGAAATTAGTTTTCCACATGCACTATCAAAATATTCAGTATTTAAACATGCATTGCAAAATAAAATATGAACAGTCATTAACAAAAGCAATATAATTTTTTTGATAAAGATGGATCTTTACATAGGAAAGACAAGAAAGAAAAATATCATGAAAGAACCCTAACACATAAATGTTAGTGGCTCATTTATAGCTTCTTCTTCTTCTTCTTCTTATTTGTGAGTCTATTTGTCGCCCGGCGATGATAGATCCTTGACATAGAGACTGTAAGAGAAATAATATTCTCCTGTGGCTTCAGGGTTACACGGCGGCGTTGGTCTGCCTCTTCCTCTCTCCTCTCCTCTTCTAGTTGAGTCTCTAGTGTGAAAAACTAGATCTCTACTTGATCATTCCATGAGAGAGCATCAAGTACTGACTCAAGAATGTCAGCTGGATGGTAAACCTGATGGTTCACCTGGACACGAAGTTCGAGAGGGTCGAAGTATAGGCACCCCTCAATCATGTTGTGTACTGGAATGAAAGCTTCATGGTTGGGGTGTAAAATTAAGCTTGATCCTTAATTTTTTATGAGAAAAAACATTTAGGGTTGTGAAGAGAAAGTGAAGAGTTTTGTTTTGCATAAGGTTAGTTATTTGTGAGATATGTTGTGTGATTATATAGAGGAGACGTGAGGAACTGAAGAGACTCTATTGATATCATGTAATAATGAGGACATCATGCATAATATTACGCGTATTTATGCAAGTAAAAGCAAAGAATCTTTATTTTATACTATTCCCAAGTGTAAATGGATACAGATGACAAATTTATAATGATTACTCTATAGAGAATAAAACAAAATTTGCATCAATTAAAATCATGAAAGAAATAACGTTGCCATCCTTTTTAAGAAAAATCAGGTCTTGTCCATCACAAGCTGAGATAAAGTTTGCAATACAAAATCAAGAATTTGATCATGATTCCCCCCTCAGCATTTGCATTAATGGACTTAGTTGCAAAATTAAGAATCTCGTCAGCATTAATCAATCTGACAAAAATTGACAAATCATAAGTAATTACATAATAGCATTAGTTCCCTGCAAAGCTCCCCCCGTAACAGTGCTGTCAGTTCCTGATTGAATAGATTTATGTTTCTCCCCCTCAACTTGAGCATTATCACAAACTTGACTCAAAATCATCAGGATTTTCCTTTCCTGATTTAAGCTTTTTTCTATAATTAAAACCTTTTCATGAGTGTCTTATTTTCCAACTTTTATCTTCTTATGCTTTGGTTACCAAACAAGTTTCAGGACCATTAGTATTTGCATAAAGTTTGGCTTCATAAATGTTTCCATGTCTGTAAGCTTTGAAAATAATTTTCTTTGTGATCTTATGAACTTCTTCACAGTGAGTATCATAGAACACAACATAGAAAACTATGTCAGTAATTTGACTGATGCTCAACAGATTATGCTTCAGTCCATCTACCAGAGCTACATTTGAGATGATGACATTTCGAATGATTATATTGCCATATCCCAATGTTTTCCCTACATTTTCATCACCATAGGAAATCATTGGGCCAACTTTCTCTTCATATTCTGACAACATGGATTTAGTTCCAGACTTATGTGCAGAACAACCATTTTCCAAAACAAGCACATTCTTTTTTTTTCTTGTACTCAGAAATATGGAAATCATTTAAAATTTTTAAAAACTCACACTTGTTGGGTCCTTTTGGACATCTTATGTATTTTTGCAATAGAAGACATCTTATCAGGAATTGATCCATCATGAATTGCTCCATCAGGATTTGTCTTGACAGTTTTAACTCTATAAGATGTATGGGAATTCAGTTTAGCAATTCTATTTAAAATAACAATTTTATTGAATTTAGGTAAATGATCATAATTGTTGTGATACAGACTATGATAATATTTACAAGTGTAAATAGAATTCCAACTGCTATCACAATGAGAAGAAGGATTCTGTGGTTTGTAAAATACTGATCTACCACTAATATCAGAATCAGAAATTTTAGTGACTTTCTTTTTAGGCTTCCTACAATCAATAGCAATAGGATTAGTATTACCACAGTTAAAACAAGCTTTCCTAGGAGCATCAGAAATGTACTTATAGTTGCTTGCCTTATTTATTCCTTGTTTACCATTTTTACCTCTCTCAGTCCTACATTTGTGAGCCCTATCAATTATCTCATAAATTTTCTTGTCTAACTGACTTTTAGAAAGAAGTCATATATTTTTTCTTTTCTTTTGTTGTATTATAGGCTCTTCTTTCTTTTTATCAGAGACTCTAGGTTCAGCTTTCTTATAATTGGGATTCTTAGAGGTAGAACCAACTTCATAGATAGACTTCACTCCATTTTTATCAGTTCTTATAAACTTAACAGAAGTAGTGTTATTAATAGCCTTATTGATATTCCTATCAGTAAATTTATTATAACCTATAAATTCTTTCCAATTCTTATCACTGATGAAACTATGAACCTTTCTTCCTAAAGTCATCCATGTTTTAAAAACCTCACTTTTTTTCTCAAGAACTTTCTCTAGCCTGACATATTTGATGTCTATCCGAGTTTCATTATGTTGCGCCTTTTTACATGCTTTTTCATTTTCATGCATGCATACTAATATCACTTGTTGCCCAGTAAAGTAATTGTTTAAGGGGGGTTGGATACAACTACTTTATAAATCGATGTATTATGGAAGTAAAGTAAGCACAGATGAATCAAATAACAGTTTATATTGATCTTTAATAAACTGTTACAAAACTCTCTCAAGAACAATATTCTTAAGAGCTTCTAGGTTGGAAGGTTGTGTTGCAACCCTATCCACCGTTTGTTGGTTTATTTGAGATTTTGAGCAAGAGTTTAAAAGGTTTGGATAATTCTTCATCAATTTTCTTTGTGTTATTATTCTCGAGATAATAAGCAAGATTATTTGATAATCATGTCGTTTGTGTTAATATGGTAGCAAGTTTATGATATTTTGAAAAGAGATAATGTTTGAGAATTTTGATATGGTAAAGAACTGCTACATATTTGACACAATGCTTGACAGATTATTATATATTTTACTTGTTTCTTACCAGAATAATGGCACCAAAGAGAAGGAATAATTCAGGAGAGGATCGTACCGAGAGCCGTACAGATCCAGCGATTGTCCAGATGTTGGGACTGATGCAACAACAGATGTTACATCTTATGCAGCAGCAACAACAGCAACAACAGCAACAGCAAGCAACAACACCACCTGCAGTGACTTTTAAGCAGTTTCAAGCTGTGAAGCCACCTGAGTTCAAGGGAAGTGCTGATCCCGTGGAAGCCAATGCATGGCTCAAAGAGATGGAAAAGGCTTTTGACTTAGTCGGAGCAGGTGCTGAATAGAAAACCAAGTTTTCCAGCTACTTTCTGAAAGGCGAGACGAACTATTGGTGAGAATCCACACGAGCTTTGGAAGGAGATGAGTTTGTGACTTGGGAGAGGTTTACAGAGCTATTCCTGGAGAAGTATTTCTCGAGGTATATGAAGAATCAAATGGAGATTAAGTTCTTGAATCTAACCCAGGGAGATCTTACTGTCGCTGAGTATGAAGCTAAGTTTACTGAGTTAGCAAGGTTCGTGCCAGACCAGGTTGATACAGATGAAAAGAAAGCAAGAAGGTTTGAACAAGGATTGAAATTTTGGATTCAGAATAGAGTAACTATGTTTGAATTGACTTCATATGTGGAAGTGGTTCAGAAAGCAATGGTGATTAAAAGTAAGAGTGACAAAGGAAAGGATGGAAAGAAGAGGAAAATTGGAACCTCAGGGGGAGGTCAACAACAAGGTAACTTCCAGGGCCTTTTTGATAAAAGGCTAGAGTTTTAGAGTAATAGGAATATGGGATTTAGAAGACCACAATCAGGAAATGGAGGACAAGGCAACCATTTTCAGAATTCAAATCAGTAGAGGCCCAATCGTCCACCAGTACCAGATTTCCAATTTTGTGGTAAAAAGCACTTTGGGAATTGTAATGCCAATGTGTTGTGTTACAAGTGCAATCAGAAGGGACACTATGCTAATGAGTGTCGAAGTCAGACTACAGCTCAGAAATCAGGGACATTGTGCTTTAAATGTGGAAAGATGGGGCATATTGCCAGGGACTTCCAGAGAACTGAACCAGCAGCAAATGTGGCAAGGATTGAAGGACCACCAGCAAAGGACTATCCAAAGGCCAGGACATTCAACATGACTATGAAGGATGCTGTTCAGAGTTCAGACGTGGTTGTAGGTACGCTTCCAGTCAACTCCGTAGATGCTAAAGTTTTATTTGATTCTGGAGCTACAAGGTCATTTATTTCTCAAAGTTTTGTCGATAAGCTGCATTGCGAAGTTAAGTTGTTAGAACAAGCATTAATGATAGAATTAGCTAATAAGAATCAAGTTTCCGTCGACCGAGTGTGCACGAGGTGTGATATCGAGATAGGAGGACATCATTTTTATGCCAACTTGATACCTTTTACGTTGGGAGAATTTGATGTTATCTTAGGAATTGATTGGTTGTCAGAAAATAATGCTCAGATTGATTGTAAGAATATGAAAGTGAGACTTCAGACATTGGATAGTAAGAAGAAGGTACTCTTTCGAGGGAGTAAGCAAGAAAAGAAGTTCTTAATAATAGCTCAAGCGAATAAGTTATTGCGTCAGAATTGCGAGACGTATTTGGCCCATGTGATAGACACCAGCAAGGAAGTTCCAGCACTAGAAGCAATTCCAGTTGTCAATGATTTTCCAGATGTCTTTCCAGACGATCTTCCAGGATTACCTCCTGACAGAGAAATTGAGTTGGAAATTGATCTAGCACCCGGAACAGAACCAGTTTCTAAAGCTCCGTACCGGATGGCACCAGTGGAGATGAAAGAGTTAGCAACTCAGCTGCAAGATCTTTTGGATAAAGGAGTAATAAGACCCAGTATATCCCCGTGGGGCGCACCAGTACTGTTTGTCAAGAAAAAAGATGGGAGTATGCGACTGTGTATTGACTATCGAGAACTGAATAAACTGACCATTAAGAATAAGTACCCGTTGCCAATGATCTATGATTTGTTTGACCAACTGAGAGGCGCGGCATGGTTTTCCAAGATTGATTTAAGATCCAGATATCATCAACTGAAGATCAATCCAGAAGACATTCTGAAGACCGCATTCAGAACCAAATATGGGCATTATGAGTTTCTAGTGATGGCATTTGGATTAACCAACGCACCAACAGCTTTCATGGATCTGATGAATCGAGTATTCAAGAAGTATTTGGATAAATTAATGATCGTGTTTATAGATGACATTCTGATCTATTCCAAGACCGAAGAAGAGCATGCAGAACACTTGAGATAGTTCTGGAAACCCTGCGATAGGAGAAATTATATGCAAAGTTTTCCAAGTGTGAATTTTGGTTAAAAGAAGTACGATTTCTTGGGCACGTGATTAGTAATAAAGGAGTGGAAGTGGATCCGTCAGAGATTGAAGCCATAATCAACTGGGAGAGACCAAAGACACCAATAGAAGTAAGAAGTTGTATGGGATTGGCAAGTACCTACAGAAGATTCGTGCAAAGATAGCTACGCCGTTGACAAAGCTCACTAGGAAGAACCAGAAATTTGAATGGGATGAGAAGTGCAAAGAGAGTTTCCAAGAATTAAAGAATAGATTAGTATCTTCTCCAGTGCTAGTCTTTCCAGATGAACAAGGAAATTTGGTGATCTACAGTGACGCGTCTTAAAAAGGATTAGGATGTGTTTTGATACAGCACGACAAAGTAATAGCCTACGGTTCAAGACAACTGAAACCACATGAAGAGAAGTATCCGACATATGATCTTGAATTTGCAGCTATAGTGTTTGCATTAAAGATTTAGAGGCATTATCTTTATGGAGAAAAGTGTGAGATCTACACGGACCACAAGAGTTTGAAGTATATTTTCACCCAGAAGGAATTGAACATGAAGCAACAAAGATGGCTAGAGTTAATCAAGGACTACGACTTTACTATCAACTATCACCCTGGTAAAGCAAATGTGGTGGCAGCCGCTCTGAACAAAAAGGAAAGGTTAAATATGATCATTTCATCTGAGGAATTAATCAAGGAGTTTGAGAAGCTTGAAATAGAGGTCAGTATCCCGAGTATGTCTACAGAGGTATTGTGTACAATGTCTTTTCAACCAGAATTATTAGAAAAGATAAGAAGATGTTAGGAAAAATTAATGAGTCATGAACGAGACAGTTTGACAGGAGAAGAGATAGGGAGTCAAAAGGATGATAAAGGGATATTAAGATTTTCTTCCAGAATATGGATACCCAATGTAGTCGAGCTGAAAGATGAAATTCTTCGAGACGCTCACAACTCCATATATTCAATTCATCCCGGAAGTACGAAGATGTACAGAGACTTAAGAGAAAAAATTTGGTGGCCAAGTATGAAGAAAGAAATTGCAGAATGGGTAAGTAAGTGTTACACTTGTCAGCGAGTCAAAGCAGAACATCAAAGACCCAGTGGACTGATATAGCTGTTGGACATTCCAGAATGGAGTGGGAGAATATCGCGATGGATTTTGTAGTTGGATTTCCGAGGACCAGGGCAAATCATGATGCTATTTGGGTTATTATCGACAGATTGACGAAGTTAGCGCATTTTCTTCCAATCAACGAGAGATTTTCATTAGATAAATTGGTCCAGTTATATCTGAAGTAAATTGTAGTTCGACATGGAGTTCCAGTATCCATAGTTTCAGATAGAGATCCTCGATTTAATTCAAGATTTTGGAAAAGTTTTCAAGGTTATCTCAGAACGAAGCTGAACATGAGTACCGCGTATCATCCGCAAACAGACGGTCAAAGTGAAAGGACAATTCAGACTATTGAAGATATGCTAAGGGTATGTGCGCTAGATTTTAAAGGAAGTTGGGACGAACATTTGCCATTGGTTGAATTATCCTACAACAACAGTTATCATGCCAGTATTGGAATGCCTCCTTATGAAGCCTTGTACAGGAGAAGATGCAGATCTCCAATATGTTGGGATGAGGTTGGTGAAAGGAAGATTTTGGGTCCAGAATTGATCCAGCAGATGAAAGAGAAAATAGAACTCATTCGGAAAAGATTAGTGGAAGTTGAAGATCATCAACGCAAATATGCTGATCCTACCAGAAAGGATATGGAATTTGAAGTTGGTGAAGCAGTGCTATTGAAGGTTTCACCTTGGAAGGGTTTATGGAGGTTTAGGAAGAAAGGAAAGCTGAGTCCGCGTTATGTTGGCCCTTTTGAGATTTTGAAGTGTGTGGGAAAAGTGGCTTACGAGTTGGCATTACCACCTCACATGCAGCATATTCACAATGTGTTCCATGTGTCAATGTTAAAGCGTTATTTACCTGATTCAAATCATGTGATAGAATATGAGCCAATCGAGATTCAGCTAGATTTATCTTTTGTAGAGCAACCAGTGCAGATATTAGATAGGAAAGAAAGAGTGCTTAGCAATAAGTCTGTGTCGTTAGTACGAGTCTTGTGGAGGAATCCCAAGATTGAAGAGTCAACTTGGGAGATGGAAAGCGAAATGTGATCCAAGTATCCTCATTTGTTTTCTTAGGCTGATTCTAAGGACAGAATCCTGTTAAGGGAGGAAGGATGTAATATTCGGGAAAAATTATGTGAATATTATATGTTAAGTAGATAAATATTATGTGTTTTATAAATTTAAAGTGATTATTTCCATGATATTAGATGTTACAGTTGTTCTGTGTGTTTCTGTGCGGGCCATAAAATTTTTTGATTGATTAATATATCGGGACGCGTGTTTATTGGCATCTTTGCTAAGGTACTCGTTTTATTTCATTATATGCGCATTTGAATCTATTCTAGGTGTTTTCGGGATTTTCTGGTAATTTAAGAGTCGTTACTGTTTTTCAAAAATCAACGAGCGGGACCCCACCGGGACGTTAAAGTCCACAAAATTCGTATATTTATTTTTTATAAAATTACTCGTATTTCAACAACCCAATATCTTTGCATTTTTGAATTATTCACAATTTTTGGGGAATTTTGACATTAATTTTGCACTTTATCGTTTTTAAAATTATTCCCCGTAATTATTGTTTTGGGGCCCTAATTATTATAATTAGGGGATAAAAACACCCTTAATTTATTTTGAGGTATTAATTTTTACACTAATATAAATAGTTGGACAGATTATTTTATTCATTTTTATTTTATAAAAATTTAGAAAAATAGATTTATTCAAGAACAAATCATTGGGGGTGAGATTTCTTCTTCAACTTCAATCACTGTTTTTGATTGATTCCGGGAACCAAATCGAAAGCTCCGCACACCAAAACGATCCTTATTCCAAGCTCTATCTATTGATATCCTTTTCAGAATCTGAGGTATAGTAATTCGAAAAATCGAATTTTAAGCTTTTGTTCTTGAAATTATTTTTGATTTTGGATGATTCTGGGTTGATTTTTATGTTACCAGTAGCTTTAGGATGATTTTTGGAGTTGATTTATGTATTTGGTTGATATGTTTTAGTCCCAGAAGTGTTAAACCGAGTTTCGGTTTTAATGCAATTTTTGAATTGATTTCTCGGGTTAAATTGATGTTCTTGATGGTTGTTATTAATTTGAATAGATTAAGAATTATATTGGCTTTGATTTGGTACCAGAATTTATGTTTTTCGTTCAGTTTTTGGGATCGCCGGATTGTTCCTTCGAGCTCGCCATCGTTCGGCTGAGACTCGACGGAATCGACGATTTCAACGTCGATTTAAGTTGTTGATTGTCCCCGTGATGTTTGTGAGTTGTTTTAAAACGAAACCAGAGCAAAGAACAGAGTTGGGCCATGTGTTTTGGCCGGAAATTGATCGCCGGATCCGGTTAAACCACTGCCGGAATTTGGGGATTTCCCAGAAACCGGTGGGGGTTCTTCCCGACCCGGTTGATCCCCTCTAACTCGGTTTCGACCCGGTCTTTTGACCCGGGTTCAATCTGTTTTCCCCAACTGCAGTTTCATGAATCTGTTTGTACTAATTTCTTTTTACTTTTATTCTTAAATTCATTTTCTTATTTCTAAAAGTCACTTATTTTATTTCTAAAATCATTTAATAATTATTTTAAATTCCAAAAATTATTTCCTTAATTATTTTAATTTCCAAAAAATATTTTATTTTATTATTTTCAAAAATGTAATTTGATTTAATTATTTATAATTTAATTTAATTAATTATTTATGAGTTTAATTAATTGATTAATTCATTTAATCAATTAATTTTATTTATAAATAGTTAAATAAATAAAAATTATTTATAATTAACTCAAATAATTCCTAAAAATTATTTTTAAACTTTTAAAAATTATATTTTGGTATTTAAAAGTCAATTAATATTATTATTAATTGATTTAATTCTATTTATTTCTTATTTTATTCATAATAAATAAACCGTTCGTCTGTTTAATACGAAACGAACGCGTATAGACTCAGAAAAATATTACGCTTTCAATAAAGATACTTTTAAGACCTAATTTCTTTTGTATTGCAATGTCATTTGATTTGTTAACCCTTTTGAGTTAGTATTTGATCGGTAAACATTATTATTGACCTAATTTTCATTCTTAACGCACTGAGACATATCTTTTAACGATCTGACTTATGTGTTACATGAAATATGTGATTACGTGTTATACAAATACCATGATTATGTGCTATGTGATATGCATGCTATCTGTTTACAGTTTAAAATACAATGCTTAGTTATAAACGATCGGGTATATGTCAAGACGTATAGTTACGTCGATTGAGTTGGGTTATGTCAAATGAAATAGTCCTTTTGTTTATAGAATCGAGTAGCAAGAAGTGCGGTCAAGTGTTAGACGGAGATAGTAGCCAGCAACTATATGCCAGAGTAATAGTAAGAAGTTATTGAGCATACCAGGTGTTATTCCTAGAAGACTAACAATGAGATTTACAGAAGGGGGGTTGAATGTAAATCTCAAAACTTTTTCAAGTTTTGAGCAGTTTATAAAGTTGTGTGTTCAAGAAGAACAAGTGTGTGAATTGCTTTAAGCTAATACAGACAGATATATATTCAAGCACAAATGTAAAGAACACAACAGACCTTAAAAACTTTTCTGGTGGATTTGTTGTTCCACCAGAGATGGTATATTAGAAAATCTGTGTTCAACAATGTTGATCACAGCTGCATCCTAGTACAAACTAGATGAATTTTCTCTCAAGATATTTCTTAACAGCTCTGGAAAAATCTATCTAATTACTAGCTTCTTCTTGGTTCATATATATTACCAAGTGTACAAGTGAAAAACAATATAAAATTACAATAGTAAAATAAGTTCTTCACTTGCTTCTTTTCCTGTTCACTCAAGTACTTTGTTGACTATTGCAACTTTGTACAAAAGAAGAACGGCTGCTTTTTCTGTTGATCCTGAAATTCGGCTACCACATCTCAGTTTTCTCTGTCAACCCACGTGCCTCTGCTTGTAGGTACAACTACCACTTATCAACGGCTGATTAGCAGAACATCCGTTGAAGCTTTCATCCGTTGATGACTTCATCCGTTGAAGGATGTTATCCGTTGAAGCTTTCATCCGTTGATGCTCTCATCCGTTGAAGGATGTTATCCGTTGAAGCTTTAGAGACATCCGTTGAAGCTTAGCTTCTCATCCGTTGAAGGTCTTTTAAGTCATCCGTTGATACCACTTCATTTATACAAAATTACAAGGCATGAAATATTTACAATTGGCCTTCCTATCTGCATATCATCTAGTAGTCAACATGACTCATAGTTTCTCTCAACTTCTAAGAATTACAATTTTAAATACAGAGACTGAAATATGCTACAATACTAGACTTATTTCTAAGTAAAGCTACACCATCAACGGATAGCCAAAGTGGTCTTATCCGTTGAGGCTACAGACACTAAATTTCTACTTAAGTGTTTTGTTAAACATATCATCAAACTAATGCACATATATTCCTAACAATCTCCCCCTATTTATGTCTATAAGAACTGTAGGCATAAATTCAGGGTTAACTTGATGATAACAAAACACTTAACAAATATTTGAATTGAAACTAAGTAGAAATATAAAAAGTGCTGCAAAAGTGTATGTACTAGGAGGTAATTGAAGATTTACAGTATTTCCAAGGGTGCTCCTCTAGCCTGAGCAAATCATCATTTTCTTCTTTGTTCCCTGGTTTTCTTTCCTAGCCCTTTGTCATTTCCCTCAATTTGGAGTTGGAGTTTTCTGAAGAATTCAGCTTCATCTTCATCACTGATATCCAACTTAGATTGCATTTCCTTGAGAGTTTCATTGCTGGCAATCTTGAGTTGGTCTTCAAGTCTGAAAAATCTTCTGACTCCTTTGTCATCTCTAAATTCCATCAACCAATGAGGTGATTTGTGAATTTTAGTTCCCCTTTCTTGTATGAGTAAGGTTCTGGGCAAAGCATTTGGTTCCCTCCAAGTCTTCCTTATGTTGGCAATCTTGTTGAGAATTTCAGTCTTGGCTGTTCTGGTAAAGCCAGAATCCTTTTTGATGGCTGAAAAGACTCTGATCAAGGTAGAGTAGCCTTCATTTAGAATCCTGTGGAGAGGCCATGTTCTTTCCCCAGCTCCTTTATATCTGAACACTAATCTTTCTGGTAACTGTCTGTAGGCAGCTATTCCCCTTACATCCTCCAGCTCATCCAGATAGAGTTCAATGTCTGAAATTTCTTTTATGTCACAGATGTGAACATAATCATCTTTAGAAATGGGTGACTTAGGCTTAGGTTTTTGTTTTTGAGTGAATTTCTTAGAGGTTGTGGGAGGTGTAGATTTTGGTTTTCTTTTCTGTTTCTTTGGTGGTGGAAGAGTGGTTAGAAAGGTAGGCAATGTGATGTTGTCCCAATCAATAGGTTCCTCTTTTGGAATGATTGGTTCACCATGGATATTTATAGAGGGATCAGTAACAAAAGGTTCAGGTATGGAAGGTAGTGGTTTAGATATAGATTTGGTATCTTCAGGGTTATCTTCACTCCTTCTGTGTGCCTTGGCCTTTCTTCTGTTTCCCTTCTGCCATTCCTCTCTTTCCTCCATATTTTCACCAAATATGCTCCCAAGAACCTCATCTAAGTTAGCAATCTTTTCTTCACCCCTGACTTCAATTCCTTTCATTTCTTCAACTTGGCTTGACTTTAGCTGTTTTTCAAGCTTTGCTTGTGCTCTTTTGTCAGCCTTTAATTGCTTGGCTTCTTCTTTCTTAGCTATTGAGAATTTGGGATGTCCTTGCATCACACATATGCTCTTTCCCTCTCTAATGATAATAGCTCTATTTCTCCTTACAGCCTCATCCATGGACTTTTTGAGATAGGCAATACTCCTGCCTAAGATCTTGTTCTCATCATCTTTTGAAGGAGGAAAGTCCACTTCTTTTAAAGGATTCTTTGTTGAGTCCTTATTGGATCTTTCATTGGGCTTGAGGATTATAGCTTGTAGCTCTTTGGAAGAAGCTTCTCCATCCTTAAGACTCCCTACTGGCATGAGCTCCATGTTGATTGGTTCAATCTTTGTGCTAAATTTCACAGATGTTGATTTATTTTGTGTAGAACCAAACACCAATTGCAACCTTTCATCAATTCTCCTCCATTGTTCTTTCATTTGTATTTCAGCTGCTGCTAGCTGAATCAAATCAATTCCATCAGATTTTCCCTTGATTTGAATGATTGGAGAGGTAGTGATGGCAGGAACTAGCACTTTAGATATCTGAATCTTTGTAGAGGGCTCTCCTTCCCCTTCCCTTTTATTCTCCCCCTTTTTGTTATCATCAAGGAGAGGGGTCAAGCCTTGTGCTTTTGCCAGCTGCATTAGGAGATTGGTTTGAGATTGTTGGTTGAGAAGAAGGGTGGCCACAGAATCTTCAATTCCTTGAACTCTGTCTTCCAACTTGGCCAGCCTTTGTTCAGTAACTGATTCCTTTTTCAATCTCGAAACCAAGTCCTGCAAAGTACCATAGGGCATGACTGAATCCAATTTTTCTGAAGTGAAGGATTTCAAGTCAGCAATATCTTTCCTGAGATCATTTAGACTCATATCTTGCTTTACTTTCTGCAACTTCATGAGATGCAGTGAGTCCAGGTGAGCTTGGAGGATAGCCTTGATATTTGCATTTGAAGTGTTCTGAATGGCCTGTTGAATAGTGATGATTTGTTTGACCAGGTGGACATTGAATTCACCTGTTCTATGCTCCTTAGTCAGGGCCCATTCAGGTAGATTAGGAATGGAACTAGGGTCTTCATCTCCCCCTATGTTCATGCTTCCATCAGAAGAAATAGAGTCATCATCATCAGAATTTACTCCAAATTCCTCAGATGGCTCACCAGCTGTAGAAGGCATCCTGTTAATAGCAGCTTTATCCCTTTGAAGAGATTCTGTTGAGTGCACTAGATGTAGTGTCCTCTCTGCCTCCTCATTGCCCTGAGCAGCCAACAGTTGATAGGCTGTCACAGGATGAGTAAAAGTGTCAGCATCCAAGGAAATGTTATCAATTACAGCTTTGTAATGTTGCTGAAATTGTCTTTCCTTTTCAGCATCATCCACAATCATTGACTCATGAGCAATGGCTGGTTCCACCCTTGTATCAACTGTACCTGCTTTTCTCTCTTTTTCTCTATGTTCTTGCATCAGGGGCTCCCCCTGGCTCACACATCTCACTCCCTCACCTTCACCTTCTAAGGTGGTACTCCACTCACTGACTTTTGCCATGCTGGAAGAAATAGCATGCATTTTTGTGCTCTCAATCTCTCCTTTTGCCTGGGAGCAACCCAGCCTCTCACTCAAATTTTCACTCCCTGCCCTCAATCCTAAAAGTGATTGCACAGTATTCATGTCTTCTACACTTGGAATCATTTCAGTTATTTGTGTAGAGACTATCAACGGATGTGGAATATCCGTTGAAGTTGAAACTGTTGTTATCAACGGATAACTGCTGTTAAGCTTATCCGTTGAAGAGCAACCACTTGTCAACGGATGAGTGATATCCATTGAAGAAGGAAAAGAAGATGAAATTGAAAGTGATATAACTGTTGAATCTGTATAGATTGATTTGATATGTGTTGATACAGATCCTTCAATTATATCTGAAAGAATTTGCGGGTGATCCAACAAATCATCTAAAAGATGATGATCACCTGTATTTGAGTGGGGCTTCTCCCTGAGTTGTAAAGAGGGAGAATCAGGAATTGATGGGAATAGCATATCCACATCCAGAGATGGTGAAGAAGTATTTGGTGATTGATGTGTAGTTATTGTGAGAGAATGGGGCTGTGACTCCACATTTATTGGAGTCACATCAAACTGAGTTTGAGAAGGCACAGAGACAGATGGATGTATCTGTGCAGTGTGTGCACCCTGTGTAGAAGATTGGGTTCTAGCCTTCTTTCTTCTAATAAAGGCTTTTGTAGGTGAGTGTTTGGCTTTAGTGTCCCTCCCTCTTTTGTTCTGTGTTCCTGGATGGGAACTCTTTTCAATAGTAACATCCTTTTGGGAGGATGCTACTAGGGATGTGCTAGAGACCTTTTCAACCACCACAGCTTTTTGAGAAACTGGGGCTTGGCTAGCTTGGGAAGCACTCAACTCTCCTTCCTTATCCTGGGGGTTTCTTTGATGTTCACCCCTCCCCTCACCACTCACACCCTGATCACTTCCCTCAGGGTTAATGGTTGTTGTTACAACTGTTGTCTTTTGAGAAACAACAGAGGTGGTTTTCTTTGTCTTGGATTTTGAAAGTTTGGATTTGGTGACCTTGGTAGAAATCTGTTGGGGCATTGACACAGATTTCATGGCCACACTAGAAGATAAAGAAATAGAGGGGTTGGAAGAAGTAGGAGTTGTAGAAGCAATTACCTCACCTACCTGGGGTGCATTCATGATTGGTAAATATACCAATTGCACACTGCTGTTAAGATCCATTCTCTTCAAGTCTGCAAGAACTCTTTTCTCTTGTGCCCAGCACTTGAGTTTATTATTCTCATTGATTATGACTAAACCTTCAGCAACATGGTTAGCCAATAACATAAAGAATCTAGCATAATAGATGTTATTAGGTCTATTAGCTTTGTTACCTAGTCTAGTACCTAATTCTAGCATCACATAGTTGCTAAAGTTAAAGTACCTATCAGAAACAAGCATATAGAACATGTTAACAAGAGATGAAGTTATGGCATCAAAATTACTAATTTTCCCAGAGAAAACCTTTATGAAGGCATCCCCAAGAAAACTCCATTCTTTCCTAAGGCCTTTTCGTCTAATACCCCCTAAATTAGCAGAGTTAAGAGAGTAACCTATGGAATCTAACATGCTGGATACATCACTATCAGTGTGTGGTGTCATGGCATTGTTCTCAGGTAATTTAAAACATGCTTGTAAGTCATCACAGTTTATACAGTGATTTTTACCTTTGAGAGTGAAGGAGATAGTCATATCCATGGAGTTGAACTCAGCAGTTGTCCAAATCTCCTCAACTACTTCACAGAAAATCGTTGGGGCTTCCAGCATTGCATAGCTAAGTTTACAGTTTTTGATGAAGTCCATCATTTTGTGATAATCTGAGTGGGCTTCATTCTTCTCTACCAGAGCTATGAAATTATTCTTCTCGTAGATGAACCCAGATTGAGACATAATCTTCACGACTGGTGCCATTGTTGTGAGTAGAAATTGCAGAGAATAACTTGAGGGTTTTGCAGAGAGAAAATGGTAAATGCTTGAAATTCTAAGAAAGCGTAAAGTAATAATGAACAATCAGAAGGGCTTATATGCTTTAAAAAAAAATAAATAAAGGATTAATCAATAAATAGGTGTTAGTGAATTTCAGCCGTTTAAGAATAAACTGTAAGTATTCTAATAACTACCTTTAAAACCAATACATACAGATGTATGTATGGTATCAACGGTTAAGAAAATAGAATCAACGGCTGTGAAACACCTCAAACGTCTGATGTGACATTTCAACGGATAATGTAAATTGTCATCCGTTGAAAGGTACTTCAGCTTTATCCGTTGACGGATAAAAGTTCCAGAGATATACTTGTCTTTCAACGGATAATGAATATCCGTTGATAGAGCAATTTTGACTTTCAACGGATAGGGAACATCCGTTGATGGAATAAACTTTGTTAAAAGTCAAATTTGTTCTAGCAACTAATATATTTCAGGCTCCACATCAAATTGCAAAGAAGACATGAATTTTAAGAGTAATTAAGCATACCTAGCTCACTTACCAATCCTGTGAATGTTGATTCATCAAGTGGCTTGGTAAATATGTCAGCAATTTGTTGTTCACTTGGAACAAAATGTAGTTCTACTGTACCATTCATGACATGCTCCCTGATGAAGTGGTACTTAATATCAATGTGCTTGGTCCTTGAGTGCTGCACAGGATTCTCTGTTATGGCTATGGCACTTGTGTTGTCACAAAAGATAGGTATTCTATCAACATGAAGTCCATAATCAAGGAGTTGATTCCTCATCCACAACAGTTGAGAACAGCAACTTCCAGCAGCAATGTATTCAGCCTCAGCTGTAGAAGTAGAGACTGAATTTTGCTTTTTTGCTAAACCATGATACAAGCTTGTTTCCCAGGAATTGACAGGAGCCTGTTGTACTTTTCCTGTCTATTTTGCAACCTGCATAGTCTGCATCTGAATAACCAATTAGATCAAAGCCAGATTCTCTAGGATACCAAATTCCTAAATTTGGTGTACCCTTGAGATATCTGAAAATTCTCTTGATAGCAATTAAGTGAGACTCCCTAGGATCAGCTTGAAATCTCGCACACAGACATGTAGCAAACATTATATCTGGTCTGCTAGCAGTTAAATATAAAAGTGAACCAACCATGCCTCTATAACTTGTAATGTCCACAGACCTTTCAGTCTTATTTAATTCAAGTTTGGTGGCAGTGGCCATGGGAGTTTTTGCAGATGAACATTCCATTAAGTCAAACTTCTTTAAAAGATCATGAATATATTTAGTTTGACTAATGAAAATTCCATTACTAACTTGTTTAATTTGTAAACCAAGAAAATAGGTTAGTTCTCCCATTAGGCTCATTTCATAATTACTTTGCATTAGCTTAGCAAACTTCTTACAAAGATTATTATCTTTAGAACCAAATATTATGTCATCTACATAAATTTGAACAAGTATACTAGAGCCATTAACATTTCTAAAGAAGAGAGTTTTATCAACAGTACCTCTAGTGAAGTGATTCTCCAAAAGAAATTTTGATAATGTTTCATACCAGGCTCTAGGTGCTTGCTTCAGTCCATAGAGTGCTTTCAACAGATAATACACATAGTCTGGAAAATTTGGATCTTCAAATCCTGGAGGTTGACTTACATAGACTTCTTCCTCTAATTTTCCATTTAGAAATGCACTCTTGACATCCATTTGATAGACTTTGAAATTGGCATGGGCTGCATAGGCTAGAAAGATTCTGATAGCTTCAAGTCTTGCAACAGGAGCATATGTCTCATCAAAATCTATTCCCTCTTGCTGAGAATAGCCTTTAGCAACCAATCTGGCTTTATTCCTTATGATAATGCCATTTTCATCCATCTTATTTCTGAATACCCATTTTGTATCAATAGGACTCTTGTTCTTTGGTTTGGGTACCAGCTTCCAAACTTGGTTTCTCTCAAATTGGTTTAGCTCTTCCTGCATAGCTAATATCCAATCTGGATCCAATAAGGCTTCTTCCACTTTCTTAGGTTCCTCCTGAGATAGAAAACTACTATACAGACATTCATCTTGAGTAGCTCTTCTTGTTTGCACTTTAGATGATGCATCACCAATGATCAGTTCAAAGGGATGATTCTTGGTCCATTTCCTTTGAGGTGGAAGATGAGCTCTAGATGAGGTGATCTCAGTATTGTCATGATGTGAGATAGAGTTTTGATTAGTTGAAACTCCCCCTGAGTTGTTGGTCCTTTGCAGGGAACTTGGAGTTCCATCAATTAATGATGTAAATTGATTATCAGTTGATGAGCTATGATCAACGGATGTTTCATTAAGTACTTCAACGGATGATGCACAGTGTCTTTCAACGGATGCTGAATTTTGTGCATTATCCAGGAGCAAATTTTGTATTCCTTTTGAAGTGTCGTCTCCATCAATCTCTTCTTCACTATCATCACAATATATTTCAATATTGTCAAATTTGAGTCTCTCATAATGTTCCTCATCTGTTAGTCCATCAATCTTTTTATCATCAAACACAACATGCACAGATTCCATAACAATGTTGGTTCTTAGATTGTAGACCCTATAAGATTTTCCAGCTGAATAACCAACAAATATTCCTTCATCAGCCTTTGCATCAAACTTCCCTTTATGGTCAGATTGATTCCTTAGTATAAAACATTTACATCCAAAGACATGAAGAAAGTTTAGAGTTGGTTTTCTTTTCTTGAACAACTGATAAGGAGTCATGCCTTTAGCTTGATTGATCAGAGAAATATTTTGAGTGAAACAGGCACAATTAACAGCTTCAGCCCAAAAATATGTTGGTAACTTTGATTCTTCAAGCATTGTTCTGGCAGCCTCAATTAAAGATCTGTTCTTTCTTTCAACTACCCCATTTTGCTGAGGTGTTCTTGGAGCTGAGAACTCATGCATGATTCCATTTTCTTCACAGAACAGCCTTAATGTTAAATTCTTGAACTCAGTTCCATTGTCACTCCTGATGTTTCTTACTTTTAAGTCAGGATGATTATTGACTTGCCTGATGTGATTGATAATGATTTCACTTGCTTCATCCTTTGATCCAAGAAAACAGACCCATGTGAACTTTGAGAAATCATCTACAATCACTAAACAATATCTTTTTCTTGCTATTGACAATACATTGACTGGTCCAAACAAATCCATATGTAACAGCTGTAATGGTTCATCAATTGTTGTTTCAAGCTTCTTCTGAAATGATGCTTTCCTTTGTTTGCCTTTCTGACAAGCATCACACAGACCATCCCTTAAGAATTCAACAAGAGGAATTCCTCTTACTAAGTCCTTTTTGACTAGATCATTCATTGTCTTGAAATTCAAATGGGATAGCTTCTTGTGCCATAGCCAACTCTCAACTGAACTTGCTTTGCTGAAAAGACAAGTAATAGATTCTGCATCTGTAGAGTTGAAGTCAGCTAAGTACACATTTCCTTTTCTAACTCCAGTTAGAACCACTTTGTTGTCTTTCTTACTAGTGACAACACAGGCTTCAGAATTGAAGGAAACTGTATTCCCTCTATCACATAGTTGACTGATACTCAGTAAGTTGTGCTTGAGACCATCAACTAATGCAACTTCTTCAATGATGACATTCCTTGTTGAAATCAAGCCATATCCCATAGTAAACCCTTTGCTGTCATCTCCAAAGGTTATGCTGGGGCCAGCTCTCTCTTTAAACTCTGTGAGCAGGGAGAAATCTCCAGTCATGTGTCTTGAACAGCCACTGTCCAAGTACCATAGATTTCTTCTATTTTCCTGCACACCACAAAATCAATCAATTTGATTTTGGTACCCAAGTTTCCTTGGGTCCATTCTTGTTAGCCTTTCTCCTAGACTTCATTCCTCCTGCATCTTTAGACTTAGGTGAGTTTGAGTCAACCTTGGTCTTAGATGTGGTTGGTTGAGGTGTAGGGTTAGTCACAACATTATCCAGCACATTTATAGTATTATTAGGCATGGATTGTGCATACATGTTATTCCACATTGGCATATTGTATGGCAATTGAGGCATACTGAATGCAGCAAGATAAGAATTGTTAAAATATGGCATGTTTGCAAAATGTGCATAAGGATTTTGTTGAGACATAACAGGCAGAGCATGTAGAGGTGATACAGACATGTTAGGCATGGAAGAGGGTACAGTTATGGGAGATTTCTTAATAGATTTACAGTTAGCAGATAGATGATTAACACTACTACAATGCACACAGCTTTTTCTAGGAGCATACTTGTCAGGTGTGTAATTGTTATGTTTGTTAACTCCTACCTTCCCATTTCTGTTGGATTTCCTTTTGGATTCCTTTTTATCCTCAACCATCTTGAGCCTATTGTTTAACTGTTCTAAGGTCATGTGCCCTACATTCACCTTTCTGACATCTTTGGATGTGCTTGCTCCTTCTTTGACAAAGTTCTTTGAAGTTGAACCAAACTTTTTGTTGAGTTTCTTTAGATTTTCTCTTTTAGAAACATCTGCCTGTTTTAATTGAGGAACCTTCAACGGATGTTCCTTTTCTTCCTTCAACGGATAACTTTCATTATCCGTTGATTCCACATCCGTTGACAGTCCATCAATTAATTCCAGTTTCTTTTTATTTTTATCCCAGGCAGTTTCACAGAATGATTCAATTCCTTGGACTTTGGCAATTTGAGCACTTACATCCCTAGATGTTTTCCAGGCTTTAATCACCTCTTGCTCTTTCTCTAATTGATTGGAAAGTATTTCTACTTTCTTAATAGATTCAGCTAGTTCATTTTCAACAGATACACAATGCAGCTTAGTCTTTTCTAGGTCAATTAACTTATCTTCTAACACAGCATTTCTATTACTTAAAAACAGATTGTTCTCTTTAATCCTACTATTTTCTTTAGCAAGAGATTTAAGAGATACACGCAAATGATACAGTTCAGTAGACATGTCATTAAAAGCATCATTGCACTCTTCTTTAGTAAGCTGTGTTATATCAGTAGTAATTACCTGGTTGCTTGATGAACTAACTTCATTCTCCTCAGAATCAGCCATGAGAGCCAAGTTAACATATTCCATGTCTTCATCCTCTTCTTCTCCATCAGCTGCCCAGTCTCTTTCTTGAGTAATGAAAGCCCTTTCCTTCTGTTTGAGCAGATCAAAATATTTCTTTTTGTAATCTACTTGTTCAAATTTCTTCTTTTCAGAGGTTGGCTTTCTGCACTCATTTGCAAAGTGTCCACTCATACCACAATTAAAACACTTGAACTTGGATTTGTCCACCATGTTCTTATGGGGTTTAGTGGCTCTAGTGTTTTTCCTGAACTTCATCTTTGCAAATCTCCTGGACAGAAATGCAAGATGCTCATCAATACCATCAGAGTCATCTTGACTGGAGTTGTCTTCATTTTCAGCAACTTGCCCTTTACCCTTGTCTGATTCTGGATTTCTTACACCATCTTTGGAGCTTGATGTAGATCTCACAGTTTCTTTTCTGCATTCTTTCTCATTTTCAGCTACCAATGCAACTGAACCTCCTTTCTTTCTCCCCCTCTCCAATACCTCATCCTGTTCCAACTCTAGTTCATAAGTCTTCAAGATTCCATATAATCTTTCAAGAGTAAAGTCCTTATAATCTTGAGAGTTTCTTAAGGAAACAGTCATGGGTTTCCATTCCTTTGGTAAGGATCTCAAAAATTTAAGATTTGAATCCTTCACCTGGTACACTCTACCATACAGCTTCAGTCCATTCAACAGTTTTTGGAATCTATTGAATGTGTCATTTAAAGATTCATTTTCTTCAAAATGAAAGTGCTCATACTGTTGAATGAGAAGCTGCATTTTGTTCTCTCTTACTTGTTCTGTACCTTCACACAGCAGCTGAACTGTGTCCCAAACCTCTTTGGCAGTTGAACAATTTATCACATTATCAAACATATCCTTGTCAAGACCATTAAACAAAATGTTCATAGCCTTCTTATCCTTGTGGACTTCTTCTGTGTCTTCCATTGTCCATTCTGCTCTAGGTTTTGGAATGGATTGACCAACAGCAATTGTGGCCGTAGCAACTGTGGCTACTTTGTGGGGAATGTGAGGACCATTCTCAATGCAGTTTACATAACCTTCATCTTGGGAGAGTAGATGAAGGTGCATTTTCACCTTCCAGTGGTGATAACTGTCTTTGTCAAGAACTGGGATCTTTACTCCAATATCCTTCTTACTCATCTTTGTTAGATTCCAAGATCTTTAAACTCTTTGTGTGTCAAGAGCCTGCTCTGATACCAATTGTTATTCCTAGAAGACTAACAATGAGATTTACAGAAGGGGGGTTGAATGTAAATCTCAAAACTTTTTCAAGTTTTGAGCAGTTTATAAAGTTGTGTGTTCAAGAAGAACAAGTGTGTGAATTGCTTTAAGCTAATACAGACAGATATATATTCAAGCACAAATGTAAAGAACACAACAGACCTTAAAAACTTTTCTGGTGGATTTGTTGTTCCACCAGAGATGGTATATTAGAAAATCTGTGTTCAACAATGTTGATCACAGCTGCATCCTAGTACAAACTAGATGAATTTTCTCTCAAGATATTTCTTAACAGCTCTGGAAAAATCTATCTAATTACTAGCTTCTTCTTGGTTCATATATATTACCAAGTGTACAAGTGAAAAACAATATAAAATTACAATAGTAAAATAAGTTCTTCACTTGCTTCTTTTCCTGTTCACTCAAGTACTTTGTTGACTATTGCAACTTTGTACAAAAGAAGAACGGCTGCTTTTTCTGTTGATCCTGAAATTCGGCTACCACATCTCAGTTTTCTCTGTCAACCCACGTGCCTCTGCTTGTAGGTACAACTACCACTTATCAACGGCTGATTAGCAGAACATCCGTTGAAGCTTTCATCCGTTGATGACTTCATCCGTTGAAGGATGTTATCCGTTGAAGCTTTCATCCGTTGATGCTCTCATCCGTTGAAGGATGTTATCCGTTGAAGCTTTAGAGACATCCGTTGAAGCTTAGCTTCTCATCCGTTGAAGGTCTTTTAAGTCATCCGTTGATACCACTTCATTTATACAAAATTACAAGGCATGAAATATTTACAATTGGCCTTCCTATCTGCATATCATCTAGTAGTCAACATGACTCATAGTTTCTCTCAACTTCTAAGAATTACAATTTTAAATACAGAGACTGAAATATGCTACAATACTAGACTTATTTCTAAGTAAAGCTACACCATCAACGGATAGCCAAAGTGGTCTTATCCGTTGAGGCTACAGACACTAAATTTCTACTTAAGTGTTTTGTTAAACATATCATCAAACTAATGCACATATATTCCTAACACCAGGCAAGTACCCCGAACTTCACTTATCGTTCAAGTGACATTTATTTTGAATCATATTATGCAAGTATTTATATATTCACTTATCATTCAAGTGATATTGACTCTGAACTCTATTCTTTCAATTTCCATACTATTCTAAGTTTAGAATAGTTAAACGTTTTATATTTCGCTTTAAATTACTCTATACAGTGAAGCTTTGAATTGAGATTAGCGAATAACTAATTATTCTGGTTATTTCACCATTGGTTGTTGAGATAACTCCAGACCATGAGAAATGAGGAGTTATGTGGTTAAGGATGTCATTTGATTCGACTCCTTTGATGGAAAATTACTTTTTTTATGGGTTGGATGGTTGCGTAAGAGGTCGTGGTGGCGGTCCAGCGTGAGCTACGTGTTATACAGGATATAATATCTTGCTAGGCCGATATATGCCTTGGGTACCTTTTGTTTAGTTGGATATGCTTCGGCATACCGGTGTTGCTCCACGGCTGATCACCGGTGGTAACACACCGTCGTTGGAGGATTCCAATCCCAAAACAAAATATATATATATATATGCAAATGTTGTTTATTATCAAATATATATCAGTTTTGATACTACTCAGATATTGTGGTTTGGTTTTGTTCATCAGAGATATTGTTGTTATTGTTCTAAATCATAAGCTATTCGCTCATACTTGTTTCATATCCTGATTCTTTCAGCTAGGCCAGGGCAAGCATGAGTTCCAAGTCTGACCAGAAGTTTTGTACTTGTAGATAGTATGGTGTGTTTTCCAGGTAGACAGTTTGGGATGCTTAGCTAGTCTAGAGGTTTGTAATAAAATCTGAATAATCTGTAAAACCAATTAGACTTATGGTCTGTAATAACAGTTAGTTTGTATTAGTGTCTATTTCATACTATAACCTGTGATCGATCCAGTTGCATGTAAGGGGTCATATTTATTATATTATTCCGCTGTGATTATTTTATTATGGTTTATTGGCTAGTGAACCCCAAATCTAGACCCTGGGTTTGGAGGGCGTCACATTAAACTTCACCCATTGTATCAATCCTTTTTATGACCAAGATAGTACAATAGTCCATTCCAATTTCTACATCATTTTCTACAATCCCTATTCTTGCTGGTGCTGAAGTTGCATAACAGTCCACTTTAAAAATTGATATTCCAATGTCTACTCTAAATCTTGAGTCCCCGACTCATTCCAATGCCATAGAGGTTTTGGAAGTAGATATTGATACTAATATCCCTATGTTCGCTATTTCCTAATAGTAATATAATTGTTTATGGGGGTTGGATATAATTGTATAAATGTTTCGAACAAGTATAAAAATATAACAATTCTTTATATTTCTGATAAAAACTATTACAAACTCCCTCAAGAAATACTGATGTTCTTGAGAGCTGCTAAGTCGTACAATGCTCGAGTTAATCACTTTGTGATGACCTAAACTGTGTTTATATACTACACAGCTGCTACAAATCAATCTAAGATATACATTATCAATTACTAATAGAAAATGATACATATCTTTAACCGAATATACAAAGTCCTATCACTCAGAACGGACAGATATCCATCCTTTAAAATAAGGAACATCTACAATCTTCACAACAGACTGCCTTCAGATGTTGATGTTCTGCAGATACTGATGACGCATCAAATCCTGATGACAGATCAAATATTGATGACATCCAAACAGAGATAGATCCTGAGCTGCTCCTAATCATTGAGAATCAGCACGTAACAATCTCCCCCAATTTATGCTTAATATAATGAAGCACAAATTCCATTCTCAATAATGCTGAAACCAATTACAAAGTGTACAAGGAATAAGGCTTACTTCAGTATCCTAAGATAACTGACAGTCGTTTCTAGAAAGTTGTTCAAGCTTTCTTCTTCCTTGTCTTGAAGGACTTTGACAAGCTTTTTCTTCAACTCTTTCTTCTCTTCAGTTTCTTCTCCAAGCTGATAAATGGATGATCTTAATTTAGAAATTAAACTTTTAGTTATTTCAAGATCACCAATCAACATAAATCTTAAGCTAACATCTTCATAATCAGGACTGAAAGATAACTGAGGATTGTTGAGAAAAACTTTTAGAACCGCAGCTCCCTTTTCCATCTTCATTTCTTGACAAGTATAAGTTCTGTAGATAGGAACATAATCACCACTGTATTTGTCTTCTTTGTTCATGACTCTTCATCTGATACTCTCAAGTATCATAAAAGACCAGTTTCTGGTGACATTGTCCCCAACTCTAAGAAGATAGTGAATATATTTCAACTCTGTCACAGTCTTCATCAAGAGTTGCTGCAATGTAAAGCTTTTCACTTTACCATCTCTCAAGAAGTACATAATCTCTTCTCTGACATCATCAAGATTTATATTCCTATATACAATCTTTATAGCTTCAACTTTCTCAAGATGTGAAGGAGTAACTCTTTCACCAAGATTGTCAGTCAGAATATATGTGTCCAGTAAATCAGACCTTAGAGTTTCCATTCCTGAATGACCAATACCTCCTCTAGTATGAGTTTTGATAAGCTTTAGCTTTTCATTATGTTCCACCCAAGAAGGTTTATTGATGGACTTAACAATATTCTCCTTTCTGAAATAGGATCCCTTAATCCTGCTGACACAAATTTAATATGCTTGAATCCTTTAGGATAACTAAATGAATGAACCTCTTTCCATCTTTTATTCTTCTTGTTGAGAGGAGCATAACCTATAGATAAATCATATCCTTTTGTTTTATACCACAGTTCTCTCCTTGAATTTAGAATTCTTTGCTCATAGTCACTGCATACTTGATCAGCTCTCCTTCTGTCAATTCTTTCTTGTTTATCGACCTCTGAATTATGAGAAGAAACTACTGTAGTAAGAATTAATTTATTCAATACTTTGATCACCTTTTCATCAGTATCAAAATCAGCTATCAGGTTCACAGCATTAGGATATGCTTTTTCCTCATGATTTGAGTTTGCTTTAAGAGACACATTTGCATTAGTTATATCAACTTGAGCAATGTTAGTGGTTGATTTCTTCTTTCTTTGGAAAATCATCTCTTCGGTATCCTCAGTTTCTTTTTTTAAATCGTGTCCTTGTATAGGAACAAAACCTTCCCTGAATAGGACATTAAAAAATGTAGAATCAATTGCGGACACTTGACTTGGTTTAGAAATTCATCCTCTCCCTCTTCTTTCTCTGGCTCTTGTAGTTCTTCCACCTCTTTTTCCTCTTCCTTTAGAGGTGTTTGCTTCAGCTTCAATTTAAGCCATTAACTCATTCTGCTGCATAACTGATTCTTCAGTTGTTGGACCAGGAAATTCTTCAATTATCAACCCAAGAGCACTCCTGGCATTCTTTTGCTCAAACCTTTTATCTTTGTAGTACTAAACAATCTCTTCACATGTTTCCTTATGTCTGTAAGGAAAGAATAACATGTTAGCATCTGCTAAGTTAGAGATTTTAACATCACCAGTTTCAGGAGCATCAGCATTAGTCTTGTGCTTAATTTCATGAGCACCAGTAGACTTTCTTTGTCCTGAAGAACCAGATCTTGTAGAATGTTGAGGTTGTTGAGCAATAGGAGTAATTTGAACATTTACAACCGGATTTTTATCACCATCACCATCAGTATCTTTATCATCACCATCAGTATCTTTATCTTTCAACTGAATAGAGTCAGGTTCACATTTTGTGACAGCTATCTTCTCCCCCTTTTTGGCATCAATATTTGAAAGAAGAGAAAACATAGCATCCAGTTTATCAGCCATTGAAGACACTTTACCTTCCAAGGAAGAAAATAGAGTATCCATGCTTTGTTGAGATTGAACCACGGCTTTAACAGCCTTTCTCACACTTATGAGGTCAGCTTGAAGTAAGTGGATTAATAATAAATGAATCAATCTTGTTATGTAAACTAGTATGATATTTCTTCATATCAGCAAGTTCAGAGAGAACTCCTTTCACAGAAATGGTAGAGGCCTTAAGATGCAATTTAAGTTCAGGGTTTTGAAGTTCATCATAGGCCCTGTGAACATGTTGCATACCAACAGCTGAGGAGATAGAAGTATGTGCATCTCTTCATGCAAAATCCCATTCAGTCTTTAGAAAATGCATAGCATCAGCATTGTAATAAGAAGGATCAACATTGAAATGTGAAGAAGAACCAACATTGGACTTCTTAGATGCATCAATAGCAATCTTAAGCTGAGCTAGGTCAGAATCATCATGATCACTATCTTTATCAGAATCAGAGCTAGACAGACTCTCAGAAGAGTTTTCAGAGCTAGGCATAATTGCTTTGCCTTTAAGAGGATACTTAGCAATAAGTGTTTGTTCCTAATGAGATCCTGAAATATAAAACAAGGTAACACATAAATCTCTCTTTTCTTTTCAAGTGATCACAACACTTCTCACACAATATATTACTTTGAAGAGTAATATGTTTCTCACATATGAAAGTTTATAAGCAAAGAAAAACTTATAAAATTCTTTTCTCAAAACTACCTCTCCTTTTTCCAGTACAGGAGACTGCCACTCAAAATTTAATTTTCTCTCATAGTATTGTCACACAGTCTCACAGAAAAGCACAATTACACGTTTTGCAAAGAAATAAGAGATGGCTAAGAGGAGTAGTATGCTTGTCATATCAATATAGGTAACCTCAAACAAGAGACTATTTATAATCATAAAAACATGAGGAACAATAGAGAAAAATAAGCAAAACCTGAAGGTGAGTCCTCAAGTGGAAGTGATGATAGTGGAGGAACAAACAACGCATCATGATGCTTTAACAAGCTAGTTAGCAGCAAGGAATCATCAGTAGAAGCTGCTTGGATGGATAGTTGATCAATATCAGTTTGTTGTAGCATCAAGATTTGATTTGTTAGGAGAATGAACTAAGCCAGCATCAGTACTTTGAACTGATGGTTCTTGTGGGGCCTGAGGAATATGAGTTGCTTCAGCAAGAATTGGTGAAGGTTCTTGTGTACTCTCCTCAAATATCAGATCATTAATAACTGCATCCACCTTTGACAATACATCCTGATGAGCCTTCTTTTCTTGCAGCAGTTGTTTAGTTTAGCAAGAAGATCACCTTGAACAAAATCAACAATTATTTTCGCAACCTCTTTGTCTGCATCCTCCCTTTGAGAAGATGGTTCTTGTGTGAATGGATGTGTCTCAGTTGCTAAATCCCTTTGAGACTTAGGTTCTTGTGGACTGACATCTATAGCAGAGGACTGAGCCTTTTTCTTCTTTCTGGATGTACCTAACCACATCTTCAGCTTTTCTTTTCAACTTGTTCTTGTCAGCTGTCTTGGGCTCAGCAATTTCTTTGATCATTGGAAACTTTTTGATCAGAGCACTAGCATCAATAGTTGGCTCCTTGGTTCCAGTTGTGTCAACAGAGTCATCAGGGATTGCAACTGTTGATTTCTTTATCTTCATCATTGGCCCAATGGGCATCTGATCATCAGAGTTAGAATCATCTTGCATGATCAGCCTTCTTTTTCGAACTGGAAAACATTCTTATTTCTTCTCACTCTCACTCAGTGAGGCCTATTGAGCTCTCTGTTCAATTTGAACAGATTTCTTAACCAGCCTTTTCTTTAGTACAACTGATGTCTTTTGGGAGACATCATAGGAGGCTAATTTACGAGCTGGAGTGAAGTTCTGTTTACGAGAAGGAATGCTTGGGTTAGAAACAAGATGGGTAGTGTCTTGTTCCACAGCATCAGGAAATTTTACAGAGGTTCCAGCATCAGGATTTGCAAGCACTTGTGAAGGAGTAGGTCTATTTCTCAACAAATATTGCCTAACCTCCTGAGGCAGGAAAGGAGGTCCTGAAAACTTATTCTTCTCATCTCTTTTAATATGATCTGTAATAGCCTTCTCAGAAATTTGAAATACAGGAAGCAATTCATCATTATCAAATTCAGCATTAGGGCATAGAAAAGAGAAAATTAGCTGAAGAAATCTAGTATACCATATTACTCCTGATGCATCTGTTCTCCTAGAAATTATTAATTGAAGAATTGTGTTACCATAGTCAAAATTACCAGAATAGAGAATAGAGTACCCAATTTTTAGAGAAGTAGACGGAAGAGCATCAAAATTTCTTGTCTTATTCAAGAAATATCTGTTGATGTAATCAAAAAAGAAATTCCATTCTCTCTTTAATTTTTTCCTTGTCAATTTTCCAATTTTTGTGATGTGACCTTTGTAGTTCAGAGTTCTGAGCATATCAAACAGCTGCTCAGTTGCATAATTATCAGGAGCGCCATCATAAGCAGGCAACCTCAATGCTTGAACCAGAACATGAGCATCAACCTCATACCTGCGTCCCTTATATTCAAAAGAGAAAGCGGTATTTGTTTCATTAACTAGAGCTGTGTTCCATACCTGCATTACAGCCCTGTATGATACCTTACTAGGATTTGTGAGAGAGTATCCAATTGGACATTGGAGTAAGAAATCCTGTATATTATGAAAAGATTGAGGAAACTGCTGATGTGTAAGCGGAGCCAAGTAGTTATTGGTTCCAAAGGTGTTTCCATGAATAATGGTGGTTTGGATGAAGAAAGGTGAAATCTCAGAAGATGACATGATGTTTGTAGGTGTTGAGGAAAAATATTCGTTAGATATGAATAGTGAGGTTGTGTGTATGATGATTTGTGTCACAGAAGTTCTTGTGCAAATATAAGTTTGCAAAGCTTAGTTGTATGTAACATACACGGAGAATGAAGCCTAGTGAATCAGACTTCTGATAGAGGGTAATAACTAAGAATAGGAGTTGAAAGTAGAGTAATGTGCGGAATTAGCAACGAAAGATGCACAGCTCTTTCAATAAATTATTGTGTGAATTTGGTCAACAATTTATCCACTTTTAAACAATAATTAAGAAGACAATTACCTTTTAGCATTAAATAATTCAGAAATAATTTTGCAATAATATTCTAAATTAAAACATGCTGACCTGTCATCAGTATTTGGAACCTCTTATCTGTCAGGATTTGACAATGTCAGGATTTGTCTATTCATATTCATGAGTATTTGTCAAAATAACTCAAGCTTATCAGAAAACCACAATTTTAATCTCAAGAATCATCAAAAGATACATGTTAATTGTGTGACTTAGAGATTAACTGGCTACAATTAAGAACAAGCACATGCATACGCAACTAAGGAACATAGATTAGGGCTTGTAAGCAAAACAAACAAAATTTCATTAATAATTCAAGAGGGTACATTTCATAAAAATTTTGAGTACATGCATAGATGATTACAAGAAAATCCTAGTCTAATGGAGAAGAACATCAATAGCCTTAGTCTAAAAAGCCTGACAAAGCTGATGATTTTTATTAGTTCCTCCTACTCTCCACGAAAAGCACAGCAAGACGGATGATATGTTCTTGCTGACAAAGAACTTCTCGTCTTTCTTCCTCCAGATGATCGAGATGGAGACGATAATCTATCTCGAAGAACAGGAGATCTGTCAGGACCTCATGTGGAACCCAGTTCCACACTTTAATGGGAATGGCAGTGATGTGCCATTCCCGCTGCAAGTCTTCGCAGCTAAACTCCACATTGAAGTTTTCTTAGTTCATGAACATATTGCAGAGAACCATTTTTGTGATATAGAAGAAGAAATATGGTAAATGAAAGTGAATAGAACATTTTGTGTTTGGAGAGAGATGATTGGACTGAATCATGAGTGATGGTTTAAATAAACGCGCGAGAGAGAGATAGAGGGAATATCAAAAGACTAGGGGTCTAATTAATTATTAAGTGCAGAGTTAACTTAATGATTTAACCAGAAGATATCTTATTAAGGCACGTCTCCCTAGACTGATTTGCAATTATGACAATGATATATATTCATACATGCACATTTTGCAAATAAATTCACTTAATTCATCATGCATATAATAAAATACATCAAAAATTTCCAGCGTAATATCTTGAACAACATTTAGGACATATCAGGATTTGATCAATATACATCAGGATTTGATCAAATATAAATTTTTAAAAAAAATTATCTGTCCCAACTAACCATACCAAGTTCATTGACAAGCTTTGTAAAAGTTGCTTCAGGTAATGGCTTCATAAAGATATCAGCCAGCTGCTGATCAGTAGGAACAAAATGAAGCTCAATCGTTCCTTCCATGACATGCTCTCTTATAAAGTGATATCTGATGCTGATATGTTTAGTAAGAGAGTGTCACACTGGGTTTCCTGTCATAGAAATAGCACTTTGATTATCACAATAGATAGGAATTTTAGAAAATGATAATCCATAGTCCATGAGTTGGTTTATTATCCATAACAACTGAGCACAGTAGCTTCCAGCTGTAATATATTCAGCCTCTGCAGTTGAAGTGGAAATGGATTTCTGCTTCTTACTGAACCATGAGACTAGTCTGCCTCCCAAAAACTGACACCTCTCAGATGTACTCTTCCTGTCTATCTTGTAGCCAGCAAAGTCAACGTCTGAATATCCACATAATCCAAGATCAGCTTCCCTTGCATATCAGAGACCAAGTGATACAGTACCCTTGAGGTATCTGAAAATTCTCTTCATTGCAATAAGATGTGGCTCCCTTGGATTTGCCTGAAATCTTGCACACAAAGAGGTGGAAAACATAATGTCTGGCCTACTAGCCATTAGGTACAAAAGAAAACCAATCATACCTCTGTAGTTTGTCACATCAACTGTTGTACCTTCATGAGGATCAAGCTTTGTAGCAGTTGTAATGGGAGTAGTTACAGTTGCACTTTCTTGCCTATTAAACCTCTTTAACAGATTCTTTATATACTTTGACTGATTAATGTAGATACCATTATCAGTCTGTTTAATTTGCAATCCCAAGAAGTAACTCATCTCTCCCATCATGCTCATTTGATATCTTGATTGCATCAACTTTGAGAACTTATCATACAGTTTTTGATTAGTTGATCCAAAAATGATATCATCCACATAAATTTGAACTAAAAGCATATATTTACCTTGATTCAGATAAAATAAGGTTTTATCTATTGTACCTCTTTTGAATCCACTTTCAAGAAGAAACTGAGCAAGGGTCTCATACCATGCCCTAGGAGCTTGCTTTAGTCCATAGAGTGCTTTATTAAGTCTATAAACCTAATCAGGATGTTTAGGATCCACAAAACCTGGTGGCTGTTCAACATAGACTTCCTCTTCAAGTTCACCATTGAGAAATGCACTCTTGACATCCATCTGAAAGACTTTAAATTTCTTGTGTGCAGCATATGCCAAGAAAATTTTGATTGCTTCCGGCCTAGAAACAGGAGCAAATGTTTCATCATAGTCAATGCTTTCATGTTGGTAATATCCTTTAGCCATAAATCTTGCCTTGTTTTTTATAATAGTTCCATCAGAATCAGTCTTATTTCTGAAGACCCACTTTGTGCCCACAATTGACCTATTTTTAGGTCTAGGCACCAGCTTCCAAACTTCATTTCTTTCGAACTCATTCAACTATTCTTGCATAGCTATGACCCAATCTGTATCCTTGAGTGCATCTTCTACTTTCTTTGGCTCTTCTTTTGAAAGTAGATTGTGATACAAACATTCATTTTGAGTTGCACTCCTTGTCTTTACACCTTCATCAGGATTTCCAATTATCAGATTAGGAATATGATCTTTAGTCCATTTTCTGGCACTAGGAAGTGTCCTTCTGGAGCTAAATGCTCCCCTTGAATTGTATACCTCATCAAATGCATTTGAGTCTCCCCCTGAATCAGTGTTGTCATCTCATGATGAAGTTTTGGGACTTGACTCATGGCCATCTGATATTGAATCAGCATTGGATTCTAAATGACCAGATTGAGAAGAACCTTGGGTGAATTCTTCAGTGTTAGTACTATCAGTTGAACCTTGCGATTGCTCCCCCTCAACATATGCAGGTTCATTAATAAATGATCATCTCCAGAATCTGAAGGAGTATCAAGATTTGGATCATCAGTAATTGACAGTTCATTAGAGTTTGATCCAGATTCCAACAGTGCATTTTCATTTGCAAATATTAGACTTTCATGAGAATCTTCTTCAAAACCAGGAATCTTCTTATCATCAAAAGTACATTTATGGAGATAACTACAGTATTTGTTCTCAGTTTGAAAACCCCATATGCTCTTGATGGTGAGTAACCAACAAAGATTCCTTCATCAGCTTTTGATTCAAATTTTCCTAGCTAATCAGTATGAGTTCTCTGAACAAAGCACTTACATCCAAATACATGAAGATGTTTGAGACTGGGCTTCTTTTCTTTCAGCATCTGATAAGGAGTAACACCATGTTTGTTTATCAATGTGATATTCTGAGTATAACAAACTGTGTTTACTGCTTCATCCCAGAAGTAAGTGGGTAATTTTTCTTCTTCCAGCAGAGTCCTTCCAGCTTCTATCAGGGTTCTGTTCTTTTTCTCAATAACACCATTTTGTTGGGGTGTTCTAGGAGCTGAGAATTGTTGTTTTATGCCTTTGTACTTGTAAACTTCCTCCATTTTTGAGTTCTTGAATTCAGTGCCATTATCACTTCTCCGTATTTTCACTTTGTGAGTGGATCCATTTTCAATTTGCCTTATATGATCCAGAAGAATTTCTGGAGTTTCATCATTCTTGTGTAGAAAATAAGCTCAAGTGTATCTAGTGAAATCATCAACAATTACAAGTGTGTACCTTTTCTTGTTGATAGATATTATGTTTACCGGTCTAAAGAGATCCAAGTGTAACATATGATATGGCTCAGTAATAGAGAATTATGTTTTACTTTTGAAAGATACTCTTATTTTCTTAGACTTCTGACAAGCATCACAAAGACCATCAGATGAGTATAGCATATTTGCTAATCCTCTTACTAGCTCCTTCTTGGCAAGTTTATTGATAGAATTGAAGTTGAGATGTGAGAGCTTCTTATGCCAATTTCAGTTCTCATCTACTGATGCCTTTGAGATAAGGCAAGTAGCTTCTTGCTCAAGACTTTCATGTAGCCTTGCTTCATATATGTTACCATGTCTGTATCCTATCAAGACAATTTTCTTTGACTTGTTATGAACAACTTCACAGTGTGAGTCATAGAATACCACATGATAACCTCTGTCAGAGATTTGACTGATGCTGAGAAGATTGTGCTTAGTCCTTCCACCAGAGCTACATTCTGTATTGCTACCTTTCCAATTATCAAGTTGCCATATCCCAGAGTGTGTCTTAAATTTCCATCTCCATAAGATAAATATGGGCCAACCTTCTTCTCAAATTCTGATAGCAGGGATTTATTTCAAGTCATGTGTCCTGAACATCCACTATCCAAGACAAGAGTATTTTTCTTGTTACCCTACAGTCAGAGTAGTAATTAATTAGAAGGATTTTTAAGGACCCACACTTGTTGGGCCCTCTTCTTGGAAAACTTAAGACTTTGTAATTTAGTAATACTTCTGACAGTTTTTCCCTTGTTAGGATTTGTCTTATTATAAGTAGATTTAGTAGAACTAGAAGAATTGAGCACATAAGTAGTTTTATTGAATTTAGACAAAGGTTCATAACAGTTGTGATATAGCTTATGATAAGAACTACAATTGTAAATTGAATGCCAAATACTACCACAATGAAAACAAGGATTTTGTGGTTTATAAAATACTGATCTACCCCTGACATCAGACTCAGGAATAACAGTTTTCATTTTCTTACTTCTCATGCAATCAATAGCAAGATGATTAGTATTACCACAGTTAAAACAAATTTTTCTAGGAGCATTGGGAACAAACTTATAATTAGAATCCTTAGAAATACCTTGCTTACCATTCCTGTTTCTTTTAGGACTTTTAACTTGAGGTTTGTGAATAACCTCAGATAATTTCTTTTTCAATTGTCTTTTCTTTTCTTTCTTAACAGTCTTAATGGTTTCCTTGTTTTCCTTTCTTTGAGATTTATCACTTACTGACTTTTCTTGGGATGCTGATGTTGAACCCTTTTCAAATATAGATTTGGGTTCATCAACTTCTGAAGAGATAAACTTAACAGGAGTCTTAAGGGTAGTTTTGTTTTCAGTGTCAACATTCTTAACTCCATCTACATAACCAAGACATTCATTCCATTTTTTCTTAGAGATCATCTCATGAACTTTTTCGCCGAAACAGTCCAGGCTTTAGGGGTTTTCCTCTCATTTTCTAATCCATTCTCTAACATACTATACTTAGCTTCTAGTATCTTTGCTGTATGTTTAGCTTTCTCACATTCTTTCTGATTTTCAATCTGATTTACTAAGTCAGACTCCAACTGATCATTTCTAGATTTTAAGATTTTATTTACAGTTAACAATCTATTATTCTCTAGAATCTTATTTTTAAAATTTCCATGGAGAGACTTAAGAATAGATTTCAGTTCAGATATATCTTCAGTATCAAAAGTGAAGAAAGAAGTTGATAACTTAAAATCAGAGGAAGCAGGAGCACCAAATCTAGCCAGCAGTGCATAACATGTTTCTTCATTTACAGAATCATTTGAGTCCATCCAATCCTTGCTTAATGTAATCAAGTCTTTGTTCTTCCCTTTGTCATGCTTTGTATTTTTACACTATGTAGCAAAGTGACTAGGTTCATCACAGTTGTAGCACTTGATTTTTGACTTGTCGACTTTTCCAGCTTTAGAGTCCTTCCCCTCTCTTCCTCCAGATGACTTCCTTTCTCCTCCAGTGAACTTTTTCCTGAAGCTTCTATTCTTCTGAGACTTCCTGAATTGTATCTTCTTGAAGCCCTTAACTAGCAATGCAGCCATTTGCATGACATCAGAATTTGTTACGTTCTCATCAGTTTCAGAATCAGTATCATCATCAAGATTTGATGATGAATCATTAGTATCTGATTCTAGCAGATTGTTCTTTTTCCTTGTAGCTTCAACAGACCTTTCTTTTGAAGTTTTAGCATTCACTTTCAAAGCCACTGATTTTCCATTGTTGCTTTTCCTCTCTTTCCTTTGCTGAACTTCCAAATTATGAGTTCTCAGCATGCCATAGACTTCATCCAGGGTGATTATTTCCAAATCATACTGATATCGTATAATTGAAGTCTGAGTCTCCCATTCCTCATTCAAGGCTTTCAGAAACTTAGTGTTTGAATCCTCTCGATCATACACCTTTCCCACCAAGGATAGATTGTTGAGCAGGGTGAGAAACCTGTCACAGATGTCGGTGAGACTTTCATCAGGTTTGGCCTCAAAATGTTCATATTCTTGAATTAGAACATCCCTTATGTTCTTATTGATGGCCATGGTTCCTTGACATTGAGTTTTAAGAGCATCCTAGATCTCCTTGGCAGTCTTGTAGGCTATAACCCTATTTGACATCACAGAATCAAGACTGTTATGCAAAATGTTTCTTACCTTTGCATCTTTTAGCACAACTACTTTCTCTTCTGGTGTCCACTCACTCTTCTCCTTCAACTGATAGTGTTCAGCAATAGTAGGAGTTGTAAGCACCAGTTTTGTTCATGTAGGGTCCATCATTGATTACGTCGAGATAGTCTGGATCTGTAGCCTCCAGGTGCATAAGCATCTTCACCTTCCATGTAGGATATTCAGCCTTTTCAGAATGGGGATTTTAATACTTTCATACTTGTTCAAAGACATGTTTAGATCGCTTCCGATTGTAAATTTATCAATTTGCTCTGATACCAATTGTTGCCCAGTAGTAATACAATTGTTTAAGGGGGGTTGGATACAATTGTATAAATGTTTTGAACAAGTATAAAAATATAACAGTTCTTTATATTTCTGATAAAAACTGTTACAAACTCTCTCAAGAAATACTGATGTTCTTGAGAGCTGCTAAGTCATACAATGCTCGAGTTAATCACTATGTGATGACCTAAAGTGTGTTTATATAATACACAGCTCCTACAAATCAATCTAAGATATGCATTATCAATTACTAACATAAAATGATACATATCTTTAACTGAATATACAAAGTTGTATCACTCAGAGCGAACAGATATCCATCCCTCAAAATAAGGAATAAAATCAATCTTCACAATAGACTACCTTCAGATGCTGATGTTCTGCAGATACTGGTGACACATCAAATCCTGACGACGCATCAAATACTGATGATATCCAAACACAATCAGATCCTGAGCTCCTCCTGATCATTGAGAATCAGCACGTAACACTCACCATTTATAAGGGAATTGAAGTGAACATCACAAATGGTGTTGCACATATTGGAGTTGTTAATATAGAAGTGTCAGATGCTATTGGCTCTCATACTGAACCTCTTGAAAATCCAATGATAACTCTGATGCTGAAGATGAAGTAGCACAGAAGTTAAAAGAGCTAGTAGTTAATGATGATGCTTCTCTCCACTCTGATAATATTGATGATGATAATATTGATCCTTCTAAGATCAATGTTGATTTATAATCTGATGAGGACCTGGATGAATTTATGTTTCCAGATGATATGCCTGAGAAAGCAAAGAATAAGCTCATTGAAAGAAGGGTTGCTGCAGTGACTCAATAGTATCTAGATGAAGAATGGAGCTCTAAGTGGAAATAGCTAAAGCCTCTTATTCTTAGACAAGACAAACTGGAAGTGTTACGACCGGCATTTTATGTAATATTATTTGTGAATAATATTAAGTTAAAAATATATTCAATGCTTGTACGTTTGTGTGAGTGAAAATTTCTGCATTTTAAATTTGCTTTGGGTAGTATATGATTTTTCAAAGCAAGAATTTATTTAATTTCTTTATTTTTGATTTATAAGGAATATTCTAAGCTTTGGAAAAATTTTCTTTTAAAAGACATTTTGTACACAAATTTTGAAAATGATTTTATAAAGTCTCTAAAAATCCAAGTTATTTTATGGTATAAATTTTATAATTTTTGAACTTGTACTTTATTATATAAAAATAAATCTTTGGAAATTAGATGCTTAATAATTATCAAATTACATGAATAACCATTGCATGCAAACTCTCTTCTATTTAACCAAAGGGCAAAGAAGACATTCTCCACCCCACTAACTCACATTTTGCTAGCCAAATTACCTCCTTGACCTTGCATGCAAACTTGCCTAACTTTAGCTAGAGGGTTACTCTTGTCATTTCCTAAATCCACTAACATTTAGTCTAGTCAAAGATATAAAAACAAAACAAAAGTGATGATCACTCCATTTTCACTCCACCCTCCCCTTTTCTCCTCCCTCCCTCTCGGCTCAACCCTCACTCTCGGCCATCCCATAGCCGAGGCCCTCCATCCCCTTCATTTCTTCATTCTTTCATCCAAACAATCATCTTATATTCAAGTAATTTTACTCCCTATATGTTATTCTTATATATTTCAAAAGTATAGAGTGAAAAACCTATGTTTTGACCTTGCATGGTGATGTTTTTGTTAAACTCAAAGTGAACCTCCTTGATTCTTGTGAATCTAAGGCTTTCACCATGAGTTATAGTATCATAGGGTCAAGAATGGCTAGACATAAGAGTGTTACACCTATGCGAATGCTGTTTTTACCCTAATCCATTCGGCCATGACTTGATAGGAGCCGAATGGATGGTGTTTTGTTGCCTTGTTGACATTTTTGTGTATTTTGTGATAATAACATGAATTTTGTAGTAAAGTCTTGATAAAATCCTTTTGCATGCTAGTTGATCATTTAGTTTAATCCATGTTAGGCTTGCATGTTGAATTATGATAAAAATTTATTTGGAAATCATGTTGTTTTGGTTTGAAAAACCCGAAGGCATGCATGCATGTGGAATTCTCTTAGTTTGTTGTGAAATTTTGATCATTTGGAAAGATTTTGTTAGTGAGCCTTAATTTCAGTAGGAATAATGTGATAATATTGATTTATGCTTCTTGTTGCATGGTAATAATTTGTGGTTATCTTTTATAAAAATATATATCTTGTTGTTTCAAAGGCATGAAGATTTGCGATTTGTTAAGAGTAGTCTCTTTTGTTTTGCCATAGTTGCACCTTAGGTAAGGATGATCTCACCAAGGGTATTTTAAGAAAAAGGGAGTTAGTTCAGTAGAATACCAAGTATAGGTCTTGGTTTAAGTATTTAGTTGTTGTTAGTTGGGTTTGTCAAGTCAAAATCTTGAAAAATGAGAAGTTATAGTTTCTGCAGAAAAATCAGTTTAGTACCCTGAGGTTTAGAGTGAGTTTTGACCATGTCATTGATGTGCACTTTGAGGCCCAAGCCACCAGAAGTTAGTATGGGGAGTATATAATAGGTTTTAAGAGTTGGTTGGAGGTTTGCATGTCATTTGGTTAGGTGCACAAGTAGAATAACAAAATCTGTCCAGCAGGGGACAGTTTTGTTGCAACTTAGAAAAAGGGAGATTTGGCCATGTCATGGGTAGGCCCTCATTAGGCCCAATTGGGCCTTAGTTAGAGGGTATGTCAGAAAAGTTTTTCCAACCATAGTTCATAGGATATGAGCTAGAACCATGTGCCACAAGTTAATTCAAGTCAGGGCATTTTCTGCCCAGAAAAACAGGGGAACCTTGGACTTTTAGCTTAGGCCCAAGAAGGCCCAAGCCAGGCCTTTGAGCCACATCAAGCTTATGAGATGCCCTTAGGTCAGGAGAGTCTTGTGTAAAAATTTTGAAGAAAAACTTGTAGTTTAAGAGTGTCTAATGCACTCAAGAAACCTTAGTTACCATTCTGAAATTTGCACCAGTGAGCACTTTCACTTATCACATAGTTTTAGGACACTTAGAAGTGAGTATTAGGTCGACCACCATAGTTGTAAGATAGTATAAGGTCAGTAGAACAAAAGGCACAAGTGAGGGTCAATAGGTTTTGGATAATTTAGGAAAGGCACATTGAGTTAGGAAGCCCAAATTCGAAGACTTCGTTTAGTTAGCGACCAAGTAACTTAAGTGGTGAGTCGAGATCATCCAAGCCTAGTGTGGCATTATGGTGTATATGATGTTATTTGGTATTAATATACGATATGTGATTATGTGGCTACGTGTGTACATTTAAAAATATAAATGTTGGATATGAATTAAGTGTGTATAGGCCTAAGTGCCATCCATGTTTAATTTCGGGTTGTAAATAGGTTAAGATGGAAAGAATATATTATAATGAGGATTATTATTATTTATGTAGGATCTCGAGACGAGGGAAAACTTGCCTTAAAAGTCGAGTGAAGCTCCAGTTGTTGCTCCTACCAGTCAGACCAGACCAGTCTATCTCAAGGCAAGTGATTCAACTTGACCTTCGTATTTGCTGTAAACAGTTTATATATATATATCGATGCAATTATCCTGAGTCATTTTGATGTATTTAAATCAAGCGTATCTTTTGTTTATCATTGAGTTACATAGAGATGCCATGAACCCTCGAGTACATATTGCAAGTAGTTCAAAAGTCTTTCATGATAGTTTAATGCCATGATAAATTAGAGATGCGTTATAATATCTTATTAATCCTTTTGTTTATCATGCTATTGATCCCTGAGAAATCTTGATGTTGCACCCTGATGCTTTGAATTCAACTCTTGAAATAACCCCGGTAGAAACTTTATCTTGATATCTAAAAGCCAATCATTTCTTAAATACATTCATGATTGTTTGATAACCCTATCCTTACCCTAAAGCTTGATACCCTGTTATATACTGAGCTGACGATCGCTTTCTTTATATTTTAACACCTTTATCCTATTGGAACCAGTGATGCCTATCTTTTGATGTTCTAATACCTATATCTTGTCTACAACCGTTGCTTTAAGCCTAGTTTGGCATTACTCTTTCATCTTATCCAATAGCCTGGCTTAATTTCCTTGTCTAAGTTCTTGTTTATGGAAACCTCTCAATTACCCTAATATAGTAAATTCTAGTAGATCATGGCCCTGAGATTTAGTGTCATATTTCCAGTGTTTCAAGTTGATCTATAATCCCTTGATAAAAATAATTACAGTCGAAAGAGATTTTGTCATAAATCGGCATCAGTTTTTAAAATGATTAAAACGTGGATTTTTCAGTCCCAAAGGGGGACAAATGTTTTCTTGAATGGTGGATCTGGACTGAGACGCGAGTCCTTTCCACACTTATATTAGGCTTAAAAGTTGCCTAGGGATTCCCAATAATGTTTTAGAACCCAGCGAGGTTCGGGATTACTTCGCGGCTGATCACCGGCTGTAATCCGTAGCGTCATAAAATGATTTTGATTAAGAATGGTTTTAAAATTTGTTTTGATGCAAGCAAAATGATGCCAATTCACATAAGTTTTATCTCTCGATTATCATTGATTATGTCATTCCATTGTCGTTCCTAAAGGTATATCTCAATTTATGCTTTGCGTTGTATTGTTAGCACTTGTTGAGCTTTTGGCTCACTTCTTGCTTTACCCTGATATTACAGCTAGCAGCCATGGTTAGATTCAAGCAGACTGCCCGTAAGACCTGTGATGCGGATGCTTATGTTCGAGCCCAGGTAGAATAAGTAATAATAGTTGTGTGAGGACTCGGTATTTGTAATAAGAAGTAATAGTTGGTAGTGTTGGGCTGTTCCAAACCCTAAACTGTAAGATCTTGGATTTTGGTTGTGTAGTACTCATTCAAATGATGTAATAACTATATTTATTTTGCTATTTAAATTGGGGGTGTGACAGGTTTTGGTATCAGAGCTACGGTTTAGAGTCCCTGAACAGCCCAAATAGGTTATAGGACTTGTGAGTAGGTTATAGATATTATGCGAGAGAGTAGGTAAAGTAAATTATTATTAATACTCCTCTTATTGGTTGTCAGCAAAGGGCGCATTCCTCGTCATCCTCTGGGTCGGACGACACTATTGCTTTCTCCGTGTATGCTGAGTTGAGGCGCGAGTTCGACATGCTTCAGGGCAAGTACGACCGACTGATAGACCGACTGAAGAACGTGTATCCGGACAGCCGAAACTACGAAGGGAAGCCCAAGGAGCAGATGATTGCGAGACTTGAGACCTTGGTTGGGTACGTCAACACTAAGCTTGAGGAGATGCCAGCGCACCGGGACCGTACCAGCCAGTATGTCATTCAGATGGTGGCGGATGAGCTCCAGAGCATTGTGAAGACGCTTCGAGAGGAAAAGACTACCAAGCCCCGTTCAGATGGAGTGGAGCCTTAGTTCTTTCCATTTACCTTTCATGTTGTTGTACTATCAGACTCTATGGAATCCCCAGTTGTTTCCGTCTTTCCTTTAAATGAACCTGTTATTTCTAGAATCAGACTATGTCACAATCCTATGTACTGTGACCTTTAAAATTTCAATAATTATGTGCTATTTGTTCCATTTGCTCTCAACTGTTATTTTATGTTTTTATCATCATATCTGCTTAATTTGGAAACGTGACCCCATATGTAAACAAGAATGCCATGCGATACCCTCGAATCATTTTATCATTCATATTTGTTATAACACAACTCTTATTTCAGGATCATGCCTCCCAAAAAGAAGAACCCAACAACCACCTTCACCACAGACCCAAACATTCTTCAACTACTGGAAACATTGCAACAGCAAACCAATGCTATAGCTCAACAACAACTAACTCTTCAACAACGAATTGAAAACCAAGATAACCGTGAGCCATATCAACCACCTGAACCACCAGTACCACCAAGACAAATTGTCACTTTCAAGGCTTTTCAGAATGTGAATCCACCTGTATTTCATGATACCACTGATCCAGTGATAGCAAACACATGGATCAAGGAGATAGAAAGGGCTTTTGAGTTGGTACAGTTAGGGGACGATCAGAAGACGCTGTATGCCACTTACTTCTTGAAGGGAGAAGTCATTTATTGGTGGGAATCAGTAAAAGCTATGGAAGTCACTCAGCAGATTTCTTGGGAGAGATTTAAGAAGTTATTTCTGGACAAGTATTACCCTAAGTACATGCAGAATCAGATGGAGCTAAAATTTCTTGAGTTAAAGCAAGGGAACATGACTGTACTGGAATATGAGAAGAAGTTCACTGAGTTGTCAAGGTTTGTGACAAAGTATACTAGCACTGAGGAAGAAAAAGCAAAGAAATTTCAGCAAGGATTGGAGCCTTGGATCAGAGATAGGGTGGCTATGTTTGAGCTTGAAACTTATGCGGAAGTAGTACAGAAAGCTGCTCTGATTGAGAATAATGGGATGCAGTCAAGGAAAGAAAGGGATAACAAGAAGAGGAAGGTTCCATTTTATGGAGAAAAGTCTGAAGCTGGAAGTTCACAAGATCGGAATGTAAAGAGGATTGGTTTCCAGAAGGGCGGAAATTTTCAAAGGAAAGGAAATTTGGGCAAAAGGCAAGAATCAAAAGGGAACAATCAGGCAAGCCAAGGGCAAGTTGGAGAAAACAGGTTCCAGAGGCCAGAATGCAAGCACTGTGGAAGAAGGCACCCCGGAGTATGCAATAAGCTGAGTATGACCTGTTATAGGTGCAATCAGAAGGGACATTTGGCAAATGAGTGCAAGATGCCGAGGCCAGGAGTTACGTGCTACAAATGTGGGAAGACTGGACACATGGCTAGGGAGTGTAAGGCAACAGGACCAGTCAGAGCTCTGATGAACGTGGCAAGTACCAGTGCAAGCGTGCCAGCTGAGGTATTGGCATTACCTCCACCACCCGCACCAACCCCGCAAGCAACAGCAAGGACATTTGATCTAAAGATGAAAGATGCTGTTCAGAATTCTGAGGTGATAGCAGGTACACTTTTACTCAATAATGTCAAAGCTAAAGTATTGATTGATTCGGGAGCCACAAGATCTTTCATATCAGAATCCTTTGTTGATAAGATCCAATGTGATAAAACGGTTATGAGTGAGGTAGTAAATGTGGTAATTGCGAACCAAGAGAAGATTCCTGTGAATCAATTTTGTCCAAAATGTGAGATTGATATTTCGGGATATAAGTTCTCAGCCGACTTGATACTCTTCAAGCTGGGAGAGTTTGACATAATCTTAGGAATGGATTGGTTAGGAGAGAATAGCGCGCAGATAAATTGTAAGACCAAGAGAGTGAATTTAAAGACGAAGAGTGGAGAGAAGGTAGTATTTAAGGGACAGAGGCAAGAGCGACTATTTCTTACAACTATTCAGGCTAAGAAGTTACTTAGAAAAGGTTGTGAGTCGTTCCTAGCATATGTAGTGGATTCAGAGAGAGGCAGCCCCAGCATGGAGGATATTCCTGTAGTTAATGAGTTCCCCGATGTGTTTCCCGACAAACTACCAGGCTTACCACCAGATCGACAAATTGAGTTCGAGATCAACCTTGCTCCAGGCACGGAACCAGTTTCAAAAGGCTCCGTATAGGATGGCACCAGCAGAAATGAAAGAGTTGACGAGCCAGCTACAAGAATTATTGGATAAGGGAGTGATACGACCAAGTACGTCGCCATGGGGAGCACCTGTTCTCTTTGTGAAGAAGAAAGATGGGAGTATGCGTCTATGCATAGATTACCGGGAGTTGAATAAAGTAACGATCAAGAACCGCTACCCGCTACCAAGGATAGATGACCTTTTTGATCAGTTAAAGGGAGCAAAATGTTTTTCGAAGATTGACTTGAGATCGGGATACCATCAATTAAAGATCAAGGAAGAAGATATTCCCAAGACCGCATTTAGGACCAGATATGGGCATTATGAATTCCTAGTAATGCCGTTTGGATTGACCAACGCCCCGGCCGCATTCATGGATCTGATGAATCGAGTATTTAAGAAGTATTTGGATAAATTTGTCGTGGTATTTATTGATGACATCCTTATTTATTCTAAATCGGAAGAAGAACATATGCAGCATCTCTGGATAGCATTGGAGATACTCCGACAAGAGAAGTTGTATGCCAAGTTTACCAAATGTGAGTTTTGGTTAAAGGAAGTTCAATTTTTGGGGCATGTTATTGGAAATGATGGAATTAAAGTGGATCCGGCGAAGATTGATGCAGTTATGAGTTGGGAGAGGCCAAGGACTCCTACGGAAGTGCGAAGTTTTCTAGGATTGGCCGGATACTATAGAAGATTCGTCAAGGATTTCTCGAAGATCGCCACACCATTGACCAAGTTAACCAGAAAGAATCAAAAGTTTGAATGGAGTGCAGAATGTGAAAATAGCTTTCAAGAGTTAAAACAGAAGTTGGTAACAGCTCCGGTGTTAGTACTTCCAGATGATCAAGGGAATTTTGTAATATTCAGCGACGCTTCACATAAGGGTTTGGGTTGTGTGTTGATGCAACACAGTAAGGTAATAGCATATGCGTCAAGACAGTTGAAGCCGCACGAGTTAAAGTATCCGACGCATGACCTGGAACTAGCCGCCATAGTGTTCGCACTCAAGATTTGGAGACACTATCTCTATGGAGAAAAGTGTGAAATCTACACGGATCACAAGAGCTTAAAGTACATTTTTACTCAGAAAGAGCTCAATATGAGGCAGAGGAGATGGCTGGAATTGATTAAGGACTATGACTGTTCGATAAATTACCATCCTGGAAAGGCGAACGTAGTGGCCGATGCGCTGAGTCGGAAGGAAAGATTGAATGCAATGATAACATCAAAAGAGTTATCTGAAGAAATCGGAAAATTTGAATTGGAACTTTGTGCTTATGGGAAAGTCAAAGAAGTTTGTCATGCAATGACCTTTCAGCCAACACTAATGGAAAAGATAAAGAAGTGTCAAGAGGAAGTAATGGAAAAAGAGAAAAATCAGTTATCTGGAGAAGAGATTAATACTAAAAAGGATGAGCAAGGAATACTAAGGTTTTCATCCAGAATATGGATTCCCCATGTATCTGAATTAAAGAATGAGATCCTCCATGAAGCCCACCATTCGAAATTTTCAATCCACCCGGGAAGCACCAAGATGTATCAAGACTTAAAGAAGAACTTTTGGTGGCCAAATATGAAAAGAGACGTGGCAGAATGGGTTGCGAAGTGCTATACCTGTCAGAAAGTAAAGGCAGAACATCAACGACCAAGCGGATTAATTCAGCCCCTGAAGATTCCAGAATGGAAATGGGAAAACATCGCTATGGACTTTATAGTAGGACTACCACGAACAAAGTCCGGACATGACGCAATATGGGTTATAATTGATCGTCTTACGAAGTCGGCACATTTCCTTCCAATAAATGAGAAGTCGTCACTGGACAAGTTGGTTCATCTGTATGTGCACGAAATCGTATTAAGGCATGGAGTACCTGTATCAATAGTTTCAGACAGAGATCCCCGATTTAACTCAAGATTCTGGAAGCAATTCCAGGAATGTCTTGGTACGAAGTTGAATATGAGCACGGCGTATCACCCGCAGACTGATGGCCAGAGTGAAAGAACAATTCAAACAATTGAAGACATGTTGCGCAGTTGTGCAATCGATTTTGCTGGAAGTTGGGACGACCACCTGCCATTAATTGAATTTTCATATAACAACAGCTATCATTCCAGTATCGGCATGCCACCATATGAAGCTTTGTACGGGCGAAAATGTAGATCACCAACAAGTTGGGATGAAGTAGGAGAAGGAAGAATTCTCGGCTCAGAATTGGTACAACAGTTGCATGACTCAGTCAAGTTAATTCAGAAAAGGTTGCTTGCTGCTCAAGATAGACAGAGGAAGTATGCGGATCCCGCGCGTAAGGATGTTCAATTCCAAATTGGCGAAGCTGTGTTGCTAAAAGTGTCACCTAGGAAAGGGTTGATAAGATTTGGCAAGAAAGGAAAGTTAGCACCTAGATACGTAGGTCCTTTTGAGATTTTGAGCCAAGTAGGAAAGGTGGCCTACGAGTTGGCCTTACCACCTCAGTATCAGCATGTGCATAATGTGTTCCATGTGTCATTGCTTAAGAAGTTCAATCCTGACGCTAGCCATGTGATAGAATATGAACCTGTAGAAATTCAGGCAGACCTGTCATTTGTGGAGCAACCGGTTAAAGTACTCGACTGGCAAGTAAAGAGTCTTAGAAATAAATCAGTAAAGTTAGTGAAAGTACTTTGGAGGAACCCTAAGGTCGAAGAGTCGACTTGGGAGTTAGAGTCTGATATGCGTTCCCGGTATCCTCATCTGTTCTCTTAGATTCTGGGGACAGAATCCCTTAAGGGGGAGAGGATGTTACGACCGGCATTTTATGTAATATTATTTGTGAATAATATTAAGTTAAAAATATATTCAATGCTTGTACGTTTGTGTGAGTGAAAATTTCTGCATTTTAAATTTGCTTTGGGTAGTATATGATTTTTCAAAGCAAGAATTTATTTAATTTCTTTATTTTTGATTTATAAGGAATATTCTAAGCTTTGGAAAAATTTTCTTTTAAAAGACATTTTGTACACAAATTTTGAAAATGATTTTATAAAGTCTCTAAAAATCCAAGTTATTTTATGGTATAAATTTTATAATTTTTGAACTTGTACTTTATTATATAAAAATAAATCTTTGGAAATTAGATGCTTAATAATTATCAAATTACATGAATAACCATTGCATGCAAACTCTCTTCTATTTAACCAAAGGGCAAAGAAGACATTCTCCACCCCACTAACTCACATTTTGCTAGCCAAATTACCTCCTTGACCTTGCATGCAAACTTGCCTAACTTTAGCTAGAGGGTTACTCTTGTCATTTCCTAAATCCACTAACATTTAGTCTAGTCAAAGATATAAAAACAAAACAAAAGTGATGATCACTCCATTTTCACTCCACCCTCCCCTTTTCTCCTCCCTCCCTCTCGGCTCAACCCTCACTCTCGGCCATCCCATAGCCGAGGCCCTCCATCCCCTTCATTTCTTCATTCTTTCATCCAAACAATCATCTTATATTCAAGTAATTTTACTCCCTATATGTTATTCTTATATATTTCAAAAGTATAGAGTGAAAAACCTATGTTTTGACCTTGCATGGTGATGTTTTTGTTAAACTCAAAGTGAACCTCCTTGATTCTTGTGAATCTAAGGCTTTCACCATGAGTTATAGTATCATAGGGTCAAGAATGGCTAGACATAAGAGTGTTACACCTATGCGAATGCTGTTTTTACCCTAATCCATTCGGCCATGACTTGATAGGAGCCGAATGGATGGTGTTTTGTTGCCTTGTTGACATTTTTGTGTATTTTGTGATAATAACATGAATTTTGTAGTAAAGTCTTGATAAAATCCTTTTGCATGCTAGTTGATCATTTAGTGTAATCCATGTTAGGCTTGCATGTTGAATTATGATAAAAATTTATTTGGAAATCATGTTGTTTTGGTTTGAAAAACCCGAAGGCATGCATGCATGTGGAATTCTCTTAGTTTGTTGTGAAATTTTGATCATTTGGAAAGATTTTGTTAGTGAGCCTTAATTTCAGTAGGAATAATGTGATAATATTGATTTATGCTTCTTGTTGCATGGTAATAATTTGTGGTTATCTTTTATAAAAATATATATCTTGTTGTTTCAAAGGCATGAAGATTTGCGATTTGTTAAGAGTAGTCTCTTTTGTTTTGCCATAGTTGCACCTTAGGTAAGGATGATCTCACCAAGGGTATTTTAAGAAAAAGGGAGTTAGTTCAGTAGAATACCAAGTATAGGTCTTGGTTTAAGTATTTAGTTGTTGTTAGTTGGGTTTGTCAAGTCAAAATCTTGAAAAATGAGAAGTTATAGTTTCTGCAGAAAAATCAGTTTAGTACCCTGAGGTTTAGAGTGAGTTTTGACCATGTCATTGATGTGCACTTTGAGGCCCAAGCCACCAGAAGTTAGTATGGGGAGTATATAATAGGTTTTAAGAGTTGGTTGGAGGTTTGCATGTCATTTGGTTAGGTGCACAAGTAGAATAACAAAATCTGTCCAGCAGGGGACAGTTTTGTTGCAACTTAGAAAAAGGGAGATTTGGCCATGTCATGGGTAGGCCCTCATTAGGCCCAATTGGGCCTTAGTTAGAGGGTATGTCAGAAAAGTTTTTCCAACCATAGTTCATAGGATATGAGCTAGAACCATGTGCCACAAGTTAATTCAAGTCAGGGCATTTTCTGCCCAGAAAAACAGGGGAACCTTGGACTTTTAGCTTAGGCCCAAGAAGGCCCAAGCCAGGCCTTTGAGCCACATCAAGCTTATGAGATGCCCTTAGGTCAGGAGAGTCTTGTGTAAAAATTTTGAAGAAAAACTTGTAGTTTAAGAGTGTCTAATGCACTCAAGAAACCTTAGTTACCATTCTGAAATTTGCACCAGTGAGCACTTTCACTTATCACATAGTTTTAGGACACTTAGAAGTGAGTATTAGGTCGACCACCATAGTTGTAAGATAGTATAAGGTCAGTAGAACAAAAGGCACAAGTGAGGGTCAATAGGTTTTGGATAATTTAGGAAAGGCACATTGAGTTAGGAAGCCCAAATTCGAAGACTTCGTTTAGTTAGCGACCAAGTAACTTAAGTGGTGAGTCGAGATCATCCAAGCCTAGTGTGGCATTATGGTGTATATGATGTTATTTGGTATTAATATACGATATGTGATTATGTGGCTACGTGTGTACATTTAAAAATATAAATGTTGGATATGAATTAAGTGTGTATAGGCCTAAGTGCCATCCATGTTTAATTTCGGGTTGTAAATAGGTTAAGATGGAAAGAATATATTATAATGAGGATTATTATTATTTATGTAGGATCTCGAGACGAGGGAAAACTTGCCTTAAAAGTCGAGTGAAGCTCCAGTTGTTGCTCCTACCAGTCAGACCAGACCAGTCTATCTCAAGGCAAGTGATTCAACTTGACCTTCGTATTTGCTGTAAACAGTTTATATATATATATCGATGCAATTATCCTGAGTCATTTTGATGTATTTAAATCAAGCGTATCTTTTGTTTATCATTGAGTTACATAGAGATGCCATGAACCCTCGAGTACATATTGCAAGTAGTTCAAAAGTCTTTCATGATAGTTTAATGCCATGATAAATTAGAGATGCGTTATAATATCTTATTAATCCTTTTGTTTATCATGCTATTGATCCCTGAGAAATCTTGATGTTGCACCCTGATGCTTTGAATTCAACTCTTGAAATAACCCCGGTAGAAACTTTATCTTGATATCTAAAAGCCAATCATTTCTTAAATACATTCATGATTGTTTGATAACCCTATCCTTACCCTAAAGCTTGATACCCTGTTATATACTGAGCTGACGATCGCTTTCTTTATATTTTAACACCTTTATCCTATTGGAACCAGTGATGCCTATCTTTTGATGTTCTAATACCTATATCTTGTCTACAACCGTTGCTTTAAGCCTAGTTTGGCATTACTCTTTCATCTTATCCAATAGCCTGGCTTAATTTCCTTGTCTAAGTTCTTGTTTATGGAAACCTCTCAATTACCCTAATATAGTAAATTCTAGTAGATCATGGCCCTGAGATTTAGTGTCATATTTCCAGTGTTTCAAGTTGATCTATAATCCCTTGATAAAAATAATTACAGTCGAAAGAGATTTTGTCATAAATCGGCATCAGTTTTTAAAATGATTAAAACGTGGATTTTTCAGTCCCAAAGGGGGACAAATGTTTTCTTGAATGGTGGATCTGGACTGAGACGCGAGTCCTTTCCACACTTATATTAGGCTTAAAAGTTGCCTAGGGATTCCCAATAATGTTTTAGAACCCAGCGAGGTTCGGGATTACTTCGCGGCTGATCACCGGCTGTAATCCGTAGCGTCATAAAATGATTTTGATTAAGAATGGTTTTAAAATTTGTTTTGATGCAAGCAAAATGATGCCAATTCACATAAGTTTTATCTCTCGATTATCATTGATTATGTCATTCCATTGTCGTTCCTAAAGGTATATCTCAATTTATGCTTTGCGTTGTATTGTTAGCACTTGTTGAGCTTTTGGCTCACTTCTTGCTTTACCCTGATATTACAGCTAGCAGCCATGGTTAGATTCAAGCAGACTGCCCGTAAGACCTGTGATGCGGATGCTTATGTTCGAGCCCAGGTAGAATAAGTAATAATAGTTGTGTGAGGACTCGGTATTTGTAATAAGAAGTAATAGTTGGTAGTGTTGGGCTGTTCCAAACCCTAAACTGTAAGATCTTGGATTTTGGTTGTGTAGTACTCATTCAAATGATGTAATAACTATATTTATTTTGCTATTTAAATTGGGGGTGTGACAGGAAGGAAATCAAAACATGATGGGATGTTTGGTCAACTGGATGAGGTTCATGAGTCCCTATAGCTGATAATCTATCTTTTACTTGGTGATGATTCTAAAAGGGGGTGATTATGTTTAAATCTAAATTCAAGCAGCTCAAGCCAAATACTGATGATAAGGATGATGCTCCTGATGGAGGGAATAAGGAAGGAAAAGCACCTAGAAGTTATAAGGGTGGAGGTGATATTATTGGATCTAGTGGTGTTTTAAATCCATTTACCAAAAAACGGGAAGAGGAGGAGGAAGATCTGGAGGTAGAGAAAAACAACAAGTCTACAAGACTGTGCTTACAAAAGAAAAGACTACAGTTGTGACTACCATAACTGAAAAGTAAACTCTGACAGTCACAAATGCTGATGATAACTAGGCTAATAGGGCGATGATAGAAGCTGGTACTGAAGCGGGTCAATTCTTATAAACTCTAAAGTACAAAGGAAGAAAGAAAACTCTACATTATAATGATCCAAAACTTTTAGCATTTGATGTTGAAGTAGCTAAAAGAGTGTTTGAAAGAGTATGTCCAGATATTGATATTGAATAGATCAGGAAGATGGAAGAAAATTTTAAATTATAAAAAGCTGAAGCTGCAAAAGCTAATGCTGACTCAATATCTACTGATATTTTAAAGGTGGAAAGACCTAAGGAAAAATGAATAGTAATCAAAGATGTCAGTCAATCTTCAGTTGCTAAAAGACCCACTTTAAGGTCTCAAGCCATTCTTGTTAGGAAATGTTATGTGCTTCATAAAAACTTGACAAAACACTCTAAGTAGGTAAGTAAAATGATTTTTGTAGCCATCAAGTGATGGTATAGCTTATGTTTAAATAAGTATATAGCACATTCCTGTATACTGTAATACTTACAGATTTAGAAATTATTAGACATTCCATGTCATGTTGACTACTAGGAAGATATGCAAAATAGGTTGGCTAATTGTAAATAGATGATGCCTTGTAATTCTGCATAAGTGAAAGAGTATCAACTGCTAAGGAAACACTATCAACGGATAAACTACAAAGCACTCAACAGATGACTCAAAGCAATTTCAACGGATGATCCATAAGAGACACAACATATAATCCAAGCTGCGTATCAACGGATAACAGATTCAAATAGCAGATGAAAGTGACTAGACAGTCACATGGGTTGATTATATATAAAAGGAACATGACAGCCTATAATCAGGTTTATGAAGATCAAGAAGCATTTCCATTTCCATGCAAAATATGGATGTTCAAAGATGTTGTATCTATTTGGATTGCATAAGACAGAGAAATGAAAAAACATGTGATTAGACCTAGATAATAGATTTACGTTTCGTCTTATTACATATGTAACTTGGTGATATATAAACCAAGTGTAGCAAAGGGTTAATAATCGATTGACACAGTCAACACAAGCAAGAACAAGAAAGCATTTGTAAGCTGTATGTTTTAGCACTCTCAAGTTCAGTTTGTAAGAACTCTTGTAAGCAGCTATGTGCTTTTTCAACACAGAGATCTTCTACATTTATATATATATATATATCTGGTGGAAATATCAATACACCAGAAAGTTTTTAAACAGCTTTGTTTATTTACTTTATGTTTTGAATACTTGAATACTTCTTATCCACACCTAGCTTATTCAAACACTGTTATATATATTTGTAAAGAGATTTTAAATTTTCCAAAAGGAACCAAAATACCATTCAACCTCCCTTTTGTAATTCTGTTGTTAGATTGTTAGGGAATAACAATTCTATATGCTGATAGGAGGTATAAGGGAAAAGAAAAAGTTGGTGAAATTCTAAAGCTTAATTTGGAAATCTTAAATATTGATTCATTGGTCTCAACCATTGACAGAGCTCAAGTTGAAGACATTTCAGTAAAAGCTGATGAAGTCTTGAATTCAACCTTTGATACTACTCATGTTGATAGTACAAAAGTAAAAGTTGATGCCTCTATTAGACCAACCTATGATACTACTCATGTTGGAAGACACGTAAGAGCTAAAAGTCTAAGGTCAAAGAGGATACCTAAGCCTTCCAAGCCTAAATTTGAAGTCAACAAAGACATTGGGTATATTATGTACAAAAAGGTTGGAATGAGTATGACTTGGTATGATTATGCTAATGGATACATTGCTCCTGAACTTGTAGATGAAAATGCATCTGACTTTAAAGAAAAGAAAAAGCTATTATGGAAATACAAGACACCTGCGCCTTACATAGACACTGGTCTGATCAAGAATATCTATAGTAGAGGATATCAAGCTAGAGAAGCTGGTCAGAGAGGTGGTCTTGGTTATAAAAAGAATGGAGTATACAAGGGTAATGATTTGAAAATTAAAGGCATTAATTCACTAACTGGAATTGTTGAGGATATGAAGCTTCAGGTTTTACAGAAGATAATATCTATTCAGGTTGTTCTTGATGAATTTAATGGTGACAAGTCCAAAGGAAAAGTTGTTATAATTTCTTGAATCTGGTAAAAGGCTTAGGGTGTCATAGGAACAAATGCTGAACAAATCCTGATAAAAATTTGAATACCTTGTCTGCATGCTCTCTGTTAAAAATTCAACTACCGAAACATGGGCTATATTTTTAAAAGGCTTAGTTCATGAGAAGCATAAAGGTATGGCTAAATCCAACTTTATTCTAAAATATATACTGAAGGATAACTCAATTGCTAATATGCCTAAGGGATGGCACAATTGATTGAACAGTTTGGTTCTAAACTGATTTCTTTCAGTCTTGTTGAAAAGATTATGGATTGATTCAACTGGATGATTTGAATTTAAACAGATGTAAATTTTTTGATTCAAAGGCTGATACCTATCAGATTGATGAATCTTCTCAAGAGCTCATGGATATCACGCAAAGGTTGGAGATGTATTTAAACATAGATGAGGAAAACTTGCTCATGTAATTTTTCAGTGAAGCTACAGGATATGCTAGAATTCAAAAGTAAAAGATTAAAGTCCGATATACTGAATGTATGTTTGTACACTTGTTAATTATTCTACATTTAGATGGTTTTTTACACCATCAATTATGAACTTGTACATATTTTCATAATGCACAATTTGGGGGAGATTGTTAGATGTAATTGATGATATCAACACCTAACTATCAGAGTTTTCCATCATAGTATATGACTGGAAGATATCAGAGTTTATTATCAGTACTGACGGATTAGAATTTATTATCAGCATTTATCTACCAGCATCTGTCAAAGATGGATTTTAGGAAGAGATTCATTTTGTCTAGAAGACTTAATTTGCAGAAGATATATCGGTGTATGACCTTACTTATTTGTAACAATAAACGGTTGGATATGTATCAGTACTCCTTGCTTCATTTCAATCATATCTTATATTGATTGTGTAACTGTTCAGTATATAAGAACAAATTAGGCCAACATCATAATTGTCGATTATTGATATATCATTCGTGTTACCTAGCAGCTCTCAAGAATATCTGTTCATCCTTTGAGAGAATTTTGTAAAAGTTTTTATCATCAATATATATATATATATATCTTGTTCTTTGCCTTTTAGTTCTTAATTTTGATTTGATTGTTAATTTTTCTAATTTTATCAATTTTTTGAGTTTAAAAATATCAAAAATTACAATTACCTTATATTCTCTTAAACATAAAATAAGCATTCCTATATTATCCGAAAGTTTGTACAACATCTTTCTTTAAAATTTTTGAAATCTACATACCATTATAATGTTCTCCTAAAACCTTTACTTTATCTTTAAATATATTTACCATCTTGATATTCTCCTAAATTTCTTTGTTAATATCATTTCTTTTCTTTCTCCTAAAAATTATCTTAATATATTATATATTTTTTAATTTATTTTAATTTTTAGCATATGAAATAAAGACAAATATCCATAAATATTTATCATAATTCTATAATATTCTCCAAATATTTCTAAAATATCTTTCATTGAGATTTTTGAAATCAACTTATTATCATAAACTCTCCTAAAACTACTCCATTCTCTTTAAATCAACCCACCAATCTTGATATTCCCCGAAAATTCTTTTTAATACAATTTCTCCCCTTTATCATAAAATCAACGCACTCTATCATATTTTCCTAAAATTTTCTTTTATTTTAGCCAAAGAAATATTACATTGACAATTATCTATAAATATATTCACCCAATATTTTGTAAAATCATTATATTATATTACATTATATTATATTATATTATATTATATTATATTATATTATATTATATTATATTATATTATATTATATTATATTATATTATATTATATTATATTATATTATATTATATTATATTATATTATATTATATTATATTATATTATATTATATTATATTATATTATATTATATTATACTATACTATACTATACTATACTTATGTGACGGAGAAGATAAGGGCGGTGGGGTGAAGCCTCTCATATCGTTCCAATCTATTTTTGTATTTTTTTCAAATTTTCATAGTATTAAAATGGAAAAATTATTACATTGATTATTTACTAATAAATAATATAATTTTATGATTTAGAACTGTCAAATGAGAGAGCCCCTCATTGGAGTAACAATGTTTAACGAACGAACGAATTTATAAACTTCTTGATTTATTATATTTATTTATTATTCATAATTTCAGAGACCAAGATCTGATAAGAAATATCACAGAGAAAAACGGAATATTATTTTAGAAGTCTAGCGCGAAGCGCGATTTAGTAAACTAGTGTACTTATATAAAATAGAAGACGGGGGTGTTTATGTGGCGTCTTTCATATCCTCTCATTTTATTTTTTTAATTTTATCAATTTTTTGAATAAATAAATATCAAAAACTACAAGTGCCTTATATTATCCTAAATTTATAATCATCGTTCGTAATATTTTTCTAAAATTCTCGGGACTTCATTCTTTAAGTTTTTTCCATTTTTAAGATGAATAATTGAGGAAAGTCTTGGCTAACAAGTTATGTTGTCAATATACTTATATAAAGTATGACAACCCTCAAATCCGGGGTCACGATTGGGTGTCACCAAACCGTTTTAAACAATATAAACCTGTATATCAAAATAAATATACTAATGACCCCTCAATTCCGGATCGATTTCTGGTTATGGTATGAAACAAGAATCTAACCTTCTAAATTTTATAACTAACTCAAACTTTATTACCTCTTTACCAACTTCCTCGTCGTATTCACTCTGACATTTCTAACTTCCAACAACTAGGGTCTCTCCATTTTTGCTGCCTATTGTGAGCTATTTACTTTTATCCTCGTGTGATACTGAAAGAATAAGAAATAACAAAGTAAGAGTGAGCCAAAAATGCACAGCAAGTATCATTATTAGTTTCCAGGTGTCATTATCAAAAGAAACTCCTGGAAATAATCTTTAAATGATTTTATAAATATCTTTATTCATTTAAATAATTGAGTGAATAAAACATTGGCACTTATTAGTCTTCAGTCATAAATCATATTGAAAAGGTCATCCCCTTTTTCATTAGTAGTCTTCTGAAAACAAACAACAAACAATTCACTGATTCATCTCCCGAATCAATTATTTGTTTAGTTTTATAGGTACGTAACTTTTGAAGAGAGAATATTGTTATGGCAATCAACAATATATTAGACTGGATACTAGAATCAACATATGTACTATATTATGTTGATCAGTCAGAACATAGCATAGATATATGCTCATCCGCATAGACCCACCATCATATCGGGTACCCAGCCCATTCTAGCCTAATAAATCATAGGGTTCATCCCATCCCTGGACCTTTTCGTAACCATCCAGTCCGTGGAGTATTTTGATGATAAACCATTTTGGTTAAAACATCACGATTCAAGGTTAAAAAATAACACAGAATAATAGGTATTTGCTCAAGAGATCATAAATCATAATAAAAGAATAAGATTAAGAGATACTTGCATAATCAAGATTTATTGTAGCGAAATATAAAAAAAAATAATTATTCTGAATTTAGAATAGTGAAGAAATACTTGCCTCAACTGATCAGCTCTCTGATCTTAAATCATCTGCTATATAACTCAACTCTGGTATCTCTATACTTCCATCGACAGACTATCTGACGTTTACTTCCCAATTACCATTCTATGTTCACCTCATCCCTGGATTTACTCGTATCATGTATCGTATAAACAAGCTTTAATTTTAAACTCTTTATCTGGCCTTGAACGCCTTGAACTATGTGTATCTATCATAAAAGATACAATTTTAATTAACCGACAATATATAATTATCCTATTCATACGCCTATCCTTATCGTTTACCCACCCGATGATAATAGATAAGGATCACATTTATTTATATAACTTTAAGGGACACGTGGAAACACAATTCACATAGCACGTAAACACATAAGGCGCGTATCATATAATTCATATAACACATGATTTAATTCATCAAAACATTCGACTCGATATGTTTAAAATTGAAATCGAGTCGAAATACGATTTTTCGATAACTATGAGACTTAGAAATGTTTACAAAATCAATCGGTCTTTCGAAGCAAAAGAATTTATGCCTCAAAAGTATTTTTAATAGAAACATAATATTTTTATGAGTCTAGACGTGTTCGTTTCGTATTAAACGGATAAACGACTAATTTATTATGAGTAAAATAAGAATAATTTAATTAATAATAATATGAATTGAATATTTAATACCTCTATATAATTTAAAAAGCCCAAAATGACTTTTAAATCATATTTGGCTTAAATTATAAATAATTATATTTATTTCACTATTTATTGATAAAATTAATTGATTAAATGAATTAATAAATTAAGTAAATCCATAAATAATCAATTAAAATAAATTATAAATAATTAAATCAAATTTAGATTTTTGAAAATAATAAAAGAAAATATTTTTTTAAATTTAAAATAATCTAGTTAATTATTTAAAATAATTAACTAAATTAAATTTGGAATTAAAATTGATTTTTGGAATTAAAATAAAATTTTTGAATTATTTTTAAAAATAATTTAACGCGAACATATTTCAAAATTTGATTTGGGGAAAAAGTGGATTAAGACCGGGTCAACAAACAACCCAAACGGATCGGGATGGCTGAAAATGGGTCGCCAAGAACATGTCGGAGTTTTCCCCAGAATCCGGCGACCCGCCTGTTTTCGGCGAACCTCCGACGAGGCTTTTAACGGCCCGGTTTCATACTGTTTCTAATTTTTTTCTAATCTATACAATCATACGATCTAACAACAACACCGAACCACCACAACAACAATCAATTGTTGACTTCCGACCATAAATCCGGCAAGCTTCGAGCCCACTCCGGCTAAAAACGTAACCTCACAAATTCTTAACCAGAATTCGCAATTCATATATGAAATCGAAGCTCAATAATAATATAATCTATTCATACTAATAAAAACAACAACAACAACAACAACATCCATAATCTGGAAAATCAAAACTTAAAAATCACAAAACCCGAAAACTCGAGTTAATAGTTGTAGTAATCGTTTGATAAAAATAATTATATTTATCGATTCTAAAACACCCGGGAAGCTTATTTAAGCATCAAAATCAATCAATAACCCCAAGAACAAAAAAAATCCCAATTTTGAACATAAACCCTAAACTCGAATTTGGAAATTTACCAAACCGAGGTAATTTTTGATGCTATAATCCGGTAGAGCTTAAAGAGGGGATCATTGAATACAAACACGACCACCTTCCCTTTCCAAATCACCTCAAAATCATTGATTGATTCCAAGAACTGTTCTTGAAACCCTGACCCTAATTTCAGAGATTTTCTAAATTTTTTAATATATTTTCCTAATTTTTATAAGAACAAATAATAATTAAAATCTATTTATAATTATACAATAATATCGCCAAATTTATTCAGGGTTTAATTATATTCTTTAATAAAAATAAATAGCCCAAAATTAATAATTAACGGGGAATAATTTTTAATCCAATAATTATAAAAATTATGCCCAAATTCCCCAAAATTACGAATAATTCAAAAATGTAAAATTTTTGAATAATTGACAGTCCCACGATTTTATAAAAATAAAAATATGATTTCTGTGGGCTTTAATATCCCGATAGGGGCCAGGTAAGATCATTTTTCTTGAAACGAAATATTTCCAAAATTAACTAGATTTTCGAAAAATAATATGGTGAACTCCATATTATGCAAAATAATGCCAAATACCCTACTGGAAATATCGGGTATTAAAATTTAATCCTGGTAATATATTATTACATATAAACACATTTATCGCGAAATAAAATAAGCGAAAAATACCTAAAATCGTAGTGAACATGTATAACCTATAACAAGTCAAATTTATGACCAACCATAATTCATATTGAGATAAAACACATAATACTTTAATCAATGCAACATAAATAGTTGTAATTTCCCGGTTCTTACATTCTTCCCCCCTTAAAAGAGTTCTGTCCTCATAATCATGCTAAGAAACAGGTGATGATACTTTTCAAGTATCCCACTTTTAAATTCTCAGGTTGACCTCTCAACCTTACGATTCCTTTATAAACTTTAACTCATAACATCGATGTATTACTCAACACTGACATAACATTCTATCAATTGCTCATACAAACCCAATTTAAGTGAGTTTCCATTATGTATATAATGAAGCTAGATTACCTTTTTTGAGTATAACATATAAATACACTATGCACATGCTACATATATGGCGGTAAAGCCGGCTCACATATAACCTTCCTCGCACGTTTTACTATCTCAAAAGGACCAACATAATACATACTAACCTTTCTTTTTCTTGCTAATTCTAACTAATCGTGTTCATGAAATGCTTTCAACATTACTGGTTCTTTAACTTCCATTTCCACGCTCTTCTTTGTTTAATAATCCTAGCTTTTAATTGCTTCCAAACGTATTCAAAGATTTTTAATTGTTCTCTTACTTTTTCTCATCCATCTGCGAATGGTATCCTGAGCTCATGGCGTATTTAGTTTATAAACATTCCTAAAATTACCTCCATAGTTAATAATTAAAAAGGGAATCTCGGTTCGATACGATTGATATGCGAATTCATTGTCATACCATAATTTTATTTAAATACATATGAACTTATTCGTCAAGAGAAAATCTTTTATTATTTAGAAGAAAATATGCTAATATGGTAACTTCATCCATAATACTCTAACTCATTTTATAATTCATTTTGGTTATAGGAAGTCCACGTACGAAATTTACCGTAAGGTACACTAAGTTTTATCTTGAAAACCTGATGGTTGTAATAATCCACCTATCTTATTATACTCTTCTTTGACTTTCAGTCATATATAACATTTATTATTTTCTTCATGTATTATTATTAGAAAGTTTTCTTTTAAATTTATGTTCTTTATCATATTCTTTGAATAACTTGAATATCTCGAGTCCAGCCAAATTTCCTTCATTATCTATGCCCCTCTTGATGCCCGTTCATTCATGGATGGTATATAATATTCTGGTTCAACGTGGTTTCCCAAACATCTTTCATACTTCTGCCAAATCTTGAATTAGGTAATAATGTCGATAAGATACAACCGGTACTTAAACGTTGTAACGTACCGTAATCTCTTTTAAGCATCAATGAACCCACCTATCGGGTAAACTGTTTATTACTAGAAAATAATGACTAGATTTGGTTAACCTGTCAACAAGGATTCGAATAACGTTACCATTAGCTTTTCTTTCCAGGTGATTTCACTATAACATCCCTAACGAGATGTATCCATTTCTATTATAGAGTATCAGACGATTACAATAACATGTCTAGCCTTTTAACACTCGGCCTTAATTCTTAGGTAGATATAGCATTTATTTACATTATCTGTAATTCTTTTTTTCATATCTGGTTAATCAATATTCTTTTTAAAGTCTCGATACTTAATAGTACTCTCGGGATGAATTCCATGTCCCAAGTCATGAGTGTTTCATTAAATTCTTTACTTTAGTTCTATCATATATAATATCCATATCTTACTTATATCCTGGGGTCAAACTTATTGAATTTCTTTATCATCCTTTTGATTCTACTTCATTTCCTAATTAAATTCTTTATTCTTTTGGCTCATTATGTCTTCTTAACATATGTGAATCTTTCTTCCCAATAGTACTGACTGGTTCATCGTTATATATGCCAATTCTGTGACCGACTCTAGAATGAAAATTTTCAATTCCTAACTATTCAAACTTTTTTACTACCCTTTCTAATAAATTAACAAAATCAAACTTTCTTTTTCGCTGAAACTGTCAGCTACCTCATTAGCATTTCTCAAATAATTGTTAATTGTGCAACTATCATCTTTAATCAATTCCAACTATCATCTATGTCTCATATTTGACTTTCTCGGAATGAAGATATATTTCAAACTGTTGGGATCTGTATAAATTATATACTTTTTCCTTAAATACATAATACCTCCACATCTTGAACTCACATACTATCATTGCCATCTTTTACCAAATGTTGAATACTTTTATTCGTGAGTCTTTCGGTATTTCGGAGTATTTTTCATTACTTTTTCGTTCTATATTGGTATACATCCAAGTCCTTTATGAAAACATTATTGCAGATGATAAAATCTCTTTGATCGTCTAACAACATCCACATTGGTGTAGTTACCAATCTCTTCTTTATTCCTTCTCCCTTTTTATTTCCTTCTTCCTTCTCCTTCCTCTATCCTGAACCTTTAGTTTTTGAAAACATTCTTCTCACTAGCATGTACAAATAACGTTTCATTTCTCTTATTTATTGCAAAAGGACATACCTATTTAGACAAAGCCCCGAACAAATTTACAGCAATATCACACTAATTCCACTAAACTTCTGAGTTTGACTAGTGTCCTTACTCTCTCAAAATTCCTAATCGCTTTGATTTCGAATCTATAAATCGTGTTGGAAAAATTACTTAGTCTACACAACGTCATAAATGGGCTATTGTTATGCCTAAATGGTGTTACGTTAGGTCTATTGTAACACCAAGGGGCGTTACGTATACGAGCATTACAATAGACACCCTAATGTAACACTTCACTGATCTATTATAACAGAGAAGAAAACGTTATAATAGGCAACTATTGTAACACTAAAAGACCCAAATGTAACGCAAAATGAGTGATACAATACCTTGATCAATATTGCATAAATGGGACCCACTAATGGGGCCCACATGGCTTATTGTAACAATTAGTTCTATCTATTATAACACCAATTTGTTATAATTGAGCAACAATAGCATAACATACATTACACTAGAATTGGCAAATGGAACGATTAATTTTAAAAATTTTAAAAAACATGCTCTTGTTAAACAATCCCAGTAGCAACATAACATTAAAGTAGCAATACATAACAGTCTCATCTCTAAAACATACCACTACATAACAGTTTCACCTTTGAACCATATTACTACATAATAGTCTCATCTACAAATCATACTACCGGTGCCAATTATAACCGAACGGAGCTGGAGCATCTCTTATTTCTTTCTCCGGAAATGGATGGATGTCCTACATATAGTCATGCATATCGTCAAACATAAATATATTTTAACAAGCCCAATAAGAATATATTATATTTTATATCTACAATAAGATGACATCAATAAAAAAATCATGAAACGAGTATAACTAATTGTGGGATTTTTTGTGGATCTTTTTCATCAAACCACATACATTATAAACTTAAGCACATATACGGAACTATGAGCTTAAATCCAAAACAGAATTATAAGCTTGATTATAATACCAAAATTCATAACTCATGTGATCTTTCATATTATACTTCTAACATACCATCCAAATTCCAAGTTACACCTGAACGTTGAGGCAAATTCCTAAAAATAATATTAAAACAATATGTAGTTCGCCACACAAAATGCATTTAACTATAATTTTAACTGAAGCGACAAAAATTAGCAAATATCAGATGTAGTTGGCCAGTGGAAACTACAACTTGACAAATATTACAGAACACTCACAGATAATAATAATAATAATAACTCCCGTATACAAATACAAGTCTAAGACTCCGCGGTCATCAGCTCTAGATTAACAATCTTTATTTTTAGCTAACTGCAAGATAATAAGAAACGAAACATAATAGCCAAGTTTTTTTTTTCTTGCAGCTAGCATTTTAATGCATGGTTGGCAAGCTTCTGGTGGATAACAAAACCATAAGAATTATTTCAGGTATTATTTAAATGAGCCGGGTAATTTTACATGGATGGATTGCTTTATGTACAGGCTTAAATGCAGTGACAGGTCAAAGATGCAAGAAAAAGGTCTATTGTAAATGGATTTAGATTTGACCATAGAAAACTAGGTGACTGAATGTAAATAAAATAAAAGGTATACAAGTCATTTTTCACTTCTCTGCAGAAAGTTAAAATACAGCAGTTCACAAACTAATAAAAGCCAGCACAACAGAAAAGATACCTGCATCTTCATACCACCCAAGCAGGAAAGTAGGTCTGGTAACTCTGGAAATGCTCTGACTATTTGAAACCAGTAAATGCAAATTCAAGATGAATATTTTAACAGCTAGTACAGATTACCATGTACTCTCGTCCTTATCAAGGTCCATATTCAAGATATCATCAGTTATTTCTTCCAATTTTAGCTCTGTGGGTTCTTAATTGAAACTAGTGCAGAAATTAAAAATGTTGAACAATTCAAAATACAGAACAACGTAAGTGCAGAATAATTATTATACTTTTCTCCCGTAAAACCAATTTCTTGAACAAATCAGTGTTTCAGCATTTTCTAGTAAAAATACAGTGCTATATCTATCAATCAATTGTCCAATAGCACTAAAAGCAGCTAACAATGCTACAACTGTTATGGGAATGCTTAATACTTCGCACGCCATTGCAACAAGTTCTGTAAATCTTAACCAATTTCCCTACCAACAAACCAGAACATTCAAATTTGCTTTCCTGTCAATTTTGGCTCCTCCAAGTATAACTCCAGTGCCTTCTTTGGTACTTAAAATTGACTCATCAAGCTCGTGCAATTCAAATAATCAGTAGACATTACACAACTAATCACAAAACTGGTAAATAAATTAATCAAAACTAGCTACATAGCACACTGAAAACCCTGATTTTAACATTTAACTTAATTTTGTTACCAGGAGAAAATTCTTTAAAGATTAGTGCGTTAGTGTTAGCTGGATTAGCTACAAAGAGCACCTGCATAAAATATAAATTGAAGATGCCTTAACAAAAGTAAAATTTTCGTGTCATTAATCAATGCAAGAACTTGAAATTGGCACCCAGCTTCATTTTTTTTGAAGTAAGTTGAGAAAAGAACCATTCTGACTTTAAGAAACAGAATTAAAAGTTCTATTCTTCAGATTAAAAGAATCTGACCTTGCAATTTGATGAAGCATGCTGCTCTAAGGCCAAAGTTTAAGTCTTGTATATTGATATATTTTTTGACATTAAATTCTTCCTCCTCTCCATCCCATCTTTGCGCGGGAATCCACCCGCCATAATTGCAATGTCAACATCTGTACAAGCTTCAACAACATTTTTCGTAGCAACAACTCCTATCGAATTCAGAAAACAGAGAGCATTAAGTAAAATTTTGAAGATTTGCACCAATTTAATACATCTTTCTCTGATTAAAAAATCCAACCTTTTAAAAAAGGAAATGCAGAATCAATTAATTCAATTTTAACTGCATTTAAGGCCTCAGCTGCAGGTTCAATGTCAAGTAAATGTAGAATTACAGGCTGATTAGTACCCAACATTTCTCCTCTAGAAAACATGGGAACCAGAGCATAGCCTTTTTGTCCTACGATAACACAAGTTTGTCAAAACAATTAAAGAAAAATGTCAGTAACCACATATATATAAGAAACCTGCACATTTCAACAAAAAAAACATCGAGAAAACTGTGATTGTGTGTCCGCAAACATGCCTTATAAAGAAGCAAACCTAAAATCAGCTTTGAGTGATGATATACACTCATCACGACTAGTTTCAGATCAGCTACAATCCACTCCCACAAATTTGTAAATACACACGTCACCCATAACAACAATCCGTACAAACACTTAAAAATACACAACATATAACCTATTATTTCATACATAAACACTTAAAAATAACCTATTATTCCAAACCATATAAATTCAATACAAACGAAACTCGAAAGCAGCTAACCTACGTATTCTTGCCACTCCCAGTCTCTGCAACAAGAATGAGAGTCTGATTCTCCTTGAACAGGAAAAGTTTTCCTCCTCTCGAAAATATAAAAGTTTTTGTGCGAATATGTCTTTCCATTCCTCATATTTAATCGGCGCATTTGAAGATCTGTTTAAAATTTTCAATTGAATTTGCGAAGAAGAGTGAAAATTAGGAGGCTAATTGGGGATCTAGGGTTCTTTGGCTGAACCCTCAAATATAATTACGATAAGGAGGCTTTTAAATTGAAGCCATAATCATGTGTTTTCAATTAAGAAGTCTTTGATTTGTTCTTCATTTCATCTTTTGAGCTTGTTCTTGTGATAGTGTGTGGTGAGAGAGAATTTTTCAGAGAGATAAAGTTGAGAGTGAGACTAGATTCAAGTGTTTTGTGGGGAGGAATTTACTAACACGTGTCACTATTAGAAATCTGTTAATAGACAGCGCCCTTTAAACATCGGCTGTTGGTCCAACCGATGTAAAAGAGTACTATCAACATCGGTCCCAATAAAACCGATGTCTATGATTTATATAGACATTGGTTTCTAGTTCAACCGATATCTAATGTAAGCTGAAAAAAATACGCTAAATCAGCCCGTGTCTTTTCCTGTTTATATTTTAAGTAGTGTATATGTTCCCCCCTCCAAATTTGTTTCCCCCTAGACAAATTCACTTAATCCCAAATATTTCACCCACATTCCCCCCAAATAAAAAATAAAAAACATAAAAATAAAAACTAAAAAACATAACTCCCACATTCTCTCACCCCGACTCTCTCAACCACTCTCACTACTCTCCAACGAACTCTCACTAGTCTCACTACTAAAGTAATCGAAGTCATTTGAAGCTCACAATCGAAGTCACAAACTGAAAGAATCGAAACTACTAGGTTTGAACCTCACAATCGAAGCTCAATTGAAGCTCCAATCGAAGCTAGGGTTGAGTCGAAGCTGGGTTTGAGCCGAAACTAGGTTTGAGTCGAATCAAAGCACCAACTCCTTTGCTCTGGGTTTGGTAAGCTCTCTATGAACCCTAATTTTGTTCGAACTTGTTTAGTTGAGGATTTTACAAATTGGGGATTTTAAAAATTAGGGATTTTTGGACCAATTAGGTATGATATTGTATGGTATGATATTGTATGTATAAATTAGGTATGATGTTGTATGGCATTATATTGTATGTATCTGCATGTCTTTATCTTTATATGATGTGTATGATATTGTATGTTTTTTCCTTTTTAAAGTGATAAATGTACGATATTGTATGTTTGTCTTTATATTGTATGTTTGTTAACTTCTTTTGGTTCTGAAAATTTAATGATAGTGTTTGTTCTATTGGTTTTGTGTATAAATTTTGGTTTTGGTCTTTATATGTTATTGGTTTTGGTAAGCTACATAGTGTGAAGCCAACTTTATGTTTAAAAACATCACCGACAACTTAAGTTTAGGACTCAAAATTGCAATGTTTCACTCTTGCTCTAAAAAGTAACAGACTTCCATGGATTTTCTTTTTTTTCAAAATTTGCCTTTACTCTTTTCCTTGTGTACTAAATTACTTGAACACATAGCTAATTACTTGTGCACCTTGACTTGAACACATAGATAATGTAATTATTTTTATAATTTTCTTTTTGTAAATCTGTAGTGTTATCATTAGTAGTGTACAAGTGTGAATTGATAAGTGCATCCTTTATTAGTAGTGTAGTAGTGTCCTGTTTTGTGTCCTGTTTTATGTCCTGCATCTAACCTAATAAGAATTATAATTATAAATTAAATACACAATTGCACCAAGTAAGTTAATCATATATTAAATTATCTCGATATATTTTTAAACAAAATAACATGAGTAACAATTGTTGTAAATAATGTGTAAGCCATGTAATCGTTTAGTTTTTGATATTGAACTTATAATCAGGTGTACGTGTCTATATATGGATAAATCATGGATGCGGGCTGATAGGGATTCATTAGAGTATGAGATCGGGGTTGAAAACTTTTTAATATACGCCAAAGAAAACTGTAAAGATCCTAAACTAATACCCTGTCCATGTGCACATTGCTATAATTTCAAAAAGTTCTCTGTGAAAATCATTAGAGGTCATTTGTATGAAAAGGGCATTAGTTTGGGGTATGTAAACTGGATTTGGCATGGGGCTAGTGCCAATTGTGATGGCCTTAACCCCGGGGTCAGGGGCTGACGTCACCAAAAATATGATAAACTACAACATAACTACTAAATAAACTTTATTATAACACACGACCCCAAACCAGGAGCCGATGCAGGTTCAAGTATCATTTAGGTTACAAAGCAACACTAACTTATTCAAATTTAGACATCCTCACTTATTACAGCAACTCATCAGACCTCAGGGTCTGATACAAACTACCTCGGAGGAGCCGGGACCAGAGGCTGACACTCTACGCTGACCTGGTCTTCTAGACAAGCTGCAAGGGTGAGCAATCCATTGCTCAACAGTACCTCTATATGAATAATCAGTAAGCAGGATGTATAAAAACAATATAGGAACAGATATCAAACTAGCTCATGAAAGATCCGTAAAACAGGTATAAACTGGATATCAAAACTAGCATGCTCTGTAAAATAATATCATCTGTAGTGTGTTGTGTCAAAATACCATAGTTCAATTTTAACATGTTATTTCCTTTCCAAAACCACTGTCCATTGCTGGACCCATAAATCATCTGTCCCGTTACGAGGATCATAAACCATTTGTTCCGTTACGGGAACCACTAAACCAAAGTCAGATATAAACGTGGATGAATTCTAGGGACAGCTGATCAGTCTATCCCACCACAACTTTGTTCCGGAACTCAGAGACTAGCTAGGTCTTTGTTATGCTGGACTAAGCGGCCTACCAGTGCGCGCATCCGACTTAGCCTCTTACGCAGCCAAGCTGGGCCGTTACCTAATAACGGGCCTCTTACGCCACTGACCATCCAATATCTGATTCGTGTTTATCCAGTTTTTAAAATCAATTACACCTATCACTTTTTAAATGATTACAGCACACTTTCAAAAATCCTTTTTTTTAATTTTAATTACAATCTAGAGATAGACATTTTCAGAAGTTACTTTTTCCCCAAAACATCAGTTCATAAAATATATTTAAAATACGGGGAAATACGTAACTTAAAACGTTCTGTTCCAGTACATAATTTAAATCAACAACTATTTATATATACTGAACTGTAAAAGATTAGTTCAGGGGTACTTGTCTTGCGAAGCTTGCACTAACACTGGCTTAACTCTAATTGACTTCAACTACTGGGTCCTTCGACTCAAACCTACGAAATCGAAACAACCTAGGTTAAACAACCGATTATGCTTGACTTTTCCTCACTAACTAATTACGCAACGATACAATTCCCGACTCGTATGCATATCAATAATAATAATATACACGCAATAATAGTGCACATAGCAACCATGGGTCAATTTGTATTAACGAGATATATACACTCGATTCGTAATTTAAGGTAATTTTGGAAAAATTTGAACAACGACTCCTCTGTTTATAAGCCTACCCGTCGAAACATCAATCGACGTCAAATTCCAACAAAATCAATTAAAATCATCACATAACTAAATTTTTAGTCCCGAAAACAATTTATACAAATTATTTCATTTATTAAAATATTTAGGACACAGAACAGGGTCATAACCATCCACCGCGCGCTTGTAAAAATTCATCGCGCGCGGCGGCAAAATTTATTGGTGCCCGAAAATATACGGGTGTCCGAATAAATTTCACCGATTTATTAAAATTCCCGCACGAAATTATTTATATCATGAATAATAGTCATAATTTCCTGCAAATTAATAAAATATTAAAACTAAATTCAGAATAACTGAACAACAACCACAACCAACAGTATTAACAAAAACACAGCCACACATGCGCACAACGCGCCACCACCAGCGAACACACACACACTGAGCACACGCACTTACACATAGCACATACACACACACACACATATGTATATGTATATATACATATATACACCAACCAAAAAGAATCAGGCCAAATGTCACCGGAAACGAACCGGAAAAAGGGCAAGACTGCGGCGGCGGTAATGAAAAACAGAAGGAGAAACAGAAGTAGAGAGGGGAGGAGGAAATAGGGAAAACAGAGGAGGAAGGGAAAATGTAGATGAGAGATAAGGCGAGAGAGAGATTAAGAGTAGAGAGAGATAACGAGAGAGAGATAGCAGAGAATAGAGAGAGACTAAGAAATTGATTTTAGAAATTCAGTTGATAACCCTGCTGTTTACACGTATCAATTCAACCTTCTAAATGCAATACACGTGTCCTTGTATCCTTTCTGGAAAATTTCTAGTTCGTTTTTGTTAGTTTGACGAACCAACTGCGTTTTAAAATTTATCAAAAAATTAAAATTTTAATACCAAAATTCTCGAAATATTCGAGAGTTAATAAAATAAAATTTTCATAATTTTTAAAGCACTTTACAAACACAACTTATACCCGCATTAAATGAAATAACGAAACAACATGCGAGTAAGATTAATCTCGAAAATTACCAAGATAATTTTAAAATTCTCAGAATATTGTAAACATAATAAAATATGAGTTTCATAATTTTTGAAGAATCCTAGAATTAAATATGGATTTTACAGTTTAAATGAATTCAAAAAATCATTTAAGAATAAATAATTAGCAGAATATTGATTTGTAAATTTTATAAAATCCCAAAAATAATTAGTAAGATTATAAAATCATAAAAATAATTTTAGAGACAACCCAAATAATTTTGAAAATAGGATTGTCATAAAATCACTTTTTAAAAGTGAAACAAAATAACCTTGTGCAACAGTTAATCATAAAAATACACCACGTAATCCAACAATCACATATAAACAATAATAAATAAACACAAAGACCATAAATAATATAAACTTCTTTATAAATTATCTACGCAATAATTACATATTTAAATATTACAAAAATATACGAGTCGTTATATCCTTCCCCCTTATAAAGATTCTGTCCTCATAATCTTAACTAATTAAATAAGTGAGGATATTTGTCAAGCATATTTGATTCTAGTTCCCAGGTAGACTCTTCTACCCTAGGGTTTCTCCAAAGTACTTTAACTATAGGGATAGATTTATTCCTAAGTATACGCTCCTTACGGTCTAATATCTGGATTGGCTGCTCCACATAGGATAAATTTGATTGAAGCTCGATCGATTCATATTCAATTACTTGATTTGCGGCAGGAATGTACGGCTTCAACATGGACACATAAAATATATTATGGATATGCTGCCACTGCGGGGGTAGAGCTATCTTGTATGCAACTTTTCCTATTTGCTTCAAAACTTCGAATGGTCCTATATATCTTGGACTCAGTTTACCTTTCTGACCGAATCGAACCAATCCCTTTCATGGCGAAACTTTTAGTAATACCAATGATCCTATTTCAAAATTTATGTCCTTTCGATGTAAATCTGCATTCTTTTTCTGTCTATTTTGAGCGGCCTCAAATCTTTTCCGAATTAACACCACTGCTTCTTTCGTCTGCTGTACTAATTCAGGTCCTAACACTTTCTTTTCTCCTACCTCATCCCAATATAGAGGTGATCTACAGTTTCGTCCATATAAGGCTTCGTAGGGTGGCATTAAAATGCTGGCATGGTAGCTGTTATTATAAGAAAATCCAATTAACGATAAATGATCATCCCAATTTCCCTTGAAATCCAAAGCACATACTCTTAACATATATTCGATTATCTGAATCGTTCTCTCACTTTGGCCATCAGTTTGAGGATGATAAGCGGTGCTCATATTTAACTTAGTTCCTAAACACTCTTGAAATTTTTTCCAAAACCTCGAGTTAAATCTTGGATCTCGATCTGATACTATAGACACAGGTACCCCATTCTTGGTAACTATCTCATCTAAATATATTTTAACTGGCTTTTCCAGAGAATACTTTTCGTTAATCGGAAGGAAATGCGCTGATTTGGTCAATCTATCAATGATCACCCAAATGGCATCGTGATTCGATCTTGTCTTCGGCAAGCCCACCACGAAATCCATTGCAATTTCTTCCCATATCCACTGTGGAATCTCCAGAGGCTGCAACAATCCACTGGGCCTTTGATGCTCTGCTTTTACCATCTGACACACGTGACATTTACTAACCCACTCCGCAATCTCCTTATTCATTCCTGGCCACCAGAAGTGCTTCTTTAAATCTTGGTACATCTTCATGCTACCAGGGTGAATAGAAACCTAGAATTGTGCGCTTCGTGCAATATTTCATTCTTCAGTTCTGCTACATTAGGAATCCAAATGCGAGAGGAAAACCTAAATAAACTGTGGTTATCCTTTTGAGTACATAATTCTTCTCCTATCAGATCTTCCAATTCTTGTTCCATAACTCTTTCTTGACACCTTTTAATCTTTTCCATTAACGCTGGCTGGAAAATAATCTCGTATAGTTTTTCCTGACCTTCACCTGATACTCGAATTTCAATTTCCATCTTTTCTAAATCTCGAGCTAATTCATCCGCGATACGGGCCATATTTAATTTCTCTTTTCTACTTAAGGCATCAGCCACCACATTGGCCTTACCTGGGTGATAATTAATCGAACAGTCATAGTCCTTAATCAATTCCAACCATCTCCTTTGTCTCATGTTTAAATCCTTTTGGGTGAATATATACTTTAAGCTTTTATGATCCGTATAGATATCACATTTCTCTCCGTACAAGTAATGACACCATAACTTCAAAGCAAACACTATAGCCGCCAACTCAAGATCATGAACTGGATATTTCTGCTCATGGGGCTTTAACTGGCTAGACGCATACGCAATAACCTTATCATGTTGCATTAGCACACAACCTAATCCTTTAAGAGAAGCATCACTGTAAATTACGAAATTCCCTGTTTCATCTGGTAATGCTAACACTGGTGCTGTCACTAGTCTTTTCTTTAGCTCTTGGAAGCTTTCTTCACATTTCTCCGTGCAAACAAATCTCTCATTCTTTCGGGTCAGCTTGGTCAACGGGGTTGCAATCTTAGAAAAATCCTTCACAAATCTTCGGTAATAGCCTGCTAACCCAAGAAAACTTGTAATTTCCGTCGGGGTCTTCGGTTGCTCCCATCTAGATACCACTTCAATCTTCGCAGGGTCTACCTTAATACCATCCTTACCAACTATATGACCTAAAAACTGAACTTCCTGCAACCAAAATTCACATTTTGAGAACTTAGTGTGTAATTGTTTTTTCTCAACCTTTGTAATGCAATCATTAGATGTTCAGCATAGTCGTCTTTGGTCTTTGAGTAGATGAGGATGTCATCAATAAATGCAATAACAAACTTATCCAGATATTCCTTATACACCCGGTTCATTAAACCCATAAAAGTTGCTGGCACATTAGTCAATCCGAATGACATCACTAGAAACTCGTAATGGCCATACCTGGTTCGAAAGGAAGTCTTTGGTATATCTTCAAGCTTGATCTTCAACTGATGATAGCCCAATCTCAAGTCGATCTTGGAAAAATAACATGCTCCCTTCAGTTGATCAAACAAATCATCAATCCTGGGTAGGGGATACTTATTCTTGATGGTTAACTTATTCAATTCTCGGTAGTCAATACACAATCTCATGCTTCCGTCCTTCTTTTTCACAAACAACACTGGCGCGCCCCACAGGGATACACTTGGTCTAATTACCCCTTTATCCAAAAGTTCCTGAAGTTGTTTAGCTAGCTCTTTCATTTCTACTGGGGCCATACGGTAAGGTGCCTTTGAAACTGGTTCTGCTCCCGGAATCAAATCAATAGAAAACTCAATCTCCCGATCTGGTGGTAATCCTGGTAACTCGTCTGGAAACACATCTGAAAATTCATTAACTACTGGAATTTCCTCCAATCCAGGTACCTTCTTCTCAGTGTCCACAACATGGGTTAAATACGCTTCACATCCTTGTCTCAATAACCTCTTTGCTTCCAATATAGAAAGAAATTTATTATCTTGCTTATGTCCTTGATAAACTATCCTTCTATTGTCTTCTGAATATAACAAAACTTTCTTTTTCTTACAATCAATATTTGCCCTATGCTAAGACAACCAATCCATTCCTAGAATTATATCAAACTCTCCTAATTGAAAGGGTATTAAATCCACTGAAAAGAAATGCCCACCAATTTCTATTTAACATCTAGGACATAACTGGTTTACTGAAACTTTATCCTGATTAGCTACCTCTATCGACAAGGGCTCATTTAGATCCTCCAACATCAAATTCATATTACTTATACATTCTTTAGATATAAAAGACTTAGACGCTCTTGAGTCAAATAAAACCTTAACAGGCACGGAATTTAGAGAAAGCGTACCTACAACCACATCTGAATCTTGAGCATTAGATCTCTTGGTCATTTTAAAGGTTCTGGCTCTTGCTGTGCTAGTTGCTGGTCCTTGAGATTCATTCCCTCCTACTGCCTTGAGTAGCCATCTTGCAGTTTCTGGAGATGTGCCCAACCTTACCACACTTAAAGCAGGTGACTCCGAAGTTTCCTGTATTACACTCTAACGCATAATGACCTTTTTTATCGCATTTAAAACACTGGACATCCTTCTGGCACTGACCACTATGCTTTTTACCACATAACTTACAATCCACAGCTGGCCTGGTTGACTGAACTGGGGCAGAGGCAACTGAGGTGACACCGGAATTCGTCTGAGCCATGCCTTGCCTTCTAAATCTCTTATTCCTATTCCGACCAAACTTCCTTGGGAACTTCTGACTAGACTCCTCCTGGTCTGCATTACCTATACCACCTTCAAACTTTCTCTTTCGATCACTCCTTTCCTTGGAGGCCAACTTCTGATCACTCTCAATTACCAGGGCAGCTTGAACCACAGAGGTATATGTCTTAAGCATTAGAGCCACCACTTCACTACAAACTTCCAGCTTTAGTCCTTGATGAAATCTCCTAGCTTTCTGAATCTCAGTGTTCACATATCCAGGGGATAGTCGAGCCAACTGCGTAAACTTGGCCTCATACTCAGCCACGCTCTTTTCCCCTTGCTTCAATTCCAAAAAGTATACTTCCAACTGACTCTGTAAACAATATGGAAAATACTTTTCTAGAAACAGTTCCGTAAATCTAGCCCAAGAAATATGGCCTTCTCCTTCTAAGGCACGCACAGATTCCCACCAAAAACTTGGTTTACCTTTAAGAAAGTAACTGGCATAATCCGACTTAGAGTCATCACTGACTTGAATAAGGGTGAAGGCTTTCTCCATTTCTTTAAGCCAAATTCTAGCAGCAACCGGATCTACCTCACCCTTAAACTCTGGGGGTTTAGCTGACTGAAAAGACTTGAAACTAACAGTCTGGTTCAACTCTCTTGGCTGGGGTTGTTATTGAAGCTGTAACTATTGTTGGATTTGCTGATGTTGTTGTTGTATAAATTGCTGCTGTTGTTGCTGCTGTTGCAGGAATTGTTGTTGCTGCTGTTGGAATTGTTCTTGCTGTTGAGCCATCTGATTAGACCGTTGGCGCAACAAATCTAGTAATCCATCCATGACTGGGCCCCCTTCAGAGTTCCTGCTGGAGGAATTGGACGGGAAATTTTTCTTGGGAGGCATTCTCCTGAAACACAACAAAAAGGTTTTATATGAAAATTATACCCCGGGTAGCAACAACTTTATGCATCAGGAGAATGCGGTCACAATTAAATATTCCCTTCCTTGTTTATTTGGGGTCCACCCATGATGCATAACTAAATTCAACAAATCCAACAATAAATACAACAATAACAGTAACAGTAATAACAAAAGTGCAATAGAATAAAACCAACAACCGTAACATCATAAAATAATAGTACAACAACAATACAAATCCATCTAACAACTACAGTACAACACTCATAATATACTAAGTACACAACAAAATTGGCTGTCATAGCAGCCCCGCCTAATACAAGCTACAGTACATAGTAAACATACATAGGAAAAGCATCTACAGAACTCCTACAACTAACTCTGAGCTCTGTATCTCACTGCAACAACTCTGATCTAGCCACTTCCACTACCACCAATGGATCCTAACTCAAATACCAACCAGTTCACGAGATCCCGGTACTGAACAACTCTAAACTCGGAGCTAATGAAATGATCAATGGTCCGAGCTCTCTCTAAAGCAGCCTGAGTCAAGGATCGTACTGTCTCCTGCACATCTGGTGAAGGGGCAGGGATGCCCTGGAAAGGCCCGACCGGAATCTGGTCAAGCTGAGCTGCTAACCCTGGGCTCTGCTCTCTGATGAAAGACTGGTTCACCGCTCGGTGAACATGGTAAGGGATCGGGGAGGATGCACCTGAAAGAGTAGATGGAGGAACAGGTGGTCTCGAGGTGGAGGAACCGGGACCACATCCTGGAGGGAAATCCCTAACAGCCGACACTGACCTTCGTACCCAGCGAGGACGGATACTAGGTCCTGACACACCTCCTGGTGCAACTGGAGGAACGGGTGGAGGAGGCATGGGAGTCTCCTCAGCTACAACATCCAAAGTCCGCTCAAAGTCTGAATCATCTGAATCTGACGGGTTCCCCCGAGAAGGAGAACTGGAGATCACTATGGGCCACTGTCAACCATATCAATATATAAGAAAGCCATAACAAGGTTAAGGCAAATCTATTAAAATATTAATAAATGTCAGGGTAACGCCGTCGGAATCCTCGACTAACACTTAAGGTTGCTCCTCGACATGAGTTGCTGACTCACACTATAGGACATAGTTTCTACACCCTACTGACTCAACTCTTAACCTAAATTAGGAACTTGAACCTGTGGCTCTGATACCAACTGTGACAGCCTCAACCCCGGGGTCAGGGGCTGACGTCACCAAAAATATGATAAACTACAACATAAACTACTAAATAAATTTTATTATAACACACGACCCCAAACCAGGAGCCGATGCAGGTTCAAGTATCATTTAGGTTACAAAGCAACACTAACTTATTCAAATTTAGACATCCTTGCTTATTACATCAACTCATCAGACCTCACGGTCTTATACAAACTACCTCGGAGGAGCCGGGACCGGAGGCTGACACTCTACGCTGACCTGGTCTTCTAGACATCTGCAATAAATAAATACAAAACAAGCTGCAAGGGTGAGCAATCCATTGCTCAACGGTACCTCTATATGAATAACCAGTAAGCAAGATGTATAAAAACAGTATAGGAACAAATATCAAACTAGCTCATGAATGATTCGTAAAATAGGTATAAACTGGATATCAAAACTAGCATGCTCTGCAAACTAATATCATCTGTAGTGTGCTGTGTCAAAATACCAGAGTTCACTTTTAGCATGCTATTTCCTTTCCAAAACCACAATCCATTGCTGGACCCATAAATGATATGTCCCGTTACGAGGATCATAAACCATTTGTTCCGTTACGGGAACCACTAAACCAAAGTCAGATATAAACGTGGATGAATTCTAGGGACAGCTGATCAGTCTATCCCACCATAACTTTGTTCCGGAACTCAGAGACTAGCTAGGTCTCTGTTATGCTGGACTAAGCGCCCTACCAGTGCGCGCATCCGACTTAGCCTCTTACGCAACCATGATGGGCCATTACCTAATAACGAGCCTCTTACGCCACTGACCATCCAATATCTGATTCGTTTTTATCTAGTTTTTAAAATCAATTACACATATATCTCTTTAAACGATTACAGCACACTTTCAAAAATCCTTTTTTTAAAATTTTAATTACAATCTAGAGATAGGAATTTTCAGAAGTTGCTTTTTCCCCAAAACATCAGTTCATAAAACATATTTAAATACGGGGAAATACGTAACTTAAAACATTCTGTTCCAGTACATAATTTAAATCAACAACTATTCATATATACCGAACTGTAAAAGATTAGTTCAGGGGTACTTGCCTTGCGAAGCTTGCACTAACACTGGCTTAACTCTAATTGACTTCAACTACGGGGTCCTTCAACTCGAACCTATGAAATCGAAACAACCTAGGTTAAACAACCGATTATGCTTGATTTTTCCTCACTAACTAATTACCCAACGATACAATTTCCGACTCGTATGCATATCAATAATAATAATATACACGCAATAATAGTGCACATAGAAACCAGGGGTCAATTTGTATTAACGAGATATATACACTCGATTCGTAATTTAAGGTAATTTTTAGAAAAATTTGAACAGCGACTCCTCTATTTATAGGCCTACCCGTCGAAACATCAATCGACATCAAATTCCAACAAAATCAATTCGAATCATCACATAAATAAATTTTTAGTCCCGAAAACAATTTATACAAATTATTTTATTTATTAAAATATTTAGGACTCAGAACAGGGTCATCACCGTCCACCGCGCGCTCGTAAAAATTCATCGCGTGCGGCGGCAAAATTTATTGGTGCCCGAAAATATACTGGTGTCCGAATAAATTTCACCGATTTATTAAAATTCCCGCATGAAATTATTTATATCACGAATAATAGTCATAATTTCCTGTAAATTAATAAAATAATAAAACTAAATTTAGAATAACTGAACAACAACCACAACCAACAGTATTAACAAAAACACAGCCACACACGCGCACAACGCGCCACCACCAGCGAACACACACACACACTGAGCACACGCACTTACACATAGCCTATACACACACACATATATATACGTATATATACATATATACACCAACCAAAAAGAATCAGGTCAAATGTCACCGGAAAAAGGGCAAGACTGCGGCGGCGGTAATGAAAAACAGAAGGAGAAACAGAAGTAGAGAGGGGAGGAGGAAATAGGGAAAACAGAGGAGGAAGAGAAAGTGTAGATGAGAGATAAGGCGAGAGAGAGATTAAGAGTAGAGAGAGATAACGAGAGAGAGACAACAGAGAATAGAGAGAGACTAAGAAATTGATTTTAGAAATTCAGTTGATAACCCTGCTGTTTACACGTATCAATTCAACCTTCTAAATGCAATACACGTGTCCTTGCATCCTTTTTGTAAAATTTCTGGTTCATTTTTGTTAGTTTGACGAACCAACTGCGTTTTAAAATTTATTGAAAAATTAAAATTTTAATACCAAAATTCTCGAAATATTCGAGAGTTAATAAAATAAAATTTTCATAATTTTTAAAGCACTTTACAAACACAACTTATACCCGCATTAAATGAAATAACGAAACAACACGCGAGTAATAGTAATCTCGAAAATTACCAAGATAATTTTAAAATTCTCAGAATATTGTAAATATAATAAAATATGAGTTTCATAATTTTTGAAGAATCCTAGAATTAAATATGGATTTTATAGTCTAAATGAATTCAGAAAATATTTAAGAATAAATAATTAACAGAATATTGATTTGTAAATTTTAGAAAATCCCAAAAATAATTAGTAAGATTATAAAATCATAAAAATAATTTTAGAGACAACCCAAATAATTTTGAAAATAGGATTGTCATAAAATCACTTTTTAAAAGTGAAACAAAATAACCTTGTGCAACAGTTAATCATAAAAACACACCACATAATCTAACAATCACATATAAACAATAATAAATAAACACAAAGACCATAAATAATATAAACCTAGTTATTAATTATCTACGCAATAATTACATATTTAAATATTACAGAAATATACGAGTCGTTATACCAATCCTAGGTCATCTGCCGCTAGCACAATGCCGACTCCCTCTTCGGTGAATATAGAAGAGAATATCAAAGAAAATATTGGAGCACCAAAAGTAGGTGATATTTGTGAAGCAGCATATAATCGGGGTAATTTGGGTAATGATTGTGATAAAAATTCAGACGAGTTCAAGCGGTTTTTGGCCGATGCTGAGCAACCGTTATTTGAGGGCAGTGATAGTAGTAAATTAGAATCAATGGTAAAATTACATAATTGGAAAGCGAGATTCGGGATTAGTAATAGCGCCTTTACAGATTTACTCTCTTTGGTTGGTTCTTTACTTCCCAAAGATCATGTCTTGCTAATTAATGCATACACTGCTAAAAAAACCCTATCTGATCTAGGCCTTGAGTATATAAAAATCCATGCATGTCCGAATAATTGCATTCTATACAGGGGTGTCAATTCCGATATTGTCGAGTGCCCCAAATGTCGCAAATCTCGGTGGAAGTTAGGAAAGGATGGTAAAGAGAGAGTCAATGTTCCGGCCAAAGTTATGTGGTATTTCCCGATCATTCCCAGATTTAAGCGGATGTTTAAATCTGAATCTACCGCTAAACTAATGACTTGCCATGTGAACCAAAGAAGTCAAGATGGTCACCCGCGCCATCCAGCTGACTCTCCTTCATGGCAGAATGTCAATTATAGGTGGCCAACCTTCGGTAATGAGCCAAGAAATATTCGGTTAGCCTTGGCAGCTGATGGTATAAACCCACACAATAACGACCTAAACAATAGGTATAGCTGCTGGCCTGTAGTATTGACAACGTATAATCTCCCTCCGTCAAGTATTGTTGATTTATGCTGACAACAACATAATATAACATGTGCCCTGTCAATTTTAAATTTAGGAACCGCGAAAGTGTGAGTTGGCAGTGGACAATATTGAGAGTGTAGTTGCGTTTGGTATGGTTTTCCCCCAAGATGAAATTTCTAGCTCAGTACATGGGGTGCCTCTACAACCAGGATATGTACGTGTTCAAGTGGACGGAATCATTAAGGAAGACGCTTTGGTCCCGGTCCCAATAGCTGGGGAAATAGAGACAATCCGCCAAGCAGTTGGTTCTCTGTTGGCATGGCCTGAAGACATGGTCATCTTTACCCCTGTCACCGGCCGCAATCTTGAGGTATACATGATAGTTGTATATTGTTAGTCTCTATTATTTTTTTGTAGAAATTTAAGGAGTGAAATGTCTTTATTAGATATAGTTTTTGATCATCTTTTATTTATTTTGTAGAAAAATAAAAATGAAGCAGTGAAGTCACGGAAGCGGACGAAGAATGAAAATGTGTATCAAAAAATACATTCCCAGATGAAGAAATTGCAGCCAAGTGAAAATGTTCCTCGACGTTTCATGTTGTTGTACAAACATGCAGTCACAATTATGAAAGAAGCTAATGACTCAATTCAGATTCCATGTGGTGAAGAGGTGTTCGGAGTCGAGAAATTGATATATTTGTTGTATGAGAATGTAATGGCCTTGTTGGAGTTTAAAATGATTGGCCAGGCCGCCATATCCACATATATGGCGTAAGTAGTTTTTTATTAAGTTGTTTTTTATTAGCTGCTAAATCTTGTCTCGTATATCTAAAATATATTGGGAGGATCTAATTATAATGCATAGTACTTATATATTTTTTTTGCAGTTATTTGCAGACGGAGGTTCGTAAAAGAAAACATTTAAATATGTTTGCCTTTCTCGATCCATCAACCACATTTAAACTCAATGATGATTTTCAAAATTATATCATTGCGAGGATGAGATCCGGACCTTCGCGCATTTTTCTCCTGCCTCATAATGAAAGGTAAATTTTTGTGAGATATATAGTTGGTACAAATTATTGTATAATGCACATGTTCCTATATTTTTAAAATTCTCACTTTGATTTAATTTTTGGTAATTAAATAGTTACCACTGGATATTGATCAAGATTTGGGAATCTGAACTATTTATTCTTAATCCGCTGCCTCATCAAAAGCGCTTTACTGCACTTGAAGAAGCCTTAGTGGGGTAATGCAGTACTATCAATATATATATAAATAATTTATATTTATGATTTTTTTGGGTTTGACATTACTGGTTCCCTTGTATAGAGCCATTAGATCTTACAATGCACAAATAGGGCGTGTGAACAAAAATCCTACAATTAAATATCTCATTGTAAGTAGATATGCATTCTTCGTAGTTTAATTTTTTCTTATTTTTATTATTGTTTGATCGACTATTCACTTATTTCTTATTATTGAAATAGGGATCACCAAAATAACCAGGTGGAAGTGAATGTGGCTATGTTGTCATGAGATATATGAAATATATATACGAAGACAAGGAAATGAAATTCTTATCGAAGGTATGCTTTAATTGACAGTTTCGATTGAATGTAGCAATTTACAAGTTCAGAATCTGCATTTGTGCTAATTTTTGCAATGTTTTATGACTTCGTGTAATTTTCACAGTGGGGAGTTAAGTGTCGGAAGTCATACACAAAAGAGCAGCTAGATGAAGTACGGTTCGAGACTCTTCAGTATATCCAAGAATTTGTGTAGTCAATGATGATCGACCATGATGACCGACCACATTACTCTGCCTTTATTTCAATGCCTTCTATTAGATGATCTTTAAACTTTATTTTGGGTACTTGTAATGTTATGTTGGTACTTATAACTATTGGTTTGTGTTGATCTGGACTAGCTAGTTGGAATATAGGGGATAACTAGTAAATATAGTAGCTAAGTTATTCTGGAATGGTGTGGATTGTGGATGTTGCGATTTGTAGTTTAATTTTGTTGGTCGAATGTAGCAATGGCACAAAGCTAACGTAATATACAGTTGCGACCATTTTTGGGTCTGCTTTTGGTATTTTTTGGTTTTTTTTTGCAATTGGATTTGGATTTGCTTGAGGTTTGTTTAATTTGGCTAGTTAAATGTACAAACATAACACATCAGACAAAAACCTAAAAACCGATGTCTATAGTAAGCAAAAACATCAGTTGAATTGTTTGTATCTACAGAAAAATGATGTCTTTAATAACCTTTAACATCAGTTCTTTTCTTTATATTTGTAAAAAATCGATGTAATAAACACACAACAACAACGAAAAGTAATTATTCTAACTGATGTTAAAGGTTATACACAACGGCTAAAAACTGATGTCAAAACCGATGTCTATATGGTAAAAAAACTGTACACATTTTACATCACTTAGTCACCGTTGTGTATAAAGGTTCTTATATCGGTTAGCTAAAGTGGACTGATGTCTATTAAAATCTTTCACATAGCTTTTTTACATGCAGTCGTTGTAAAAGTCTACACCCCACAACGTCCAGGCTTAAGAAACTGATGTCTATACTAGTTTTAACATCATTTTTCTACCCTGACTGATGTAAAATAAAGTAATATACACCAGTTTGAGTGAGAAAAACAATGTAAATGCATGTAAACACCTTGTGTATTATATGTTTAACTTGCTTAAAATCTCTAATTTTACCAATATACAAAACCTACTGACAACTTCTACTTGTAAATTATGGTTAATACATCAGTCAGTTTAACAAAAACGATGTATAAAGATATCTTTTACATCAGTTACTAACCAATGTCAAAAAGTGGGACTTTTCTCTACACCGACGAAAACATCGATTCCATTTTTTTCAGACAACGGCTAATAACTGATGTCTATTGACATATTTCTAGTAGTGTATTTTTGTTTACGAGGGAAATATACCGCCTAAAGTTTCACTGGTATTAATATCTATTTTATAATATTTTAATTTTTAATTTTTGTGTTTTTGTATAATTATGAAAACTAATTATGTAATAAAAGTAAAATTGAAAAAGTATCTTATGTATTAATTTATATTAAGTTCTAAATTTTTTATTTTACATGCTAAATTTTAGAGTCATGAATAATCTAGAATATAATTTTAATTATAGTTTTTGATAAAATATTCACTCTAGTACTTTTAAAAAATAAAAGAGTAACTAATGTAACACTAGGTGTTGGTGTTACATGTCGTGCAACACTGGCCTCTCTATGCAATACTAGCTTTATAGCTATTGTAACACTAATTGAGAGGTGTTACAATAGGACAAAAATTTCTTATCTAATGTAACGATCCTTATAACACTTGCATTACAGTAGCCCACTTATGGCGTAGTACTAATTGGAATCCATTACCATCTAACTGATCATTAAAATTAATTAATTAACTCACTTTAATTGATTAATTGAACCAGGTAATGACTAGCTGGATGAAATTAAAGACCAATTATATAAAGTCAATTTAGTCATAAAAACCTTTTTCAAGACCGAGATCGCAATCGTTTGGAGTACCAAACACGAATGCTAACAATACATGGAAGTGCGCTTCTGGTTTTAAAAGTGTAATATTTTCCGAAATTTTGGGCAGCACCTCCTCTATATTATTGACTTCCAGTTGGACTCAAGCCGTCATCCACAATCAACTAAACCATAAACAAGTATATCAATCAACTTCTACCAACCAACTTCTCATTTCACCATATTTTAAAATGTATCGTACTGATAAACACATATACTACTAACTCACACAACATACACCTTTAATCGAACTAAGATTATAGATGAACAACTAATTAATATAATCATACCGTTCCTCATTTCTTTCGGAGTATAACAAAATATCACTAATGAATCTGATTACAAAATTATTTTACTATTTCTTAAAAACTTTATACATTTATTCCAGAATATTTCTAGTCCATGTTTCAATCCAAACGCTTTAATTAACAACTCATATTGCTTATACCTGGTTCATAAATCCGTTTTAGAGACGTCTTTTAGTCTTATTTTAAATTATTAATACTTGCATGTAAATACTCTTAGGGAACTATACTGCATCTTTCAACTGATTAAACAAATCAGCCATTCTTGACAATAGATATTTATTCGTAATTGGAATTTCTTTGATTCTCGAACTTTTATGATGAGTATCTCCCACATAATCGAGGTATGCTTCACCTTCCTAATGTAATAATTATGTGTCTGCATTATTGCCAGAAACTCCTCTGTTCACTTCTGCTGTCAGTATATACTTCTGCATTGCTTATTGTATGCAGCTTTGCTTTCTTACTTCTATGATCAATCTACCCAATATGATTCCCAAACTAATCCATTTCACGTCAAAGTTTCTTAACTCGAAAGATATCATGTTATCAGAACTAATTTACTACTACATTCTCCACAACGAGAATAAACAGTATAACAGATACGTGCTTCTTATTTGATACAAACACGTTCTCTACATACTGAATCATTCCTTGTACATGAACGTCCATCATTTATTGACTTCCAATCCTATCTTTACTTGACATGTAATTTCATCTACTATAAGAGGTTATTATATTTCTTTTAAAACATAAAGAACAAACTTTCCATAAGGAGGAAATTTGTTTATATGATTCTGATTAGAAAACTTTGTGAAAAATAACATTACAATAAAACAATTGGAAGGGTCAATGTTAATAAATTATGGTTGAAGAATAAAGAATGAATGATGATTTGGATATGAATGAGACAACCATATTGGTACTTAAGATGGCCAGTCTTTCGTACTATATGGCATATAACACATGATTAGGTGACGTCCCACCCGACCTTTCGTCATTCAGACAAAGAGTCACGCCATAAAACTGTTTGTCTTAATCAGAAAGTAAAACTTTAAAGAGAAAATGATTTTGAAAGTAATATAATAAGCTTATTTCCCTTATTTCCTCATAAAATTTATTAATGAAAGAAGTTCATACTTATTCAAGAATCAATAAGAATATAAGTTATCGCATTATAGAAAATAATGATATTGTTGGTCGCCATTCACTTCTCACTCACGTATACCTTCAAGGTTTATTCGATTAATAGGTTCCAATCCAAGCGGATAATAACTTCGGAAAGTCCTCTGGAAATGCCTTCATAAATTTGTCAACTATGACAATTTCCTACTATTAGATACTTCATTTCTAGTATCAATCTTGCGTGTTTGATATTTTAACAATCCAAGCATATATTCCTTCTTATTGCATACACAATCAAGACTTCTCATTGGATTTATAATCATAACTTCTCATTTCTTCTACGCCATGTAAGTCTATCATTGATAACGCAACATATCGGTTCCTTTGATAGTAACAATACTCTTCTTCGAAATCTGGAAAATTCCTCAGTTCCCTTTTATCATATTCTGGCTTACTTTGAATCATCGAATCCTTTAAACTTTAATAATTTCATGAATTAGATAAATAATATTTCCGCACGTTGACTCTGTTGTTGATACTATTAAACAAAATATACAATCTTCTGTCGAGAAAATTTAATACTTCTTCATAATAGCGGGTAAAGTTGGACCTCTAAATTGATAATACATAGATCTAAAACAAATATTCTTCTAGATAGTCTAATTCTTGTAAACAAACAAGAAACTCAAATAGCAATTTGACAACCGTTTTTAAAATTCTTTTTGTTTGAGAAAAATCTTTTTCAAAGGATTATTTAAAAAATTTGAAAGTCGCACACATGGTTGTCATTACTATATTAGTTAGTTGTTATTCTTACAAATCACTATCAATGTATCAAATTTAGGAAACTGTAACATATGAGTCCATCCACAATTCACTTCAGTATACCTCCTACCTATTGTTGGGTCTATCTCACCTTCACCGGTTGACGAAAACTTAATTTACCGTTGCATAACTATCTTATTCAGAGTTCTAACATCAATGCTGACATCTGGTACTATATTTGGTACTATCATCATCGTCTTTGGTATCATAATTACAACTAATCGGCGAAATTCAATGTTCTGCCCATACATAAAGTCATATTTTCTTGTCAACTTTAAGTATACCTAATAAGGTATGTGTGTCTCTCTTAGTGCAGTGCCCGAGAAGTGGCTGATGATAACAAGAAACTTCTCACAATAGTGATGCCTTTGAAACTTGTAACTTTGGCTCTCCAATAAACTCTTTACCTCTAGCCAGGAGCTTTTTCTACTACACAATTTAAAGTTGGATCATACTAAAACTCTTCTCCTTCTCCTTATACAAGATTCTCGAAAGAATCAATCTCAATTTCATTTAAAACCATATGAAAGTCAGAGTATTTCACCCAATATCTGTCGAGTCGTCGACTCCCTATAAATATAGGGTCTGGATACTCAATATATCTATAGCATCCTCACACTCATCTCATACCTATTAACGCATCTTATCTTAGTAATCAATACCATATCCGATAATCTCAACTCAAGCTCAACATGAGTTTACTTGAGGTCTTTCCTATCTTGTATGACCTGCCAATCTTATCTTAACTTCTACCTAATCTTATTTCAGGGACTAATAACCTATGGCTCCGATGCCAAATATGACAGGCCCCAAATCTAAGGTCAGGATTGGGTGTCACCAAAACCACTTTAAAAAATATAAACGAGTGTATTAAAATAAATATACAGATGACCCCTCAATTCCGGATCGATTACAAGTTATGGTATAAAACAGTATTCTAACCTTCTATATTTTATAACAATTAACTCAAATTTTATTACCTTCTTACCATCTTCTTCATCCTATTCACTTTGACATTTCCAACTTCCTGCATATGGGGTCTCTATATTTTTGCTGCCTATTGTGAGCTATTTACTTTTATCCTCATGTGATACTGAAATAATAAGAAATAACAAAGCAAGTGTGAGTCAAAATGCCCAACAAGTATCATAATTAGTTTCCAGGTATCATTATCAAAAGAAACTCCCGAAAACAATCTTTAAATGATTTCATAAACATATTTATTCATTTAAATAATTGAGCGAATAAAACATTGGCACTTATTAGTCTTCAATCATAAATCATATTCCTCTGAAAAAGAACAACAAACAATTCACTGATCCATCTCCTAAATCAATCATTTGTTCGGTTTTATAGTTACGAAACTTTCAAAGAAAGAATGTCGTTAATGGCAATAAAAAGTATATTAGACTGGATACTAGAACTAACATAAGTACTATACTCTGCTGATCAGTCAGAACATAGCACGGATCTATGCCCATCCGCATAGACCCATCATATTGGGTACCCAGGCCATACTGGCTTAATAAGTCATAGGGTCCAGTCCATCCCTGGCCCTTTTCATAACCATCCAGTCCGTAGAGTATTTTGATGATAAACCATTTTGGTTAAAATATCACGATTTAGGGTTCGCAAATAACCCAGAACAATAGGTATTTTCTCAAGAGATCATAAATCATAATAAAAGAACAAGATTAAGAGATACTTGTATAATCAAGATTTATTGCAGTGAAATATAAAGTATTTAACTATTCTGAATTTAGAGTAGGGAAGAAATACTTTCCTCAACTGATCAGCTCTCTGATCTTTAATCATCTGCCATATAACTCAACTCTGGTATTTCTGTACTTCCTTCGACACTATGTGACATTTAATTATCAATTACCATTCTATGTTCACCTCATATCTGGATTTAATCGTCTCATGTATCGTATAAACTAGCTTTACTTTTAACCTCTATGTCTGTCCATAAACGCCTCGAACAATGTGTATTTATCATAAAAGATACTATTTTTAATTAACCGACAATATATAGTTGTCCCATTCATACGTCTATCCTTATCGTCTACCCACCCGATGATAATAAATAAGGATCACATTTAATTATATAACTTTAAGGAACACGTGGACACACAATTCACATAGCACGTTAACACATAAGGCACGTATCATATAATTTATATAACAAATGTTTCAATTCGTCAAAACATTCGACTCGATATGTTTAAAATTGAAATCGAGTCCAACTACGAATTTTCGATAACTATGCGACTCAGAAACGTTTAAAAAATCAAGCAACCTTTTGAAACGAAAGAATTGATGCCTCGAAAGTATTTTTAATAGAAACATAATATTTTTCTAAGTCTAGACGCTGAGTATTCATCAGTAGATGTTACTATTTGTAGCTAATGAAACGTAGTAAACAGACAAACAGTCTATTTATTACAAATAAAATAAAAATAATTCAATTAATTAATAATAATATTAATTGAATATTTAATACCTCTCCATATTTTTGAAAGCCCAGAATAATTTTTAAATCATTATTTGGCTTAATTAAGAATAATTATATTTATTTCACTATTTATAGATAAAGTTAATTGATAAAATGAATTAATCAATTAATTTAATCCATAAATAATCAATTAAAATAAATTATAAATAATTAAATCAAATTTATATTTTTGAAAATTATAAAAGAAAATAAATTTCTGAATTTAAAATAATTTAGTTGATTATTTAAAATAATTAACTAAATTAAATTTTGAATTAAAATTGATTTTTGGAATTAAAATAAGATTTTTGAATTATTTTTAAAAATAATTTAAAAGAAACATATTTCAAATTTTGGTTTGAGGAAAAAGTGGATTAAGACCAGGTAAACAAACGACCAAAAAAGGGTCGGGATGGCTGAAAACGGGTCGCCAAGAACATGTCAGAGCTTTCCCCGGAATTCGGCGACCCGCCTGATTCTAATTTGTTTCTATTCTATACAATCAACTCACAACAACACTGAACCACTACAACAACAATCAATTGTCGACTCCCGACCGAAAATCCGGCGAGCTTCGACCCTATGCCGGCAAAAAATGTAACTTCACAAATTCTTAACCAGAACTCGCGATTCATATATGAAATCGAAGCTCAAGAATCATAGAATCTATTCATGCCAAACAAAAAAATAACATCTATAATCTGGAAAATCAAAACCGAAAAATCATAAAACTCGAAAACTCGACTTAATACTTCTAGCAATCGTTTGATACAAATAATTATATGAATTAATTATAAAACATCTGGGAAAGCTTATTTAAGCATCAAAATCAATCAATAACCCCATGAACAAAACCCCCCAATTTTAAACATAAACACTAAAATTGAATTTGGAAATTTACCAATATGAGGTACTTTTTGATACTATAATCTGGTAGATCTTGAAGAGAGGACCAGTTTGACTACAAACATGACCACTTTCCCTTTCCAAATCACCTCAAAATCATTGAATGATTCCAAGAACTGTTCTTGAAACCCTAACCCTAATTTCAGATTTTTTTTAAAATTTTTAATATAATTTTTTGAATTTTATAAGAATAAATAGTAATTAAAATATATTTATAATTATAAAATAATATCCCAAAAATTATTTAGGGTCTAATTATATCATTGAATAAAAATAATTAGCCCACAATTAATAATTAACGGGGAATATTTTTTAATTCAATAAATATAAAAACTATGCCAAAATTCCCCAAAATTATGAATAATCCAAAAATGCAAAATTTTTGAATATTTGACAGTTCCATAATTTTGTTAAAATAAAAATATGATTTTTATAGGCTTTAATGTCCCGATAGGGGTCCAGTAAGATCATTTTTTACGTAATGAAAATTTTTCTAAATGAACTAGATGTTCCGAAAATTAATATGGTAAATTCCATATCACGCAAAATAATGCCAAACACCCTTCCGGCAATATCAGGTATTAAAATTTAATCCTACTAACATATTATTACATATAAACACATTTATCGCGAAATAAAATAGTCGAAAAATACCTGAAATCGTACTGAACATATATAACACACAACATGTCAAATTTTTGACCAACCATAATTCACATTGAGATAAAACACATAATACTTTAATCAATACAACATAAATAGTCGTAATTTTCCCGGTCCTTACATAAAGGACCGGCTCATTCTATTTTTCTAATTTTCTCAATTTCTTGAATTAAAAAATATCAAAAACTACAATTACTTATATTCCCCTAAATATATTATCATCGTTCGTAATATTATCCTAAAATTTCCGGGGCTTATTTTCGTAAATATTTTGTAATTTTTAGGATAAATAATTGAGAAAAGTATTGACTAACAAGTTAGGTAGTTTAAAATTTAATTCAAAAAAGTCTTGACTAGCAAGTTAGGTAATATAAAAAGACAAGGAAATATTCTTATTTATACATAAGTGCCGATTGTTTACTTCAAAAAAAAGAACAAATTGATAGCTAGATTTTCATTACAGTTTTAAATCTTATTTTGCTTGTTATAATAATTTTCCGCTATGTATTTTTTGTTAGGCCTTTAAGTATACTGTAGAGGGGGGTGAATACAGTATTAACAATCAATTAGAAAATAAGAACTCAAATATGATGAACAGTCTTCATATTAATTAATACAAACTATTTACAAAACTCTCTCAAAGGATGACCATATATCCTTGAGAGCTGTTAGGTTACACAGAATGATAAAATAATAATCGACATATATAGTTTTACCTAATCTATGCTTATATACTGCACAGTTACACAATCAATCTAGTTGATATGATATACATGAATAGGGAATCCTAGTACATATCCTTCTATTGATTGTTATAATTAAGTAAAGTCTTACACCAACATATCTCTGAAAATTATAGTAGTTATCATGGAATCAATCACTTCCTGAAGTACAGCTTTTAATAGATACTTTTATAAACTTTAATAACATAAACTAATGATGTCAGCCTCTGTCAAACGCTGATATAATAAAATTTGATATCTTTTGTGACAAACTCTGATGGCAAACTCTGATAGTTAACTTATGATATCATCAAATTATATCTATCAATCTTCCCCAACTTGTGCATTATAGGAATATGTAAAAGTTTCTATTTGATGATGTCAAAACCTATTTAAATGCAGAAATACAAACAAATATACAATCTTACAGTCAGTGCAACAGACATTAGTCTTCAGTATTGAATTCTGGCATATCCAGCAGCTTCATCAAAGAATTTTCTGAGTAGATTTTCATCAGCTATATTCAAGTACATCTCCATTCTCTGTTTGATATCCTTCAGCTCCTAAGTAGATTCATCATTTTGATAGATAGTTGCCCTAAGGTCATGAAGTTTGGATCTTCTCGATGATAGATCATATAACTCCAAAAATCCAACATTTTTACCATTTGGATTGAAAGTGAAACTTTTACTTGAGCTCCTCCTTTAGGCATATCAACAGTTGAGCCATCTTTAGTTATGTACTTTGGAATGCGTTTGGTTTTGTTGATCATTACTCTCTACTTTCTTTATACCAAATTCTTCAAATATTCATACCATCTAGCGGTAGTAGAGTTGTTGACTTTTAGCAATGTGACTATGTATTCCAACTCTTGCCATGGTTTATCCTGCATCTGTTTTTGAGAAATCCTCAACATTGGCCCTGATTCAAGAAAATAAAGCATCTTCTCCTTTGGCTTATTTGTATCAAACATGTCACGCACAATTTGAACAAATATAATCTTGTGAAGATCTCCAAACTTCACATTATCTCCAATTCCAGTTAAGTTTCCATGCTCTATGAGAATTAAAGCATTTCCTTGATATGTATCAGCATTCAAAAGACCCGGACCACCAGTTCTACTAGCTATTCTTGCTTGAGAAGTACCACTGTAGATTTTTTTTGATAATTTCAGAAGAGTCTCTCTTAGGTGCCTGTGTCTTGCTGCTCCATAACAACTTCTTCTTATCAGCTAGTGAAAGTTGAAGGTTATCATGATTTGTGAAATCTTTTGGATCAAATTTATCTTCACCAGTGTTTGGATCCTCATCAAGAATTGAATGATTAGCTTTTGTCTCTTGAACATTTTTGTCTTCGACATTAGTAACATCAATGGTTGAAATTGATTAGCTTTTGACTAGATCTGTTAGCATATAGATTTAGATATTATCTACCCCTTTTGGCATCATCACCAAGTAAGAGAGAGACAATCAGATTTAGGGACTCCTAAACCTCATCAAGTTGTCCAAAGATCATAGCTTGAGTGGCCTCTAGTCTAGCTTGAATAGCTTCCAATCTGTCATGTTTGACAACAAGAGGCTTCATTTGTTTCAGTACCTCAAACTCACTTTTGGTCTTAGATTTGTGGAAAACATCTTTAAGTCATCTATTTGAGCTTGAGCCTTGATCTGTGTTGTGGTAATTGACTTGACCATGAGAGCAGAGGCCTTGAGATGAGTAAGGATATCAGGATCTATTATCTGTCTTTCAGCTGTATGTAAATGCTGGGAGGCATGATTGACAGTAACAGGGTAATGTGGATCCTTCCATTTTGAGACCCATTCTTCTTGTAAATACTGTTGAGATGTAGCAGTAGCTCTCTCGGCCATTTTCAACCTTCTCTCTCTCTCTCTCTCTCTCTCTCTCTCTCTCTCTCGCATGCCCTCAGAAAAGATGATGTCATCAAAATCTTTATATGAATGCAAAGCAACATTAAACTTAGATGGATCAATATCATCTTTATCATCATCATCTTCTTCTTCATCAGAGTGAACAGAGGCTTCATCATCAGCAATCGGCTCTTTAAACTTCTGTGCTATTTCTTCTTCAATATCAGAGTTTAAGATAGTATCATCAATTGAAGCTATATGAGAACCAACTGCTTTAGAAACTTCCATTTCATCAGCATTTTCCAGCTCTATTCCCCCAAGAATAGTAAGTATAGGAATGTGAACATCAACATCTACTTCCAAAACCTTTGTAGCAGTAGAATAAACTGGAGATTCAGGAATTGAAGCAGACACTAGAATTTCAGCTTCTAGAGTGGACTATTTTGCAACTTCAACATCAACATAAACATGGATTGTAGATGGTGGAATTGAGATATGAATGGATTATTGTATTGTCTCGGTCATAACAGGGATTTCCATAATGGATGAAGTATAGGTAGGAGTGGACTGCAGTAAATTATCAGTATTTATACATGTATGAAAAGTATCAGCATTTGCACTTAATGCTACAGAGTATTTCTGAGGGACTACGTGTTGCAAAATAGCACATGTTTCTTGTAAACTATGAGCACCTGTAATAGAAAACAAGTAACCATTTAAGTCTCTATATTCTTTTAATGTAGTCTCACTACTTCTCACACCATTCATCTCTTGACTTATAAGAGTCAGAATTTCCTCACTGGGATAAACTAAATCCCACCTCTCCTTTTACCAAGTCAGGAGTCTGCCTCTCATTATTTATGTTTCTTTCTAAATCTTTTTTCTCAATCTCACCAGAAAAGCTCAGATTATGATATCCTACAAAAATAAGAGGTGGTTGAGAAGAGTTGGTTATGGTCACATGAACATTGGTATCCCTAGAGAAAGGACTGTCCATGATCATCCCATCAGTAGTTAAGGTAGTGTCCAATTCTGAGACAATATCAGTATTAAAATTAAATGCTGATAATGAGAAATCAGAATTTGTATATTGTGCAATTTATGTTGGTGCATTCATAGGCATGAAAGAGATAGGCTGGACTTGAATGATCATTAGTGTTTGGTGTGCTATGCACCCTTCCAGCATCATCAACCAATATTTTCACTCTAGTAACATCAGCATCAAAAGCTACACTTCTGAGAGGATTGAGTTTGTGAAGGTTTGTGAGGAATCAATAGAGCTGCTGTTACTTTAGATGTTTGAGTTTTTGTAACAGGTTCTTGTGGGCTCTCTTTTGAGTCAGAATCAGGAATTGTAACAAATTCATCATGTGCTGTAATTGGAGATGATGGTGCATCATCAGACTTTAGTGGTTCATCAACATCTGCAAACAGACCTTTACCAGTACAAAAATCAACATTTATGTCTTCTTCAAACCTTTAAGTTGAAGGTTCTTGTGGAACTGGACCACTTGTAGCTGCTGTATCACTTTGAGATATAGGTTCTTGTGGGCTAGGTCCAAAGAGAGATTCAATAATTCTCTTATTTTCTGATTTTTGGCTTTTCTTCTTCAATTTCTTCTTGGAAGAGCCAGTGGTTCCTCTTTCCAAAATGCCTTTCATGATTTTGTCCTCCTGCTCATGAGTGACTTCTCTTGTTCTTTTCTTTTGCTTGACAGGTGAATTAGAAATTATAACAGGAACATCAACATTTGTTTTTCCTTATTAATCCTTAGTCATTTATGGAGTGTAGTTATGCTCTATGACTCATCAGTATTTACCAATTTGGCCATTTTTCTAAGACCTTGGCCAAATGATTCAGGCTTTATATTCTTGAATTTGGATGGCGGAGGAGTATTTTCCTCTTCATCAGAGTATGATATGGTAGCGACAAACTTTATCTTTGGCGGAGTTGAAGGTTCAGTGGTTTGAGAAGTTTATGCTTTTTTCCAAACTTGTTTCTCCATTGTGTTAGATTGTAGCTTCGGAGAAGGCCTCAGTCCTGAACCTTGAGGAGTATCAAACTTTGCTACCTTCTTTGTTTTTACAACATATGCCTTTTGAGAGGCACCCGAAGTTACTTGTGTATGGAATGATATTTAGGTTTTAGAGCTTAGGTTGGCTAAATGGGTGTTCCCGATTGTAATTTCCAGTAGCTTAGCTCTTTGTACATTCTGTTGTGCATATTGTTAGGTAATGAGTACAACATGGGGGTGAATGTGTTTTGGTTATTTTTATGTCTTTTTGAATGTTTATTGCTTGGTGAACAAAGCGGATTAAAATGCAGTAATATTATGTTAACTAAAATTAAAACAGGGCACACAATATTTCAAAACTCACTTAATTTTGTATTAAAATCAAGCTAGTGTTTTGATACAAATTATGGGTTCTTTGTAAATAAAGAACTCAGCTTCTTCCTTGAGAGAGGTACAAGAAATTCTAGGTCTATATGATATAATTAAAAACAAAGAACCGGTGTTTACTTTATAGACTAGTAAACACAGGTTTACACAGCATGCAATAGAATGTACTAAACCCTACTTTAAGTTATCTCTAAAGCTTTCCATTTCTGGCTTACTGTATCTTTGCAAATCCTGTTGATATGTGACCTTCCTTTGTCAGTTAATCTTGGCCTTTGATCTTGTACTCTTCAAGCTACTTTTGTAGACTTTTCAATCTAAGTGATTAGATCATTTGTTGGTTGAAAATCTTGAATAATTAACTTGTCTGCATTCTGTACTTGAGCTTCATATCGAGATCTCCAGTTTGAACTATAGAGAACTGACATCTCGATAAGTATAATGGCCTATCGAGATCTCTTAGTTCTCTATAAGTGTTTTGACTTGGCGAGGTCTCTGAGTTCTCTGTAAATGAACTTGGCTTGTCGAGATCTCCAAATTTCTGTATGTAAAAAAGGACTTTTTGATATCTCTGAGATCTCTATAGGTATTTTGACTTGTCGATATCTCTGAGATCTCTAGTGATAAAAATTGACTTGTCGATATCTTTAATCTTCACATCATCATTTTGACTGGTCGATATCTCTGAGTTCTCTAATGCAGAAATGACTTGTCGATATCTCAGAGATCTCTATATGCATTTTGACTTGTATATATCTCTGAGATCTCAAATGATAATTTGACTTGTCGATATCTCTAATCTTCACGTCTTTATTTGGCTTGTCGATATCTCTGAGACTTCTCTATAAGCTATTTTGGACTCCTCGATAAGTCTTCCTAGAGTTCTCGAATGACTTCTCTATATGACTTGATCTGTGACTTGTAGATATCTTGACTTAAAAAATATTTTTCCCAAAACAGATTTATTCAACTCCAAGCTTCTTCACAATTTCTCTGAGGCATGATCTTCTTGATCTTCTTCTACAGTTTATTCTCAGGCTTGAGAGTGCTTACAGAAAAATATTCCATTCTAATCCTTGACATTTTTACAGACTCAAGTAATACAGTACAAAATACAAATTAAAATTATCATACAATTAATTCTTAGGGTTGTCAATTTGATTTAGTCTTGTTATAGTACAGGCATGTCTTGTACAACACAGAAGTCTCAGGAATCCTTGTAATGAGCAAGTCCCTGGCAGAAACCGGTAGCCTGAGAGGAGGAACAACTTCTCTCTCTCTTTCTCTTTTAAGATTAAATCAGAAAATGGTCTCTCTGTTAGCTTAAATATGGATATAATCTGATTAGCTGGTGTCACACCCCCCAACTTAACAATACATAATTTATAACTATTACAATATTTAAAAGAAAGTAAATACAACTGAATCCAAGATCTCACAGTTTAGGGTTTGGAACAGCCCAACACTACTAACTATTACAACTGGTTTTAATATCGAGTCCTCACACAAAACTATCTCTTATTCTACCTGAGCTCGGACATACGCGTCGGCATCACAAGTCTTACGTGATGTCTGCTTGAATCTAACCATAGCTGCTAGCTGTAATATTAGGGTTAAAGCAAGTAGTGAGCCAAATGCTCAACAAGTACTAAACAATACAATACAAAACATAAATCGAGATATATATTAAAGAATGACAATTTGAAGATATAACTAATAATAACAAGAGATGAACTTTTGGGTGATGGCATCATTTACTTGTATCGAAAACTTTTTCAAAATCATATCTTAATCAAAAACCATTTTATGACGCTACGGATTACAGCCGGTGATCAGCCGCGAAGTAATCCCGAACCTCGCTGGGTTCTAAAACATTAATGGGATCCCTAGGCAACTTTTAAGCCTACAATATCAGTGTGGAAAGGACTTGCGTCTCAGTCCAGATCCACTATTTAAAGAAAACATTTATCCCCCTTTGGGACTGAATATCCAAATTTTAATCATTTCAAAAACTGATGTCGATTGATAATAAAATTTCTTTAACAGTAAACATCTTTATCAAGGGATTGTAGATTGACTTGAAATACTGGAATTATGTTCACTAAATCTTAGGGCCATGATCCACTAGACTTTACTCTATCAGGGTAAATGAAAGGTTTCCATTTACAAGAATTTTGACAAGGAGATTTAGTAGGGTTATTGGATAATATGAAAGACTAATGCCAAACTAGGCTTAAAGCAATGGTTTTAGACAAGGTATAGGTATTAGAACATCAAGAAGATAAGCATTACTGGTTACAAGTATGATAGAGGTGTTAAGATATAAAGAAAGTGATCATTAGCTCAAGGTATATCAGGATGTCAAGCTTTAGGGTAAGGATAGGGTTATCAAACAATCGTGAACGACTTTAAAGAATATCTGGCTTTTAGGTATCAAGATAAAGTTTCTATCAGGGTTCTTACAAGAGTTAAATCAAGCATCAGGGTGTAAAATCAAGATTTCTCTGTAATCAATAGCATGTTAATCAAAAGGATCAATCAGGTATTATAACAATTCTCTATTTTATCATGGCATCCCGATTACTTTGGTATACTAGCATGGTATGATTTTTGATCTACTTGCAAAAAGTACTTGAGGGTTCATGGCACTTCAATATAATACGAAGATAGATTTGAGATTCACTTGGTTCGGGTATAACAAGGTAATTCAGGATACTCGCATCATATATAAGAACTAGTTATCAAACATTCACAGTGTAAACTAAAAAGTAGGTTGAATCACTTGCCTTGAGAAGGCTGGACTGGACTAGACTGGAAAGTAGGAGCAACTGGAAGCTTTACTCGACCTTTATGGCAAGTTTACTCTCATATCGAGATCTTACACAATTAATAATATCCTCATTATAATATATTCTCACCAACGTAACCTATTTACAACCCGAAATTAAATATAAATGGCACTTAGGCCTATATGCACGTAATTTATAATCACCTTATAAACATAATAGTACATATAGCCACATATACTCACATACCATATTTTAAATACCAAACAATATCACACACACACACCATATTACAACAATAGGCTTGGATGATCTCGTTCCACAACTTAAGTCACTTGATCGCTAAACTAGACAAAGTCTCCAAATTTTGGCCTCCTAACTCGATGTGCCTTTACTAAACTATCCAAAACCTATTGGCCCTCACTTGGGCCTTTCACTCTACTGGCTTTATGCTATCTTGCAACTATAGTGGTCAACCTAGGCCTCACTCATAAATGCTCTAAAACTACCTATGACATGGTCAAAACTTCCTATTTCTAAGTTGGAACAAAACTGTCCCCTGCTGGACAGATTTTGTGATTCCACTCGTGCACCTAACCAAATGTCTTACAAACCTCCAAAAAACACCTAAAACCTATTATATACTCCTAGTTCTAGCTTCTGGTTTCTTGGGCCTCAAATTGCACAACAAATGTTCATTCAAAACTTCCCCATAAACTAGTGCATCAAATCTGGAAAAATGCAAACACTAACTAATCCCTTTCCACCTTGACTCCCACTTATTAACCAAACATCCAACCTTTACCAAAGCAAACCTAGTGCATCAACATCCTAAAATAGTGCCTCAATTGGAGTGGAGATCATCCATGCCCTAAAACACCAACATGCAAATAAAAATATAACATGCAACTCATGGAAAACACTTAACAAGATTTCGGCTAAAACATAGAGTTTAAATTCTTGTAAATTCGACTTGTACCTATTATTCAACCTTAATAATCATGAAATATATCTTCTCCTAAATATTATTAAGAAATATATCATGGAGACAATCTATTTCAAGCACAAACAATTCGACTTTATAGATTTTTAAACATGAAAACATGATTTCGAGAAGAGTAGCATACACAACATGGTTGATCATCATATTAACATCTTAAAACTAGAATGCATGGATAAACATGATTATATAGTGAAATTTCAGTAGCATGCAAAGGTTTTTAAAGCATGGTTTCTCCATAAAACACTTAGTTAAAACATATATAAAATGTATCTCATAGAGAGCTCTTGAATTCACAAGAATCAAGAGTTTCTCTTTGGAGATCACACAAAAGCTACACATGCAACCATGAAACTTCATCTCCCAAATCACATTACTCTTGGGAAGTATATAAAATAAATGTAGGTGGAAGAATTACACTAGGGAAGATGAGAAATGGGATGGAAAAATGGAAGGGAGTGGGGGAGGGGGTTCTCGGTCGAGAGCAAGGAGAGGGAGGGGGAGGAGAGAAAAAAGAGAGGTGAGTTGGAGTGTGGAGTGAGTGAAATGATTTCTCACATTTTGTTTCTGGTTTTATGCCTTTGATTGACTAAAAGAAATGAGTGGAAATGAGAATGTACAAGAATACCCTCTAGCTAAAGTTAGGCAATTTTGCATGCAAGGTTTATGTGGTAATTTTGTTAACAACAAGTGAGTTAGTGGGGTCGGAAAGGTCTCCTTTGCCCTTTAATAGAATGGAAGAGTGATTTGCATGCAAGGGTTTCCATGTAATTTGCTAATTATAACAAATAAATTTTTAAAGATTTATTTTTATAAAATAAAATACAAGTTCAAAAATTATAAAATTTATACCATAAAATAACTTGGATTTTTAGAAATTTTATAAGATCACTTTTAAAATTTGTGAATGAAATAACTTTTAAAAGAAATTTTTTCCAAGGTTTACAATATTCCTTATAAATCAAAAATAAGGGAAATAAATAAACCTTTGCTTTAAAAAATCATATTCTACATAAAGCAATTTATAATGCAGAAATTTTCATTCACACAACATACAATCATTAAGTATATTTACATTCGGCTCTAATATTATACAAAGTTCATAAATAATATTACATAAAATGCCGGTCGTAACATCCTCTCCCCTTTAAGGGATTCTGTCCCCAAAATCTAAGAGAACAGTTAAGGATACCGGGAACGCATATCAGACTGTAACTCCCAAGTTGATTCTTTAACCTTGGGGTTCCTCCAAAGTACTTTCACTAACTTTACCGACTTATTCCTAAGACTCTTTACTTGCCAGTCGAGTAATTTGACAGGATGCTCCACAAATGACAGGTCTGCCTGAATTTCTACCGGTTCATATTCTATCACATGGTTGACATTAGGATTGTACTTCTTAAGCAATGACACATGGAACACATTATACACATGCTGATACTGAGGTGGTAAGGCTAACTCGTAGGCCACCTTCCCCACTTGACTCAAAATTTCAAAAGGACCTATATATCTAGGTGTTAACTTCCCTTTCTTGCGAAATCTAGAGAACCTTTCCTTGGTGACACCTTCAGCAAAATGGCTTCGCCTACTTGGAATCTAACATCCTTACGCGCTGGATCCGTATACTTTCTCTGTCTATCTTGAGCAGTAACCAACCTTTTCTAAATTAACTTAACTGTCTCATGCAACTGTTGCACCAATTCCAAGCCTAGAATCTTTCCTTCTCCTACTTCATCCCAACTTGTCGGTGATCTACATTTCCGTCCGTACAAAGCTTCGTATGGTGGCATGCCAATACTGGAGTGATAGCTGTTATTATAGAAGAATTCTACTAATGGAAAGTGGTCATCCCAACTTCCTGCAAAATCGATTGCATAACTGCGCAGCATGTCTTCGATTATTTGAATTGTCCTTTCGCTCTGACCATCAGTCTGCGGGTGATACGGTGTACTCATGTTCAACTTCGTGCCAAGACTCTCTTGAAATTGCTTCCAGAATCTCGAGTTAAATCGGGGATCTCTGTCTGAAACTATCGATACGGGTACTCCATGTCTTAGTACGATTTCACGCACATACAGATGAACCAATATGTCCAATGATGACTTCTCATTAATTGGAAGGAAATGGGCCAACTTCGTAAGGCGATCAACTATAACCCATATAGCGTCATGTCCGGATTTCGTTCGCGGTAGTCCCACTATAAAGTCCATAGCAATATTTTCCCATTTCCATTCTGGAATCTTTAGGGGCTGAATTAATCCGCTTGGTCGTTGATGTTCTGCCTTCACTTTCTGACAAGTATAACACTTCGTAACCCATTCGGCCACCTCTCGCTAAATATTTGGCCACCAAAAGTTCTGCTTCAAGTCCCGATACATCTTGGTGCTCCTGGATGGATTGAAAATCTTAAATTGTGGGCTTCTTGAAAAACCTCATTCTTCAATTCAGGTACATGAGGAATCCAAATTCTTGAGGAAAACCTTAGTATACCTTGCTCATCCTTTTGAGTACCAATCTCTTCTCCAGTTAGCTGATTCTTCTCTTTCTCCATTATTTCTTTCTGACATTTCCTTATCTTTTCCACTAGTGTTGGCTGAAAAGTCATTGCACGACAAACTTCTTCAACTATTCCGCAATCACAAAGTTCCAATCCAAATCTCTTAATCTCTTCAGACAATTTTTTTGGTGTTGCTATCATATTCAATCTTTCCTTCCTACTCAAAGCATCGGCTACAACGTTCGCCTTTCCAGGATGATAATTTATCGAGCAATCATAGTCCTTAATAAATTCCAACCATCTTCTTTGCCTCATATTGAGCTCCTTCTGAGTGAAAATGTACTTTAAACTCTTGTGATCCGTGTAGATTTCACACTTTTCCCCGTAGAGGTAATGTCTCCAAATCTTAAGTGCGAACACTATGGCGGCTAGTTCCAAGTCATACGTCGGGTACTTCAATTCATGCGGTTTTAACTGTCTTGACGCATACGCGATCACCTTATTATATTGCATTAGCACACAACCCAATCCTTTATATGAAGCATCGCTGAAAATCATAAAGTTTCCTTGGTCGTCTGGTAGTACTAACACCGAAGCTGTTACCAATCTCTGTTTCAACTCTTGAAAGCTATCCTCACATTCTGCATTCCATTCGAACTTCTGATTCTTCCTGGTTAACATAGTCAATGGCGTGGCGATTTTCAAAAAATCCTTGACAAATCTTCTATAATACCCTGCCAATCCTAAAAAACTTTGCACTTCCGTAGGTGTCTTTGGCCTCTCCCAATTCATAATCGCCTCAATCTTTGCCGGATCTACTTTAACTCCTTCATCTCCAATGACATGCCCCAAAAATTGAACTTCCTTTAACCAAAACTCATATTTAGAAAACTTGGCATACAACTTCTCTTGTCGGAGTATCTCCAATGCTATCCACAGATGCTGCTTATGTTCTTTCCGACTTTGAATAAATAAGGATGCCATCAATGAATACCACTACGAACTTGTCCAAATACTTTTTAAATACCCGATTCATCAGATCCATAAATGCTGCCGGGGCATTAGTCAATCCAAAAGGCATTACTAAGAATTCATAATGTCCGTATCTTGTCCTGAATGCTGTCTTTGGGATACCTTCTTCTTTGATCTTTAATTGATGGTATACTGATCTTAAGTCAATCTTTGAAAAGCACTTTGCTTCTTTCAGCTGATCAAATAGGTCATATATTCTTGGTAGCGGGTATCAGTTCTTAATCGTCACCTGATTCAAATCCTGATAATCTATATATAACTGCATACTTCCATCTTTCTTCTTTACGAACAAGACAGGTGCTCCCCATGGTGACGTACTTGGCCGTATCACTCCTTTATCCAACAATTCTTGTAGCTGGCTCACCAACTATTTCATTTCTGCTGGTGCCATCCTATATGGGGCCTTCGAAACTGCTTCTGTTCCCGGAGCAAGGTTGATCTCAAACTCGATTTGTCGATCTGGCGGTAAGCCTGGTAGTTCGTCTGGAAACACATCTGAAAATTCGTTAACTACGGGAATACCTTCTATGTTGGGTTTGCCCTTTTCAGAATCCATAACATAAGCTAGGAATGACTCACAACCTTTTCTAAGTAACTTATTAGCCTGAACGATTGTAAGAAATAGTTGCTCTTGCCTCTACCCTTAAATACTACTTTATCTCCACTCTTCGTCTTTAAATACACTTTCTTGGACTTATAATTAATCTGGATGTTATTCTTTCCTAACCAATCCATACCTAAAATTATATCAAACTCTCCCAACTTGAAGAGTATCAAGTCGGCTGAAAACTTATACCCCGAAATATCAATCTCACACTTCGGACAGAGTTGACTCACATGAATCTTCTCTTGGTTCGAAATTACCACATTTACTACCTCGTTCATAACCATTTTATCATATTGAAGTTTATCAACAAAAGTTTCTGATATGAAAGATCTCGTTGCTCCCGAATCAATCAATACTTTAGCTTCGACATTATTTAGTAAAAGTGTACCTGCTATCACCTCAGAGTTCTGAACAACGTCCTTCATTTTCAAATCGAATGTCCTTGTTGTTGCTTGCAGAGTTGTTGTAGGTGGTGGAGGTAATGCCAATACCTCAGCTGGCACATTTGCACGGGTACTTGCCACATTCATCAGAGCTTTAACTGGTCCAATTGTCTTGCACTCCCTAGCTATGTGTCCAGTCTTTCCACACTTGTAATATGTAACTCCTGGCTTCGGCATCTTACACTCGTTTGCCAAATGTCCCTTCGGGTTGCACCTATAGCATGTCATGCTCAGCTTATTACACAGTCTGGGGTGCCTTCTTCCACAATGCTTGCATTCCGGTCTCTGAAATCTGTTTTCTCCAACTTGTCCTTGGCTTGCCTGGTTGTTCCCCTTTGATTCTTGTCTTTTGCTCAAATTTCCCTTCTTTTGAAAATTTCCGCCCTTATGGAATCCAATCCTCTTTACATTCCGATCTTGTGAATTTTCGGCTTCAGACTTTTCTCCATAAAATGGAACCTTTCTCTTCTTATTATCCCTTTCCTTTCTTGACTGCATCCCATTATTCTCAATCAAAGCAGCTTTCTGTACTACGTCTACATAAGTATCAAGCTCAAACATAGCCACTATATCTCTGATCCAAGGCTCTAATCCTTGTTGAAATCTCTTTCCTTTTTCCTCCTCAATGCTGGTATACTTTGTCACAAACCTTGATAATTCTGTGAACTTCTTCTCATACTCCAGTACAGACATATTCCCTTGCTTCAATTCAAGAAATTTAAGCTCCTTCTGATTCTGCATGTACTTAGGGTAATACTTTTCCAGAAATAACTTCTTAAATCTTTCCCAAGAAACTTGCTGATTTGCTTCCATAGCTTTTACTGATTCCCACCAATAGATGACTTCGCCCTTTAAGAAGTAAGTAACATATGGTGTCTTCTGATCGTCCCCTGACTGTACCAACTCAAAAGCCCTTTCCATTTCCTTAATCCATGTGTTAGCTATTATTGGATCAGTGGTATCATGAAATGCAGGTGGGTTCACATTCTGAAAAGCCTTGAAAGTAACAACTTATCGAGGTGGTACTGGTGGATCAGGTGGTTGGTGTGGTTCACGGTTATCTTGGTTTTCAAATCGTTGTTGAAGAGTTAGTTGTTGTTGAGCTATAGCATTTGTTTGCTGTTGTAAGGTTTCCAGTAATCGAAGAATATTTGGATCTGTGGTAGATGTGGTTGTTGGGTTCTTCTTTTTGGGTGGCATGATCCTGAAATAAGAGTTACGTCAAAACAGGTATGAATAATGAGATAATTCGAGGGTGTCGCATGGCATTCTTATTTACATATGAGGTCAAGTTTCAAATTAATCAAATATGGTGATGCATATAAAGGCGTAAGATAACAGTTGAAAGCATATGGAACGATAGTGCATAATGATTAAAATTTAAAGGCCACAATACATCAAGATTAGGATAAAGTCTGATTCTAGGAATAACATGCTTATTTAAAGGAAACAACTGGGAATTCTACAAAGTCCGATAATACAACAACATGAAAGGTAGGTAATGGAAGGAACTAAGGCTCCACTCCATCGGAACGGGGCTTGGTAGTTTTCTCCTCTCGAAGCGTCTTCACAATGCTCTGGAGCTCATCCGCCACCATCTGGATGATATACTGACTGGTACGGTCTCGGTGTGATGGCATTTCCTCAAGCTTAGTGTTGACGTACTGAACCAAAGTCTCAAGTCTCGCAGTCATCTGCTCCTTAGGCTTCCCCTCATAGTTTCGGCTGTCCGGATACACGTTCTTCAATCGGTCTATCAGTCGGTTGTACTTGCCCTGAAGCATATCAAACTCGCGCCTCAACTCAGCATACACGGAGAAAGCAATAGTGTCGTCCGACCCAGAGGATGACGAGGAGTGCGCCCTATAACCTACTCTCTCGCATATTATCTATAACCTATACATATATCCTATAACCTATTTGGGCAGTCCAGGGACTCTAAACCGTAGCTCTAATACCAAAACCTGTCACACCCCCCAACATAACAATACATAATATAGAACTATTACAATATCTAAAAGAATGTAAATACAACTGAATCCAAGATCTCACAGTTTAGGGTTTGGAACAGTCCAACGCTACTAACTATTAAAACTGGTTTTAATATCGAGTCCTCACACAAAACTATCTCTTATTCTACCTGAGCTCGGACATACGCGTCGGCATCACAAGTCTTACGTGCTGTCTGCTTGAATCTAACCATAGCTGCTAGCTGTAATTTCAGGGTTAAAGCAAGTAGTGAGCCAAATGCTCAACAAGTGCTAAACAATACGATACAAAACATAAATCGAGATATATATTAAAGAATGAAAATGTGAAGATATAACTAATAATAACAAGAGATGAACTTTTGGGTGATGGAATCATTTGCTTGTATTAAAAACTTTTTAAAAATCATATCTTAGTCAAAAACCATTTTATGACGCTACGGATTACAGCCGATGATCAGCCGTGAAGTAATCCCGAACCTCGATGGGTTCTAAAACATTAATGGGATCCCTACAAAACTTTTAAGCCTACAATATCAGTATGGAAAGGAATTGCGTCTCAGTCCAGATCTACTATTTAAAGAAAACATTTATCCCCCTTTGGGACTGAAAATCCAAATTTTAATCATTTCAAAAACCGATGCCGATTGATAATAAAATTTCTTAAACAGTAAACATCTTTATCAGTGGATTGTAGATTGACTTGAAACACTGGAATTATGTTCACTAAATCTTAGGACCATGATCCACTAGACTTTACTCTATCAGGGTAATTGAAAGGTTTCCATTTACAAGAATTTTGACAAGGAGATTTAGTAGGGTTATTGAATAATATGAAAGAGTAATGCCAAACTAGGCTTAAAGCAATGGTTTTAGACAAGGTATAGGTATTAGAACATCAAGAAGATAAGCATTACTGGTTACAAGTATGATAGAGGTGTTAAGATATAAAGAAAGTGATCATTAGCTTAAGGTATATCAGGATGTCAAGCTTTAGGGTAAGGATAGTTTTATCAAACAATCCTGAACGACTTTAAAGAATATCTGGCTTTTAGGTATCAAGATAAAGTTTCTATCGGGGTTCTTACAAGAGTTAAATCAAGTATCAGGGTGTAAAATCAAGATTTCTCAGTAATCAATAGCATGTTAATCAAAAGGATCAATCAGGTATTATAACAATTTTCTATTTTATCATGGCATCCCGATTACTTTGGTATACTAGCATGGTATGATTTTTGATCTACTTGCAATAAGTACTTGAGGGTTCATGGCATTTCTATATAATATGAAGATAGATTTAAGAATCACTTGGTCCGGGTATAACAAGGTAAATCAGGATACTCGCATCATATATATAAGAACTAGTTATCACACATTCGCAGTGTAAACTAAAAAGTAGGTTGAATCACTTGCCTTGAGAAGGCTGGACTGGACTGGAAAGTAGGAGCAACTGGAATCTTTACTCGACCTTTATGGAAAGTTTACCCTCGTCTCGAGATCCTACACAATTAATAATAACCTCATTATAATATATTCTCACCAACGCAACCTATTTAGAACACGAAATTAAACATAAATGGCATTTAGGCCTATAGGCACGCAATTTATAATCACCTTATAAACATAATAGTACACATAGCCACATATACTCAAATACCATATTTTAAATACCAAACAATATCACACACACACACCATATTACAACACTAGGCTTGGATGATCTCATTCCACAACTTAAGTCACTTGATCGCTAAACTAGACAAAGTCTCTAAATTTTGGCCTCCTAACTCGATGTGCCTTTACTAAACTATCTAAAACATATTGACCCTCACTTGGGCCTCTCACTCTACTGGATTTATGCTATCTTGCAACTATAGTGGTCAACCTAGGCCTCACTCATAAATGCTCTAAAACTATGTGGTAAGTGAAGGTGCTTACTAAGGTAATTTTCAGAATGACATCTATGGTTTCTTGAGTGCATTAGACACTCTTATACTACAAGTTTACCTCCAAAAATTCTAAACTAGACTCTTCTGATCATAAGGAAACTCCCAAACTTGATGTGGCTCAAGGGCCTAGCTTGGGCCTCCCTAGGACTAAGCTTAAAGTCCATGGTTCCCCTGTTTTTCTGGGCAGAAAAGGTCCTGACTTGAACTAACTTGTGACACATTATTCTAACTCAAATCCTATGAACTCTGGCTGACAAAAATCCTCTGACACTCCCTCTAACTAAGTCCCAACAGGGACTAATGAGGTACTACCTATGAAATGGTCAAAACTTCCTATTTCTAAGTTGCAACAAAACTGTCCCCTGCTGGACGGATTTTGTGATTCCACTCGTGCACCTAACCAAACGTCTTACAAACCTCCAGCAAACACCTAAAACCTATTATATACTCCTAGTGCTAGCTTTTGGTGGCTTGGGCCTCAAAGTGCACAACAAATGCTCATTCAAAACTTCCCCATAAACTAGTGCATCAAATCTGGAAAAATGCAAACACTAACTAATCCCTTTCCACCTTGACTCCCACTTATTAACCAAACATCCAACCTTTACCAAAGCAAACCTAGTGCATCAACATCCTAAAATAGTGCCTCAAAAGGAGTGGAGATCATCCATGCCCTAAAACACCAACATGCAAATAAAAATATAACATGCAACTCATGGAAAACACTTAACAAGATTTCGGCTAAAACATAGAGTTTAAATTCTTGTAAATTCGACTTGTACCTATTACTCAACCTTAATAATCATGAAATATATCTTTTCTTAACTATTATTAAAAAATATATCATGGAGACAATCTATTTCAAGCACAAATAATTCGAATTTATAGATTTTTAAACATGAAAACATGATTTCGAGAAGAGTAGCATACACAACATGGTTGATCATCATATTAACATCTTAAAACTAGCATGCATGGATAAACATGATTATATAGTGAAATTTCAGTAGCATACAAAGGTTTTTAAAGCATGGTTTCTCCATAATTAGTTAAAATATATATAAAATGTATCTCATAGAGAGCTCTTGAATTCACAAGAATCAAGAGTTTCTCTTTGGAGATCACACAAAAGCTACACATGCAACCATGAAACTTCATCTCCCAAATCACAAAACTCTTGGGAAGTATATAAAATAAATGTAGGTGGAAGAATTAAACTAGGGAAGATGAGAAATGGGATGGAAAAATGGAAGGGAGTGGGGGAGGGGGTTCTCGGCCGAGAGCAAGGAGAGGGAGGGGGAGGAGAGAAAAAAGAGAGGTGAGTTGGAGTGTGGAGTGAGTGAAATGATTTCTCACATTTTTTTTTGGTTTTATTCCTTTGATTTACTTAAAGAAATGAGTGGAAATGAGAATGTACAAGAATACCCTCTAGCTAAAGTTAGGTCGTTTTGCATGCAAGGTTAATGTGGTAATTTGGTTAACAACAAGTGAGTTAGTGGGGTTGGAAAGGTCTCATTTTCCCTTTAATAGAATGGAAGAGTGATTTGCATGCAAGGGTTTCCATGTAATTTGATAATTATAACAAATAAATTTTTAAAGATTTATTTTTATAAAATAAAATACAAGTTCAAAAATTATAAAATTTATACCATAAATAACTTAGATTTTTAGAAATTTTTATAAGATCACTTTTGAAATTTGTGAATGAAATAACTTTTAAAAGAATTTTTTTCTAAGGTTTAGAATATTCCTTATAAATCAAAAATAAGGGAAATAAATAAACTTTTGCTTTGAAAAATCATATTCTACATAAAGCAATTTATAATGCAGAAATTTTCATTCACACAACGTACAATCATTAAGTATATTTATATTCGGCTCTAATATTATACAAACTTCACAAATAATATTACACAAAATTCTGGTCGTAACAGCTGGTATATCCATATTTGGACAACATTGATTAAAGATTAATTGACAGAATCTAGCATAATATACAATATTCTTATCAGCTTTTAATCTATCACCTATGAAACACGGGATAATTTGACCAAAATTATAATTGCGGTTATGAATTGGAGAATACCCAATTTGTCGTGACATCATGGGTAAAACATCAAATTGGTGCACTTGTTGTTGAATTCCCTTGTAATGCAGTTATAAAGAAATTCCATTCTTTTCGAAGCCATAGCCTCTTTAACTGACCTAGATTCTTCAAATCTTTATCATATCCTATTTGAGTTAAAAAGCGTTTGATCTCTCCATCACAAATGAAAGTCGTATAAAATTGATGAGTAGGAATATGAAAAGCTTCCATGAAAGTCTAAGGTGTGACTGCCTTAGCATGTCCATTAGGTTCAAAGATGATGCTTGGAGTACCGCCACTTTCACCGCCATCATCATGAACAAATGTTCTCCATAAATCAAGAACATTATCTCCAGAAATAACAACAAGATTTATAAGAGCATACCCTACTTTACTTGCAACAAGAAGATACTGAAAGATGTTATAATCAAAATTTACATCGGCCTTATCCCAAATGGCCATGTAGTTGTTAGGAACAAACTTAGCTCCGTTTTAAGTAAAAGCCTTTGTTGCAACAGGATAAGTCATTGTAGTTTTATGAGAAAAAAACTTAAAAACTAATTAGGGTATCAAAGTTTAATCGAGAGAGGAGGGAGAGTAATAGAGCAGAAAGAGTTTGTTTTTAGATAAAGTGAAGAGTTTTAAAAACAAAAATTGATTTTGTATATATCTATACTCTTTTACTTACAAACTGTTCGACTTAGTGGGTTACATGGCACAATCCTATTGCTTATCAAATAATTATGGAACAGATAAATATGACCGGTAAAGATGTGCACGATTACACAAGGTAATGTTTATAATTACTGAATTGTTTCTCCTTTTCACACGCAACTAATCACACAGCTGTAATCATTATACATAATCACAAGCTAATTCACATCCACTAATTCAAATAAAAATACTGACTTAGCAATTTCTGAACAAATTCAAAAAACATCATAGTTTAATATTCGATCCAAATGTTTGACTCATATCAGTATTTATTCCTATAATCAGAGTTTATTCATGCAAAATACTTTAGAGAGTAAATTATCAAAATTTAACACTATATTCAATTTACATAAAGCAAATAACATGAATACATGATATCAGTGTTTAAGACAGTCGTCGGAATTTAAGAAATACTAATCATAATAAATAGATACCAAACTCTGATCACTTATGCCTGTCACAGAAAGCAACTTATTCATCAGTATTTGAGAAAGATCCTGAGATCATTCCTAACTCATTCACCAGTCTTGTAAATGTAGCTTCATAAAGTGGTTTGGTGAATATATCTGTTAATTGCTTATCTATAGGTACAAAATATAGTTCCAATGGACCCTCCATCAAATGTTCCCTAATGAAGTGATACCTTATGCTGATGTGTTTAGTGTTGGGAATATGTTGTGAACTTGATGATTATATTAACAAAACACCTTAGTAGATTTAACTTAGTGAAAAATGTAGCACTCGACGGATGATCAGATATAGTCCCGAAGGATGACTCAATATAGTCCTGACGGATGATGATTTGACATCCATCGAGTGAGTAGCTTATGTAATAATAAGTATTATAACACATTTCTGTGAACAACTTTGTATAAATCCTGTAGTCGCATATGAGTCATGTTGACTATTATTAGATATGCAGAATAGGCTGATTAATTGTAAATATAAGATGTCTTGTAATTCTGCATAAGTGAAATGAAGTCAAGTGTCAAATAGCTACCCGATGGATGATCAACAAAGCTACCCGACGGATGATCAACAAGAAAACCCGACGGATGACAAACATGTACCCGACGGATGATCAATTCAAACATCTGTTGACAGTGACAAGACAGTCACATGCGTTGGGTGTTTACAAAAGGAATGTGGGAGCCTGTTTAACAGGAAATGAAGAACAAAGTAGCATTACCATTTCCATGCAAGCTAAGAAGATTTTCAAAGATGTTGGAATAGAGTAGTGAAGCAGCATGAAGTTTGACTTGATAGTTTGTTTTATTATCCTGTCTTATTACCATGTAAACTTGATGATATATAAAACAAGTGTAGCTAGTGAAACAAATAACTAAGCAAACACTTTTGGAAGAGAAATAGAAAAGGCTGTAACTGTTAAGAATTTCTCTGTAGTTTGTTTGTTCACTTGTAAAAGCAGCTATGAGACAACTTGTTCTTCACAGAGTTCTTAAATCTATATATATATATATCTGGTGGATACTTTCAAATCCACCAGAAAGTTTTAAAAGCTTGTGTTTTTATTACTTTGTGTTTTTGATTCACTTAACTTGTTATTCCGCACCTTGCAAATCAAAACATATATATATACATAGTTTGAGTTAGAACATTTTATAGTTCAAGGAAAACTTTACTAGAATTACATTCAACCCCCCTTCTGTAATTCTTGTTGCATTGTTAGGGACTAACAATTGGTATCAGAGCAAGCTCTTGAAGCACAAAGAGTTTAAAGATCATAACAAACATCAAGATGAACAAGAAGGATGTTGGAGTTAAGATTCCTTTTCTGGACAAAGATAATTACCATCACTGGAAGGTAAAGATGCATCTTCATTTACTTTCTCAACTTGAGGCCTATGTGGATTGCATAGAGAGAGGTCCTCATGTACCAATGAGAGCTACAACTGGAAATGAGCCATCAGTTCCCAAGCCAAGGCATGAATGGTTAGATCCTGATATTGTACAAGTCAGGAAAGACAAGAAGACCATGAATATTTTATTCAATGGAGTTGATGGTGACATGTTTGACAACATCATCAATTGCAAGATAGCCAAGGAGGTTTGGGACACCATTCAAATAATTTGTGATGGCACTGAACAAGTTAGAGAAAATAAGATGCACTTACTAATTCAGCAATATGAGCATTTCCACTGTGAAGAAGGTGAAACCCTCACTGATACCTTTAGTACATTTCAAAAGCTACTAAATGCTCTGAAGCTGCATGGAAGAGTCTACCAAACCAAAGATTCTAACCTCAAATTCCTGAGATCCCTTCCAAAAGAATGAAAACCAATGACAGTCTCTTCGAGAAATTCACAAGAATACAAGGAGTTTACACTAGAGAGAATGTATGGCATTCTAAAGATTTATGAGCTTGAAATAGAGAAAGATGAAATAATGGAGAAAGGGAGAAAGAAAGGAGGGTCCATTACACTGGTTGCTAAGTTAGAGAAAGAGAATGAGGTGAAGATAGAAGCTGTTGAGTCTACTTCAAAGGTTTGTGAAAACAAGGGCAAGGGGCTGGTAGCAGAAAATGAAGATTCTTTGAGCCAAGATGATATGTGTGACGGCCTCAACCCCGGGGTCAGGAGTTGACGTCACCAAACACAATAACCAAAATATAAATAACAAGATTATTATTAAAATATACTAACTTGACCCCAAACCAAGATCCGATCCAGGTTCAAGTATAATTCAGATTCACATTATTACAACCCACTTATTTAACATCTAACACACACTAACTTTATTTAGCAACTCATCAGACCTCATGGCCTGATACAAACTACCTCAGAGGAGCCGGGTCCAGTAGGGGCGGGAACATGGGTCTGTCTGACTAGTCTTCTAGGCATCTGCGGAATACACATAACAGTTTGCAAGGGTGAGCATAATCGCTCAACATTACCAAAATATGAATAACAGAATAAAACAGTAACGTAACAGTAATAGGAACAGAGCTGTAATCATGATATCAGTATTATATAATGAAAATCAGAGATAACTGGATATCACTAACTAGCATGCTTCATCAAAACAACATAGCAGTGTGTTGTAGAATACCAGAGTCCAATTTTAGCATGCTAATCACATTTATAAAACCGCTGTATCGAACCAGCCAAGCAAGAAAAATCAAGCAGCGGCTCACCGAAAACGGGCCGAAAAACAAGAACGACGACAACCAGGTGCAACAGCAAAGAAACAGGAGAGCAGAGAGAGAACAGAGATAATAAAGAGAGAGAATCGAGAAAACAAAAGAAACAGCCGAAGCCGAGAGAGACAAAGAAGAGATGAAGTTTTTACTCTCCCAAAACCAACTGTTGACACGTATCTGTTAATTGGATACATGTTAATTTCTTTTATAAGATTTTGACATGTATCCCTGATATACTCGGGAACCAAAATTTCGCCCTGGAATCTGAATTTAACGAACCAAGCCACCCTTAAAATAGTTTTGAAAAATTGCCAAAATAAAGTTAAAATAATATAAATATCCCGAAGTTTACAAAACGTAAATTTCAAAATTTTTAAAACGCTTTTAAGGTGCTCTTTATACCCGCTTTTTAACGAAACGACGCGTGGTGAAACGATTCCCGAAAATTCCCAATATAATTTTAAAATTCTTAGAATACTATAACCTTTCATAAAATACGAGTTTCATAATTTTTTGAAGACTTCCATAATTAAATATGGATTTTACAAATAAACACAATCATAAAATTATTTAAAAATAAATAATTAATAAAATATTGATTCCTCAATTTTATAAAGTCCTAAAAATAATTATTGAAATTATAAAATTATAAAACCAATTTTAGAAATAATCCAAGTATTTATAGAATTAAAACTACAATAAAATCACTTTTACAAGCAAGATAAAATCATATAACTCACAAATAAATCACACAATTCAATTCCACATATCAACAAATCATAAATGAATAATTAAATAACAATCAGTATCTGCTGCCGAAACCAACACACCTTTATTTAATTATCTCAGCCTCTATTACATTTTTAAATATTAAAATAAAATAAAAAAGAAAATACACGAGTCGTTATATCCTTTCCCCTTAAAAAGATTCTGTCCCCGGAATCTGACTCAACTAAATAAATGAGGATATTTATCAAGCATGTCTGACTCTAATTCCCAAGTAGACTCCTCTACTCGAGGATTTCTCCACAAAACTTTTACTATAGGAATTGACTTATTCCTAAGGACTCGTTCCTTACGGTCTAAGATTTGATTCGGTTGTTCCACATAAGACAAATCTGGCTGAAGCTCAATCGGTTCATATTCTATGACTTGATTCGAATTAGGGATATAGGGCTTCAACATAGACACGTGGAACACATTATGAATGTTCTGCCACTGCGGTGATAACGCTATCTCATAAGCGACCTTTTCCGCTTTCTTCAGAACCTCAAAGGGTCCTATAAATCTAGGGCTCAGTTTACCCTTCTGACCAAATCGTACTAACCCTTTCCAAGGTGATACCTTTAGTAACACCAGAGCTCCTATCTCAAAGTCCATATATTTCATATGTAAATCTGCATACTTTCTCTGTCTATCTTGGGATGCTTCCAACCTTTTCCGAATCAACACTATGGCATCTCTAGTTTGCTGAACCAGCTCAGGACCTAACACTTTCTTTTCTCCTACCTCATCCTAATACAACGGTGATCTACACTCACGTCCATACAAAACTTCGTAAGGTGGCATCCCAATACTGGCATGGTAGCTGTTATTATACGAGAATTCAATCAGAGGTAGGTGTTCATCCCAATTACCCTTAAAATCCAGAACACAGACTCTCAACATATCCTCTATGGTCTGAATCGTCCTTTCACTTTGGCCATCCGTCTGAGGGTGATAAGCGGTGCTCATATTCAATTTTGTTCCTAGGCACTCTTAGAATTTAGTCCAGAACCTGGAATTAAATCTCGGATCTCGATCTAACACTATAGACACAGGCACTCCATGTTTGGTAACTATCTCATCCAAGTATAACTTAACTAGCCTTTCCAGCGAATACCTTTCATTGATCGGAAGGAAATGCGCCAACTTAGTCAACCTATCAATAATTACCCAAATAGCATCATGATTCGCTCTCGTCCTTGGCAATCCCACTACAAAATCCATAGCAATCTCTTCCCACTTCTATTAGGGAATCTCCAAAGGTTATAACAATCCACTCGGTCATTGATGCTCGGCTTTCACTGTTTGACATACATGACACTTACTTACCCAATTGGAAATATCCTTCTTCATTCCTGGCCACCAAATATTTCTCTTCAAGTCCTGGTACATCTTGGCACTACCAGGGTGGATAGAAAACCTAGAGTTATGCGCTTCATGCAATACCTCGTTCTTCAACTCCGTTATATTAGGAATCCAAACTATGGATGAAAATCTATACAAACCTTGACTATCTTTGAGTACATAACTCTTCTCCTATCAAAGTATCCAACTCCTGTTCCATAACTCCTTCTTGACACCTTTTGATCTTTTCCATCAATGCCGGTTGGAAAGTGACTTCATATAGTTGCTCCTGACTTTCTCTAGGTACTCGAACCTCAATCTCCATTCTTTCCAAGTCTTGTGCTAATTCTTCCGCCATCTTAATCATATTCAGCCTCTCTTTTCTACTCAAGGCATCAGCCACCACATTGGCTTTACCTGGGTGGTAGTTAATCGAACAATCGTAGTCCTTAATCAACTCCAACCACCTTCTCTGTCTCATGTTCAAATCCTTCTGCGTGAATATGTACTTCGGGCTCTTATGATCTGTATAAATATCGCATTTCTCTCCATACAAGTAGTGACGCCATAAATTTAGAGCAAACACTATAGCCGCCAACTCAAGGTCATGAACTGGATATTTCTGCTCGTGAGGCTTTAACTGTTAGGAGGCATAAGCAATCACTTTGTCATGCTGCATTAACACACAACCCAATCCTTTCAAAGAAGCATCACTATAGATTACAAAGTTTCCCGTCTTATCTGGCAATGCTAACACTGAAGTCGTCACTAATCTCCGTTTCAATTCTTGGAAACTTTCTTCACACTTTTCTGTCCAAATGAACTTCTCATTCTTCCTGGTCAGCTTGGTTAATGGGGATGCAATCTTCGAGAAATCTTTTACAAACCGTCGATAATATCCTGCTAACCCAAGAAAACTCCTTATTTCCGTTGGCGTCTTCGGTTGTTCCCACTTTGATACGGCTTCAAACTTTACTGGGTCTACTTTGATACCTTCCCTACTTATTATATGACCAAAAAACTGTACTTCCGTCAGCCAAAACTCACACTTAGAAAACTTCGCATATAATTGCTTTTCTCTTAATTTTTGAAGGGCAATCCGTAGATGCATTGCGTGATCTTCTGGATTCTTCGAATACATGAGGATGCCATCAATAAATACTATAACAAACTTATCCAGAAACTCCTTATATACCCTATTCATCAAATCCATAAAAGTTGATGGCGCATTCGTCAATTCAAACGACATCACTAGAAACTCATAATGGTCATACCTTGTTCTGAATGTAGTCTTGGGGATATCTTCAGGCTTTATCTTCAGTTGGTGGTAACCAGATCTTAAGTCAATATTTGAGAAGTAACATGCTCTCTTAAGCTGATCAAACAATTCGTTGATTCGTGGCAAAGGATATTTATTCTTTATCGTCAACTTGTTCAGCTCTCTGTAATCAATACACAATCTCATACTTCCATCCTTTTTCTTCACAAACAGCACTGCAGCACCCCACGGAGAAACATTGGGTCGAATAACTCCCTTGTCCAATAATTCATGAAGTTGCTTAGCCAATTCTTTCATTTCCATCGGGGCCATCCTGTATGGAGCCTTAGAAACTGGTTCAGCTCCAAGTATCAAATCAATGGAAAACTCTATCTCTCGATCAGGTGGCAATCTTGGTAACTCTTCTGGGAAAACGTCAGGGAATTCTCTTACTATAGGAATCTCATCTAAAATAGGGGTCTCTTTCTTCGTATCCACCACCTGAGCTAAATACGCCTCACATCTTTGCTGCAGCAATCTCCTTGCTTGCATTACTGAGAGGAACTTCCTATCTTGTCTCTGTCCTTGGTAACTGATCCTTTTATTATCGGGGGTATGCATAACAACTCTCCTTTTCTTACAGTCAATATTTGCCTTATATCAAGACAACCAATCCATACCTAAAATGACATCAAAGTCTCCCAACTCGAAAGGTATTAAGTCAACAGGGAACATATACCCTGAAATCTCTAGGGAACAACTAGGATAAAATTATTTTACAGGTACTTTATCTTTATTAGCTACTTCTATGATCAGAGGTTCGTCTAGGTCGTCTAACATTAATTGCATTTTATTCACACAATTCGTAGATATAAAAGATTTGGACGCTCCTGAATCAAACAAAATGTTAACATGTACGGAATTAAGAGAAAGCATACCTGCAACCACATCAGAATCATGAACTGGAGACTTCCGGGTCATCTTAAAAGTCCTAGCTCTAGCAGTACTGGTTGCTGGTCCTTGGGACACACTCCTTCCCGCATTACCTTAGGTCACTGACTTGCAATTCCTAGCAATGTGTCCCACTTTGCCGCAACTAAAGCAGGTAACTCCTTGAATCTCAGACTTACACTCCATGGAATAGTGACCTTTCTGTCCACACTTAAAACAATTAACATTCTCTCGGCACTGTCCACTGTGCTTTTTCCCACACGTCTTACAATCAGCCACTGGCTTACTCATCCTCGTCGGGGCAGAGTTAACTGAAGTAGTACCGGGTTTCGCCTGGGGAAAATCCTGCCTCTTGAACCTCTTATTCTTATTCCTTCTAAACCAATGCTGGAACTTCCGACTCGCTATTCCTGATTCTGATCTAGCAGGTCCACTTTCAAATTTCCTTTTCTTCTCACACTGCTCCTTTGCAGCAAATTTCTGATCACTCTCTATCACTAGGGCAGCCTGAACTACCGAAGTATACGTCTTGAGTTGTAAGGCTACAACACCACTCCTTATTTCTGGCTTCAACCCTTTTTAAAATTGCTTCGCTCGTTGAGCTTCTGAACTCACATATTCCGGTGATATACGGGCCAACTCCGTAAACTTCGCTTCATATTCCGTGACACTCCTATCTCCTTGTTTCAATTCCAAAAATTCCACCTCCATTTGACTATGTAGCCTGTCTGGAAAGTATTTTTCCAAAAACAACTCTGTAAATCTGGCCCATGGAACTGGACCTTCTCCTTCTAGGGATCGCGTAGATTTCCACCAATAATTCGAATCATTCTTTAGAAAATAACTAGCATAATCAGTCTTTAAATTCTCACTCACCTTGGTGAGCGCAAACGCCTTTTCCATCTCCTTTAACCATATCCTGGCAGCAATAGGATCTACTTCTCCTTTAAACTCTGGGGGCTTCACTGCTTGAACAGACTTAAAACTAACACCCTGATTTGCCCCTCTTATCTCATACTGTTGCTGGATTTGTAGTTGCTTCTGTTGGATTTGTTGTTGTTATTATTGTTGTTGTTGTATGAGCTGCTGTTGCTGTTGTTGTTGTTATTGCAATTGTTGCTGTTGCTGCTGAAATTGTTGTTACTGTTGGGCCAGCTGTATAGGCTGCTGACGCAACAAGTTCATCATGTTACTCATGGAAGGATCCCCAGCAGATCCGTTATTGGGCTGAGAGTTTCTCTTTGGTGGCATCTCCTGAAATATAACAGTCATATATAATAAAATGGGTTACCCCGGCAGTTTATATTTATGCATCAGGAGAGCGTTGCCACTAAGACAATATTCTCATCCCCACTTTAATTGGGTCCGTCCTGAGTGAATGATTATAATCTAAAAATGCCAGCAACAGAAACAACAATAATAATAACAACAATAATAGCAACACACAATATATAAAAACTGAACAATAAGATAAAGCAGCTGAAATACAATAACCAACAAATCCAACTAGTAAAACTGAAAATCCAACTGGAAAGAACCTATCCGAATACGCACCAAAATTGGCTGTCATAGCAGCCTCGCCTACTACAAACTATCACAACATAATGTACATATACAAAGTAAACAACTACAAAACTCCTAGAAGGCAACCCTGAGCTCTGTATCTCTCTGCTGCGACTCTGTCTAGCCACTACCACTGCCACCAATGGAACCTAGCTCAAACACTAGCTAGTTCACTAGGTCCTACTACTGCATAGCTCTGAACTCTGAACTAATGAAACGGTCAACAGATGTAGCCCTCTCTACAGCCATCTGGGTCGATGCTCGCACACGGGCTCGTACCTCAGGGGAAGGGGCAGAAATACCCTGGAATGTTGCAATAGGTACCAGATCAAACTGAGCAGCAAACTCCGGACTCTGATCTCTGATAAAGGAAGTGTTCACCGGTTGGTGAACATGGTAAGGGATCGGTGAAGAAGTACCACTAGGGGCCACAGGAGGTACTGGAGGTCTCGTCATGGAAGAACTGGGACCGCAACCGGGAGGGAAATCCCTGACAGCAGACACAGACCTACGTACCCAATGGGGACGAGGACTAGATCCAGGGATGTCTCTTGGCACAAAGGAAGGAACTGGTGGAGGAGGCATAGGGGTCTCCTCAGTAACAACATCCGGAGGTCTCTCAGAATCTGAGCTATCCGAATCAAAGAGATTCTCCCGAGAGGGAGAACTCGAAATCGTAATAGGCCACTATCAACATAATAAATATACAGGCAAGACACAACCAGGTCAAGGAAATTCTATCAAAACATTTAATAGATGCCAGGGTAGCGCCGTCGGAACCCTCGACTGACTCCAAAGGTTTGCTCCTCTATATGAGTTGATGACTCACACCTAAAGACTCACGTTATCACCTACTCGACACAATCCCTAACCCGAATCAGGGACTTGAACCTGTAGCTCTGATACCAATGGTGACGGCCTCAACCCCGGGGTCAGGAGTTGACGTCACCAAACACAATAACCAAAATATAAATAACAAGATTATTATTAAAATATACTAACTTGACCCCAAACCAAGATCCTATCCAGGTTCAAGTATAATTCAGATTCACATTATTACAACCCACTTATTTAACATCTAACATACACTAACTTTATTCAGCAACTCATCAGACCTCATGGCCTGATACAAACTACCTCAGAGGAGCCGGGTCCAGTAGGGGCGGGAACATGGGTCTGTCTGACTGGTCTTCTAGGCATCTGCGGAATATACCACTACACCAAATATGGCCTATTGCAAGCACAAAATATAATTGTGTTGCAGAAAATGTTGCAGTAGAACAAATTTTTCAACTCTATTGCAATAATTTATAAAAGTGTTACATAAAATACGATGGTGTTGCATGGTTAAGGTCCAATTTGAAAAAATTGTAAAACGTGCAACATATTTCAAATAATGTTGCAATAATAGTAACGCTTTTGGTCAAATTGACCAAAAACATAGGCGGGAACACTGAAATTGGGGATGGCGGGATACCAAAAATTATTTTACACTTTTATTTTGGCATCAAAAATTGAATACACTTTTATTTCGACAAAAATTCACCCCCAAATCTATTACACAAAAATTCACACCTCTCTCTCTCTCACCTCCCTCGCATCTCTCTCTCTCACCTCCCTCGAATCTCTCTCTCGCACACCTCTCTCACACCTCTCTCACATCTCTCCTTCACACACCTCTCTCACACCTCTCCCACATCTCTCCGTCGCAACTCGAAGCTCATCTCGAAGGCTTTCTCACATCTCGAAGGCTTGAAGCTCATCTCTCTCACTTGAAGCTCGATTGAAGCGCGATTAAACTCGATTAAAGCTTGATATAAGATAAAACTCATCTCTCTCACTCTTCAAACACTCCTCTCTCTGATTATTTGTGAATGCATGTAAAAATTTTGTGTATTTTTTGTGCTTTTTGTGTTCTTTTGTATTTTGTTTTTGTTTTGTGTTTTTGTAAAATTAGTAGGTTCTTGGTCTGACTATTTGTGAGAATTTTATTTTAATTTTTTGATGTTTTAAAGTCAAAATACCCTGTTATTTTAAGTCAAAAGTGCCCTGTTCTTGGTCTGTTTTTTTGTGTTCTTGTTGTAATTATAAGTCAAACTGCCCTCTTCTTGGTCTGTTTTTTTGTTCTTGGTTCTTGTTGTTATCTGATTATGTTGAAAACTTAAGTGAATTTTGTGGTTTTGTTTCAAAAAATTTATGTAGAAAATGGATGTTGAAGGAGAGAAATGGGTAACACTTCCCAAGTACAGTGATAGATATAGGAAGGGAGTTAAAGCTTTTGTTAACCAAGCATTTTCCCGATATGCCGTAGGAAACGAGCTTAAGTGCCCTTGTAAGAAATGTGGTAATCATTTTTGGAGTGGTGCTAAGGCTATACACGAACATCTAGTCTGTAATGGTCCTTTTTCCCATTCCGTTGAATGGATTTACGAGGTCTCAACCCATGAGATAGATATGTCGGTGGGACCTGTAAAGTGATTTTGGAGTATGTTGATGCAGACCGATTTTCGTACACGGTTCTGATGGAGTATGTGCTAGATGTGCTGAAATACAAGGAAATTGGTGGTGTTTATGTGAAGAAGGTTCCTTCAGGTTGGCACTTGATTCAGTCCGATGCTGACTTAACTGCATTCCTAAGCAAAGTTGAAGGTGAAAGGTTGGATTTTTATGTCGATGATGTGGTTAACCAATCTGTAGAGGCTAAGCAACAGGTTCAGCCCCATGTAGTTGTGCGACCAAGAACACAATTTTTTGAAGGTAATAGATTTTCATGTTGATGATGCATTCAATTTGTGCATATTAAAATGTTACATATTGTTAAACTGTTATTGCACCAACAGGTCTACAAGCAAAATGAAATTTTGTGACAGTGGATGCCCTGCAGAAACAGAGGACAAGTCGTCGATTGGCTCTTGAAAATTTGCAGGTAATTTTTCTTTATGTTTTCATGTAATTACTCTTATCAGTTATGCCTTGGATCTAATTATTATTTGATCCCTTTTTTTCAGGTAACAGATTATAAGAGGAAAAGAATGTTGCAGATTGAAGAAAATAAAAAGAAGTTGAAGGAGTTGGGAATAAATGCGGAGAAAGATAAGAAAGGCACAAAAATCACTCCACCTGATGATGATGAGGAAGTTGATAGGGAGTACATTCCCGAACATAAGAGCTTGTACGATGCAGAAGAAGAAGATGTGCGAGTTGTTACAAAGAAAGCTGAGCAAGTTGGTAACAAGAAAGCAAAAAATAAAAAGGTGACCATTTCGGTGAAAAGACCGAACACACGTTCAAGGGCCATAGCTCCTACTGAACCCACTGAAAAATCACCCCAACAACCAACTCGAGAATTAACCCCTCCACTGCCACCTCCCCCTCCCTTACCTGAAGTTACATCACCATTCTTCCCATTAAAAGTGGCTCCTGCCAAAAAATTTAATAATTTAGGAATTGGTACGATGGAAGCTTATGTTTTAATGAAAGAATGTCAAAAGAACCTTGAAAAAGATAAAGGGCTAGGGTATGCTGGTGGTCAAACATCTGAGCCACAACCTGATGAGGAACTGAGTGATGATAATTTAGGAGGTCAATTTCTATTTCTTGATTTTGGCTTAATTTTATTGTTAATTTTTTTCTTGATTTAATTGGCATTCAACTATTAATTAAGTGTTTTGTAATATATTTAGGTGTACCCAAGAATAGAAAGCGTCGAGGACCTACACTTATGAATGACGTTTACAGAAGAAGGCCTGATGAAAGAAAGGTCATTAAACTGAATTACGAGCTTCAGGCCATCGCTGATGATGACAAGGTCCTCTCTGAATTTACCAACTTTTTAGGTACGTTGGCTAGGCAGTCTGTCCCACTTGATTGCCTCTATTGGCATAAATTTCCTGAAGAGCAGAATGAAAAGCTCTGGAGTTTTGTTACGGTAAACCGGAAACATAAACACGATAATTTACTATGGTATATTTTGTACTGTCTTTAGGTTTAGATCGAGTTGCGCTAATTTTAACAAATTTTGCTAGTCAAAATATGATATTCCTGAGGAAGGAAGGACGTACACATTGCGAACAATTTATGCTTTGTGGAGGCTACACAAAAGCCGATTCAAGAAGAACCATTATCTTAAGTATGATAATGACGAGGACAGACTCAAAAATAGGCCAAATATTATTTCAGTCGAAGAATTTAAGATTTTACTTAAATACTGGGGGGATAAAGACGTGAAGGTATGCATTTTAAATATTGAACAGCTAGCCAGTACTCTACATCATGTTGGAAATTAATTATTTGTTTGCACATTATTGAATGATCAGGATCGAGCTCAGAAAAATGCTAAAAATCGCAAGTTAATTGTCGAAACGCACACTGCTGGTCGTAAAAACTTTGCACAAATTGGGGAGAAATTGTATGTCCATAATTTATAAAATCGATGTTTTTTTATTATCTATTTACGATTTCATAGATTCACTTTTTCTTGTGAATTTTTCTTGAGTTCTTGGTTTATCTTTGTAGAAAGCAAAGAAAAAAATGTCACCTAAGCAACTAGCTCCCATGGATGAAATTTATGTGAAAACCCGTAAACGAAAAGAAGGACGCGAATACATGGTAATTTAAATTACTCATTTTCAGTTACCGGGAGAAAGTCATTTTAATTTTCATTTTTAAGCTACGGAACATGATACTAATGTTTTATACCTGTTAATTTGGTAGACTACATTGGTTGCTGAAGATGGCAGTGGGGACCAAGCTGGTAAAAAACCAAGTCATGGACCGAATTGGCTTTTTGGCAGATCGGGGAAATGCAGAAAAATAAAGAAGGCTCAGCAGCTAAAAGATCTAGGCAGTACTGTGCCTACTGATGTCACTGACTTGAAAAACACAATAAGGGAGGAACTCATGGCTGAAATGCAAGAGATGATAGAAAGAAAGATGTTGATAAAATGACCAAAGTGGTGGCAAGACTTGGAGAAATCAATCCAGATTTCAGCAACATTAATGTTCAAGAGCTTTGTGTTGCTGCTACGGATGAAAGGGAGGATAGTGATCATGGTGATGAGAATTTGAAGGATGACAATCAGGTGGATGGCGAACAGGATGATACTGAAACTGCAATTTCTAATGAATGATGCTCAGTAGTTTTATTTCTATGTGCATACTTTTGGTACTTGGTCTTTTGATATTTTGGCCCAACAATATTGTTGCTGATGTTTAGACTATTATCAGTACTTGGTTTGATATTTAGACTATTATCAGTACTTGGTTTGATGTTTAGACTATGATGCAGTATGTGGTTTTTTGCCACTTGTTATTGTTGGACTTGCTAAATTGCAAACTGGAATTTGTTTTCAGGATTTTGACAAGTATAACTTGTCAGGTTATTGTAATCACAAACAACATATTACAGTTTTACCATATAAAAGTGTTGCACAAAAATGTTGCCATATACATTTAAAGTATTACACTAGGAGATAAAAATGTTGCAAGCACATGTTACTAAAAACCCAAAATTTGTTACAAATAGTATAAAATGTTGCAAAAAATGTTACAATAACTCAATTTTGTAACATTTTAAATATAAAAATGTTACACTAAAGTGTTGCAAAGTTCTATTGTAACACCCTTAAATGTTACAAAAACAGAAATAAGTGTTACTAAAACTCCATTTTGTAACATATTTACATATTAAAATGTTACACAAAAGTGTTACAAGATCTATTGTAATAATTTAAAAATGTTACAACAACAGGAAAAAGTGTTACAAAAAAGCTCTATTGTAATAACCAAGAAAGTGTTACAACAGACTAAAATTCATTATAAAAAGGGTCTATGTCAACGGCCGCAAACGCAACGCTGGTTTTTGGCAAATATGTTACCATAGATTCTATTGTAACATATATTGGGTCTACCACAACGCTTTTTTGGTCTTGCAATAGGCCATATTTGGTGTAGTGTACATAATAGTTTGTAAGGGTGAGCATAATCGCTCAGCAGTACCAAAATATGAATAATAGAATAAAACAGTAACGTAACAGTAATAGGAACAGAGGTGTAATCATGATATCAACATTATATAATGAAAATCAGAGATAACTGGATATCACTAACTAGCATGCTTCATCATAACAACATAGTAGTGTGCTGTAAAAATACCACAGCCCAATTTTAGCATGCTAATTGTTGGGAACCACAGACTTAGGGTGTTACTACGTTTTACGATAAAGATTACGAAAAGAGGATTACCTTGTTAATGGTTGATTCCACGCTCTTCTATTGTATTCCCAAATTCCCTTGAGCGAAGTGTGGCCTCCGTCCTCTCAAGTTATCCTCTCTTCTTGCTCCTTGGTGGCTACAATATGTTTTCACATAATTGCCAAGCAAGAAGAGAATACGAATATATATAGGCTACAATAAGGACCATGGATAATTAGGTTGGGCCTTCTCATTACATCTTGAGCCTAGCCCAATGTAATTAAATATTAATTCAATCCACTAAAGAATTAATATTTGCACTACCTTTCCTAATACCGTAATTTAATTAATTCGGTTCCAATATTATTTGCTTATTAAATTCCCCATGTTTAAAATATCATATGTCCATTAATTAAATAAATTACTGATAATTTATTTAATTAATATCTTTTATCCTTGATCATCCACTCAACCTTTATTTAATTATGCCAGAATAAATTCCACCTGCAGGGTTTCACATAATTAAATCTTTTTGAGCTTTCAAGGGGACATCATTAACCCGAATATTATCAGGACATGGATTCCTTCAATAAATAATATCCACCATGTATATAATTCCATCACCCAAAATATAATGATATAATTCAAACAAATTATTTCATATATAAATCAAAGCATGTAAATAATATACACGTGTCAATTACTATTTCCGGATTAAGAACCTAAGCATTAATAATAACATAGAATCTTAGTTCTCCTTCTTAATCAGTATTAAGGGAACAATTCTAAATTTGATCATGTTCAATATACACAAAGTATACTAGTATTATTTATTAGTCAATATAAACTAATCTAAATAATACTACAGCCATACCAGTGGATTGTCCAACACCACCTGTGTTGTGAACCTTATTATATTATATAACCGTATTTAACAATCTAATATTCTGTATCCCATTTGATACTAGATTGTTCACAATGTATAATATTAGACAACATGTAAACATTCAAATGATTCTCAAATAAACTGGCCAGAAATAAATGTACATACTTCAAATAAATATTTTCAGTATACACTAACAATCTCCCACTTATACTCAAAATATTCTATATGTACATCAGTGTTTATTTAATCCACTATTACATAAAAATCTATGTGTCCATCCATCTGACTCCTATCGCTTCCACATGCTTGTCAAAAACCTTGGTTGGCAAGCTCTTTGTGAAAGGATCTGCTCGATTGTCTTCTGATGATATGTGAGCCACAACTATATCCCCTTGCTTTACGATTCCTCGTATGAGATGATACTTACGTTCAATATGTTTAGCTGCTTTGTGGTCTCGCGGTTCCTTTGAATTTGCCACAGCACCAGTGTTATCACAATACACCGTCAAGCTCTTAGGCAAATTAGGTACCACATCTAAGTCCAAAAGGAAGTTCCTGAACCATACAGCCTCCTTGGCAGCCTTAGAGGCCGCCACATACTCGGCCTCCATGGTGGAGTCTGCAATGCATTTCTGCTTTACACTCCTCCATATAACGGCTCCACCTCCCAAAGTAAAAACATATCCCGAGGTTGATTTCCTCTTATCCCTATCTGATTGGAAATCTGAATCAGTATATCCTAAAGGAAATAGATCTGAGGCCTTGTAAATTAACATATACTCCTTAGTCCTTCTCAGGTACTTGAGTATAGTTTTTACTGCACTCCAATGTTCCTGACCTGGGTTCGACTGATATCTACTAACCATGCCTACAGCAAAGCAGATGTCAGGCCTCGTACATAACATAGCATACATTAAGCTTCCACATGCTGAAGCATAAGGAACTGATTTCATGCTCTCTATATCCTTAGGTGTCGAAGGACACTGCTTCTTAGATAGAGCAACTCCATGCTTAAAAGGTAAAAAACCTTTCTTGGAGTTCTGCATGTTAAAACGAGCTAATACTTCATCAATGTAGGTCTCTTGAGATAAAGCCAACATCCTTTTCTTGCGATCCCTTATAACTTTGATCCCAAGGATGTATGCCGCTTCACCTAAGTCCTTCATGTTAAATTGTTTGAACAACCATGCCTTTACTGATGATAACATCTCAACATTGTTTCCAATGAGTAAAATATCATCTACATATAGTACTAGAAAAACCACTGCATTACCTTCACTTCTCTTATACACGCATGATTCGCTTGGACTTTGATCAAATCCATATGACTGGACTGCCTGATCAAAATGAATATTCCAGTCTCTAGATGTAACGCCCTCCAGACCCGGGGTATAAGTCTGGGGGTTACGAGCTAATCACCAAACTTGAACAAGTTTAATAATAAATAATAAAGAAATGAAACTAAACCCCTTCGATGATCAAAGCTTTCTGGACTATAGCAGTATATGTTGTTAATTCAAAAACTGCAACTTGTCCGCGTATCCATGGTCGTAATCCTTCTTGAAACCTTTGCACTCATTTCCCTTCAGTGTCTATCTGTTCCGGAACAAACCTAGCCAATTCATTGAATTTGGCTTCATATTCTGTTACAGACATACTTCCCTGCTTCAGCTCTAAAAACTTTATTTGCATCTGATTCCTTACATAGCGAGGAAAATGTTTTTCTAAAAATAACTCTTTAAACTTATCCCAAGCAATAACATCTTCACCTTCTAAAGCCTTTTTAGATTCCCACCAATAATTTGCATCTCCTTTCAACAAGTAACTAACAAAATCAGTCTTCTGGTCCTCACCTACCTTCACTAGTACAAAATCTTTCTCTATTTCCTTTAACCAGGTGGTAGCTCTAATAGGATCAGTAGACCCATCAAATTCTGGAGGTTTAACTAACTGAAACTGCTTAAAAGTAACAACAGGTTGAGGCTCAGGACGAGGTGGTTGTTGTAACATTTGTTGTTGTATCTGCTGTTGCTGATGCTGCATCTGCTGCTGCATCATTACCATCTGTTGTTGCATCAGATGGAACATTTGGTTCATGGTTTCATTAGTCTGGCCTTCAGAATTGTTGTTAGAGGTCTCAGCCCTAGTCTTTCTTTTTGGTGCCATCTTTTTCTGATAATAAAACAATTGATATTTATTTAACAGTTTAATAAATAATTGACAGTATGTAAGAAAAAATAATTTATCCGGTATTACTAACATGATTTATATAAAGAAAACAGTTGCTGAATATAAAAATTAGAAATGTAAGCAGTTAAATAAAATAGTTATCCTTTTCTGTTTTTTTTCAACAGGAATTATAGTATAAAAGACTGTAAAGCAATAAAATGAAAGTAAATGCTGTAAAACTGGAAAGACTGAAATTTAAATAAAAGAAATTTGAAAAGTTCAGTTTATATATATATATGACACCAGCCTTAGGTGTAAATGCTTGATACAAAAAGTCTCGCTCCGCTGGAAGTCATCGGGGCTACAAGTCATACTACTACTACAGGTCAAAACCTACTACAGGTTAAACTACTAGTACACACAAACACACTACTCACTAGGTCATACTACGCTGCCTCTATGTACATCTATACTCTGAAGTCACTTTCTCATCTGTCCCTGACTCAGAACCCTGGTGGCACATGACTCAACTCCTCTTGCAATACTTCTAGCACTGCCTCGGTAAGTCCCAATGCTCTATGATATGTTGTCTCTGCACTAATATCCTGCTGTCTCAGATCCATAAGCTACTGAGAACTAACTCGGTAAATCTGACGTAACCTCTCCCTCAGTATGTAATCTGATCGTAATGCTCGGACGAGACCATCTGCCTGCGTCTTAAACAATCCAAGGATCTCTCTGCACTGGGTCTGCCATCGAACCCTCTCCTCTCTCTCCTCCTGAAAACGCTGATAAGTAACTGTATGATGCTCACTAAGATCCGTGCTAGAACCTCGAGAAGGTAACGGCCCACCGACTACTATCTCATCCATAAACTCCTGCTGTGGAAACTGATATACTCCAGGAATAAGGGCATAAATAGCTAAAGGGGCAGGAAATAAGACTGGTTGCTCCATAGATGCATACACTGGTGGCTCTGCCTCTGGCTCTATCTGTGGAATATCTGGAATCTCAGGCTGCGGTACTGGAATCTGCGGCTCTAAATCATCCCACTGTGGAAGATCAATCATATCAGGAATATCAAACATCGGAAACTCCAAAGGTGGAAAGTCAGGCATCTCTGGCTCAACATAAGGGAAATAATCAACAAAGTCTGGTACCTCTAGTGGATGTGGTATCTCTGGTGCTGGTCCAAATGGTAATAGTGGAGGTGGTGGCAATGGAGGAAAAATCTGCACTGATACTGGGGCTAGTACTGGTGCTGCTACTGGGTCTGACTCAGTCCGCTCTGACGAAGAAGCCATCTAATAATATACCAAAGAAAAGAAAAGGTCACTAAACAATTCTAAGATTTATACTTTCCTATTCTAATCTGACCTAAATCCTAACACTATTTTTTCCTAATCTAACTATCCCTATCATATGTGATCTCTCTATCCTATCTTAATCCTAATGTTCTTGTTTTCCGGGACCAAACCTACAGCTCTGATGCCAAACTGTAACACCCTCCAGACCCGGGGTATAAGTCTGGGGGTTACGAGCTAATCACCAAACTTGAACAAGTTTAATAATAAATAATAAAGAAATGAAACTAAACCCCTTAACAACTACCAGGACCTTTCTAGGTTGAATTATGAAAACAAGAACCACTAACTACTTTTATTACAAACCAACATTCAAAATCTCACAAACTTTCTTTATTACAAACCATTGTCTAACTCATTTTAAACTAAGTTCAGCTTTTATTCAAACACACATACTATCTATTAACACTCCACCTGCTCGGGCAACTCAAAATTTTCTTCCTGGATAGGGATCAACACCTTGGGTATAAGAGGATCCCGAGGCTTGACCCGCTTCTTTACCACTCGTGTTCTGACGGGTTTCATATTCCTTCTTAACTGAAACAATAAGGTGAATAACAACAAAAAGGGGTGAGCCAAAATTGCTCTACAAGTCTACCAAATATACACAATGTTAAAGCAATATAACTGAATCCGTATCCCAGGTATATCTGCAAAGATATAACCTCATAAGAATCAAAAGAAGGCCATTGCTGGCGAATATAAATGAACTACACTGGACTCAAGTTCGCAGCTATACCCTGCTGATCAGCCAGGATACAGTGCAGATCTATATCTCACTATATAGATCCCGTCGGGCACCCAGGCACTACGGCCCATATCAAGGATCCGGTTATGTCCCGGTCCTTAGGATTAAGTAACCTTAATCCCCAAAAGTAATGTTATCCAGTCCCTGGAATAGCAACCGGAACAATCGGTATACTTTGATATATTCTAATCACCAGAATATATTAATAATTGTGAGTAATAATTGGAATATGAATAATAAATTCAAATGAAAAGAATAATACAAGAATCGAATTGAGATATGAATAAAGGAGTTAAAGTAATGCAAATGTAATAAGAATCTGAAGAGAATATCACTATTCTGGAAAAATAGAATAGAGGAGAAACTTGCCTTCTGTGCGACTTACTGCAATTAAATCACTTCCGTCTATCCCCTACTTGACCTGCCTTGCTGGCTTAGTTTCTGTTAGCAAAATAGATTGGTTAAGTCATTTTGTACTTCTGTCGTACCTTAAATCGACTTCATTTTGTTCCTACTATTTACCCATACGTTTATAACCAACTCGAATATTACATATAAACAAGTAAGACTCGATTAACCACATAATACACATAAGCACATAAGCACATAATCATTTTTATAGTTAAAATAATTTTTAGAATCGAAATCGATTCGCTGATTGCTCCGTTGATCACCTTCTGCTTCATTTCCCATTTTTCCGTAATTTTTCGAACTCGTTTCGGCACACATTTCGACTGATAATCAAGCAATCAATAAAATCAACTAATTTCAAGAAGAAATTAGGTCTTCATATTATTTTTAGTGAAAATAATTCATTTTTCAGAGTCAACAGGCTTTCGTTTCGCTCAATTCGGACTAACGGTTGAATTATTATCAATTAAATACTGATAATTCAATATAAACAATTATTGCTAATTTTTAAATCCCAAAATAATTTTTAAATAATTATTTAAGAAAAATCAAAGTCAAAAATAATTTTTTTATAATTTTTGGAGTTAAAATGAAGAAGTTAAGATATATCGAACATTATGTGACTTATTATCGAAATAATTAATCACTTTTTTAAATATTTAAAAATAAATAACTAATAAATAATTAATAGATAATTATTTACTAATTTAAAATAATTAATCCCTAATTATTAGGATTAATCACAATTTATTGCAAATATTTACAACTCATCGTTATTTATTTGATTAGATCGATTATTTACAAATAATCAATCGATTTAATTAACTGATAGGCTATTTATCGAATAACTACGAATTACTCAAATTATAAACCAACTCAACGATTAAACACTCTTATAAATACGAGCTACGCACTATTCTCGAATACTACCGAATAAATATATTATTATCGGAATTTAAATGATTCGTTAATCAATTAATTATCGGTATTTAATTATACGATACGAACAATTACTGTAATATTATTCGAATAATTAACGCTCGAATAATAATTCTCATTATCGAATCACTACTCGTATAGATTACGAGTTACTCGTAATATTTACTAATTATCGAATTATTAATCGTATTATTTAATCTTTAATTAATTACCTAATTATTAATTAATTAGATAACTAATAAATAATTAGATAAATAATTAAATAATTAAATTCGAATTTTTAAAATAATAAAATAGTTCAGAAATTAATAATATTATTTTTCAAAATTTAAATCTAATTTTTAGCTAATTATTAGAATTATTAAAACTAATTTCTAATTTTCAGAAAATAAAATAAATAAATAAAAATCCAGAAACACAAAATAGCAGTCAGGGTTTGGGTTTTTAGGATCAAACTCGGGTCAATGGGTCAGTGAAACGGGTCAAACGGGTCGCCGAAACGGGTCAAGAACAGAGCCGGATTTTTCTGCAGATTCCGGCGAAGCCACAAAGTCCGGCCAGCCTCGTTGAGCCCGATTACTACACCGCTGAACCTGATTCTACAGCCGAAACACATGAAAATCGAACAGCAATTCAATTACGAGCCTACTGGAATGTCCCCGTCGTGGTTTCCTTCCCCGACGCTGCAATCACGAAGAACAGTCGCCATCGACGGTGGTTTTCCGGCGAACACAAACCCAGAACCAAAGAACACGAAACCTATGCCGTTCGATCCCAAATTCAACGATCTACTCAATCGTAATCATCAGAACATCAAACAATAACTAGAACTACAAACCCGAATTCAAGAGATAATCCGAAAATAACAACTTTAAAATCGATTAATCAAATAGCAAAAACAGTTATATAATCATAAACTACGATTCTTGGGCTTCAAAACGAATACTTACATGAACGATTTGGTTAACAGAATCACGATCGAAATTAGCTTTGATTCCAAGAACTCCAAGAACCCTAATCCCCCTTTCTGAATTTTCTGATTTATTTTCTGATTTTTTTATAATTAATTAATAGATAATTACTGAAAAATCAGATATTTATACTATGTAAAATAATACCCCTAAATAAAATTAAGGGTCTAATTACACTCCTATTAAAAATATTTGGCCCCAATTTTTATAATTTTTGGGTATTAATATTGAATTTTTAAATATCCAATAAATACAAAATTAATGCTAAAAATTCCCAAAAATTGTGAATATTACAAAAATGCAAAGAAAAATGATATATGATAATTTCATGATCATATAAAAATAAAAATGTGATTTTTGTGGGGTTTTTGGTACCCGAAGGGGCCCGGAAAAGCCGTTTTTCGCGAAAAAGGTCAATTTGTAAAACGTCTAGGGGTTCAGAATAACGATATGGTATAGGGCATTTTTGGCAAAATAGGGCCAATGATTTTGTTTGAAATACGGGCTTTTAAAACATGATTTTGAGCTGTACGAGTTTTGATATAAGATATCTAACTTACAATAAAACACTCAATAATTGTCCAAAACACATTTGGATCAAAACAGATAACACGTAACACATAGCAGTTAAGGTTTAATGACTCAACACATTTAATCACATATAAATGACATATTAATACACATATTTTATTATAAATATGATATCATACAACGTAAATTTCCCGGTCGTTACACTAGAAGCTTGTTTAAGTCCATAAATAGACCTCTTAAGCTTACATACCAGATGCTCTTGGCCTTCCTTAATGAATCCTTTTGGTTGCTGCATATAGATGGTTTCTTCAAGACTTCCATTAAGAAAAGCTGTCTTGACATCCATTTGCCAAATCTCATAATCGAGATGAGCTGCTATAGATAAAAGAATACGGATTGACTTAAGCATGACTAGCGGTGAAAAGGTTTCCTCATAATCGATACCATCTTTCTGAGTATACCCTTTCGCAACAAGTCTTGCTTTCCAGGCTTTCACCTTTTTATCTAATCCCCTCATTTTCTTGTAGATCTACTTACATCCAATAGGTTTTATACCTTTGGGTGGTTCCACGAGCTCCCAGACCTGATTAAAATACATCGATTCTATCTCAGATTCCATCGCCTTTTGCCAAAGATCTGCATCTTTGTCTTGTACTGCCTCTTCGTATGTACGGGGATTATCATCATGTTCACCAGGGACCAAGTCTGAAGACTCTCCCAAAAACATGAATCTATCAGGCTGTTGAACAACCCTCCCACTACGAAGAGGCACTGGTGTGGTATTAGTGACAGGTTGTACATTATGTTGTGGTTGTTCTACTTGTACTACAGCTTCATGGGTATTATTTGTCCCTCCCACTAGTTCCTCTAAAATGACACTACTCATGGGTTTGTGATTCATTATATAGTCCTCCTCCAAGAATCTTGCATTGGTGCTAACAATGACATCCCGATTCTTCGGACTATAAAATAAATATCCTTTCGTTCCCATGGGGTAGCCTACAAACAACCTTACTTCTGTACGAGATTCTAACTTAGTCGCGTTCTTGTTCAGCACATGTGCTGGACAACCCCATATTCGAATATGTCTTAGACTCGGTTTATCCCCGGTCCATAATTCTAAGGGGGTTTTAGGAACCGACTTAGAAGGTACTAAGTTCAGAAGATAAGCTGTTGTCTCTAAGGCATGTCCCCAAAACGACTTGGGTAAATCCGAATAACTCATCACCGATCTAACACTCTCTAAAAGAGCCCGGTTCCTTCTCTCTACTACACCGTTCTGCTAGGGTGTGCCTGGTGCAGTTAACTGGGATTTTATCCCATTTTCTGATAAATATTCCCTAAATTCTCCAAGCAAGTATTCGCCACCACGATCTGATCGTAGTGACTTGATACTTTTATTAAGTCACTTCTCCGTTTTAGCTTTGTACTCTTTGAACTTATCAAAGCAGTCAGACTTACGGTGCAACAAATAAACGTACCCATATCTAGAATAATCATCAATGAAAGTGATGAAATATTCATAACCACCTCTTGCTTGGATATTCATGGGTCCACATAAATCAGAGTGAACCAATTCTAACAGTTGTTTGGCTCTATTCCCTTTTGCCTTGAAAGGCCTATTAGTCATTTTACCTTCCAAGCAGGATTCACAAACTGGAAATGGCTCCACTGCCAATGAGCTTAAAGGCCCGTCTACTACCAGTCTTTGAATCCTCCTCAAGTTAATATGACCTAATCTCAAGTGCCAAAGATATGTTTGGTTCAAACTAGAAGGTTCCTTTCTTTTAGTAGAGTTAGAAGATGTGTTGTTCAATTCCCTAAATTGCAGTTGCAGTGCAGGTTGACTAGGATTAATTATATACAAATTGTCTTGCAATGTACCAGAACATATAATTCGTTTATTCATCATAATAGAAACATTACGATCCAAACAAACATTATAACCATCCAAAGCAAGTTTAGAAACCGAAATTAAATTCCTTCTAAAAGAAGGTACATAAAGACAATTGTTCAAAACCAAAATCCTATCAGAACCAAAAGATAAATGAATAACTCCTACTGCAACTACTGCTACTTTCGTAGCATCTCCCATGAACACGTATATCTCACCATCTCTAAGCATTCTGGATAGTTGGAACCCCTGCATAGAATTACAAACATGATCAGTGGCTCCTGTATCTACACACCAAGTGCTCGTAGATATAGCCGCTATAAATGTTTCTGTAACTAGAGATAGAGACATACCAGTATTGTTTGTCTTCTTAGGAAGAGGACAATCCTGTTTCCAGTGACCTGACTGTTTGCATCTGAAGTACTTTCCCTTAGGCTTTTTCACACCACCCTGAACTCCCACTGCCTTCACAGCTTTCTGTGTCTGAGCCTTTTTCTTCTTCTTAATACCTTTCGGCTTAGAGGAAGAACCTTTCTCAGCCACATTCACTTGAACACTCTGCCGAAATAATCCTTCAGCTGCCTGAAGTTCTGTCAGCAGTTCCGCGAGACTATACTGCCTCTTGTTCATGTTGTAATTCAAGCGGAACTGCTCAAAACTCTTGGACAAGCTCATAAGGATAATGTCAATCTGGGTTTCCCCGTCAAGTTCAGCACCAATGATCTCTATCTCATTCAGATGAGACATCATCTTGAGAACATGATCCCTTACAGGTGTGCCTTCAGCCATCTGAGTGTTCATTAAAGCCTTCATGGCTACTTGCCTATCACCCCTATTCTGATCTCCAAAAAGTTCCTTGAGATTAAAGAGCATATCCGAAGTAGTGGCCATAGACTGATGTTGATACTGCAAAACACCCGACATTGATGCCAGAATGTAACATCGTGACATTTCATCAGCCTTAATCCACCGTTTATAATACTCTTTCTCATCTTCAGGATCATCAACAGCAGGTTGTTCAGGCTTGGGTTCATAAGTGCAAAACTTGTACTCCTCAGTAGTCAACACAATGTCCAAATTTCGTTTCCATTCAATATAGTTAGGTCCGGTAAGTTTGTTATCCTTAAGTATGGTGAATAGTGGATTAAAACCCATTTTATCCTGAGAATCATGCATAAAAACATCACATAAATAAGGGTGCATTAATTATTAAGTTCTATTGATTCCTCTAACAATTATTAAAATTTAATGCACTAACATATAAACACCATAAGCTTCTGGTACGCCACGATGTGTGACATGTATACCACCTAATTTTGTTTAAATGTTACTTCGGTCCTATTACTAAACAATATGCCACGTTGGGGTGGACTATATTATTTTTCATAGCTAAGTGTATACCATCATCAAATCTTAAATTATTTGAAATCTATGGAACTTGGTACGCCACGACGGGTGGCGTGTATACCTTCCAATTATTCGTAATTTTGCCTTGAATAGAATACTTCAATTCAATATTCATCAATGGTTTGATTTCCAGGTAGTGGAGGAGTCACATCGGTCTCGCTTAAAACCCACAGCCTTACAAGTTCGATGAACCCGTTTTTGACAAAATCGCCCCAAATCAGAAATAAAGAAAATCCGTATTTATTTCTTTTAAAATTTATTAATTTAAGAAGTTTGTTTTAGTAATTTCTATAACATTCTAGACACCATAAATTACATGCCACGATGGGTGACGTATATATAATTTATATTCGTCTTTATGTTAAATTATCTACAACCAATAATGGAGACCATGGGATTTAATTTCATATTAATTCCCTCTCCCACTTAGAATTTTTTATATTAAAATTGAGGAATTTTAAAATTAAATGGGGCCCTATGTTGTTATAATTATGTTTAATCATGCATTCAAAATACACACATAATTTTAGCAACATATAACATTTAATTAAAGCAATAAATAAAATTTATGTCTATGTCGTCCTAATTAAGTTAAACATGCAATTTTAAAAGAATTACACACATAATTAACGACACACATAATCAATAAATTAAAGCAATAATTAAAATTTAATGGAAAAAATTAAAATAAATTTTCCACTATTATGGCCCTTGAAAAAAAAATCCAGCTCTCAAAAAAAAATCTGCCCCATGCGCGCCCCGACGCCCCTAGCAGCCCCAGCAGCCCCGGCTGCCGCAGCAGCCCCGGCTGCCGCAGCAGCCCCAGCAGCCCCAGCAGTCCCAGCTGCCGCAGCGGCCCCAGCAGCCCCAGCTGCCGCAACGGCCGCAGCACGCGCGCCTGTTGCTTTTCTGTGAGTTTTATTTTGATTTTGTTCGATCCAAACATCAACAGCAGCCCCTTGTAATCGCACAGCGGAACAAAAAACTACCGGAATTGATTTCCGATCGCACATAACTATTACAAAATACCCGAAACAATTACAAAAAAAATAGATCTAATACAAAACTAATTTTGTAAAATCTATTCTAACATGATCAACCCTCATGTAAATTACAACCACGATTAAACCACGTGGAAACCAAAACAAAAATTAACCACGATTAAACCACGTGGGATCCAAACACATAATTAAAATATACATGGCCATAATAGTGGATTAACAACCTGCTTCAAAACCAATACAAGCAAAACACTATATACACGCATATATAATTACGACATGGACATTATATCATAAAACGTAGAACCCATTACCAGGCTCTTGATACCAATTGTTGGGAACCACGGACTTAGGGTGTTACTACATTTTACGATAAAGATTATAAAAAGAGGATTACCTTGTTAATGGTTGATTCCACGCTCTTCTATTGTATTCCCAAATTCCCTTGAGCGAAGTGTGGCCTCCGTCTTCTCAAGTTATCCTCTCTTCTTGCTCCTTGGTGGCTACAATATGTTTTCACACAATTGCCAAGCAAGAAGAGAATAAGAATATATATAGGCTACAATAGGGACCATGGATAATTAGGTTCAGCCTTCTAATTACATCTTGAGCCTAGCCCAATATAATTAAATATTAATTCAATCCACTAAAGAATTAATATTTGCACTACCTTTCCTAATACCGTAATTTAATTAATTCGGTTCCAATATTATTTGCTTATTAAATTCCCCATATTTAAAATATCATATGTCCATTAATTAGATAAATTACTGATAATTTATTTAATTAATATCTTTTATCTTGATCATCCACTCAACCTTTATTTAATTATGCTAGAATAAATTCCACCTACAGGGTTTCACATAATTAAATCTTTTATAAAACCGCTGAATCAACTACTCATTCCCTTACGGGAATCCCAAATCCAAATCAGATACGTAGCGGATAGGTAAAATCACTTTTACCTATCTCTTTTCAAAATCAATTCTGTCACAACACACTATTCAAATCCTCTTTTCATTTTAATCACGTTTAGAGATAGGTGTTTTCAGAAATTACTTTTCCCCAAAACATAATTTTAAACAACATTTTCAAATACAGGGGATACGTAACTTAAAACATTTCCGTTCCATTACGAAAGTAAACCATTTAGCGATTCATATGTACTGAATAATAAAATAATGGTCAGGGGTACTTGCCTTGCAACGCTTTACAAAACCCTAAGTAGCTTTCACGCTGACTTTAATCCTGGGAAAACTCGATCGAAATCTACAAATACAGAATATCCTAATCCGTTATACCGACATGCTTGATATCCTCAAATTCTAACAACCCAATCCGACAGCCCGACTCGTATTATTATTATACACATAATCACACAATCACGTAGTCATAATACTATTAGGGGTAACATGTATAATATAAATACCTACGGTTACAAATATAATTTTAGGAAATTTTGGCAGCAACTTCTTTATTTATAAGACTACCCGTCGATTATAATCGACGTCAATAATCACAATAATCCACAATATTACTTCATCATTTTATACAACGTACATCCCAACACCAATCGAAATTAATCGTTTAGGTCCGAAAATATTTTACGTAATCATTTTATTTATTTATAAAGTTTAGGACTCAGAACATCGTCATCACCGTCCACCGTTCGCTCGTAACGAGTCATCGCGGTACGATGACAAAATTTCGCGGGTACCCGATAAATTCTCGGGTTTCCAACGTAAAATTTCACCGATTTATCCTTAAGAATTATTCCACACAAATAATTAATATCATGGATATTAATCAAAAAAATCCTGCAGAAAATAGGAAATAAAATTAAAGGTTGCAATAATCGAGCCCAACTGCAAAAACTACGCCCAACAGTAGAGGCCCAAATCAACCAGGCCCAATTGTGAAGCCCAAACCAACCCAACAGAGAACACAAGCCAAACTCGCACAACACACTGTACAGCTGCACACACTGCACAGCTGCACACACTGCACAGCTGCACACACACGCGCCACCACGCCACACACACACATGCACACACACCTTCACACAGGTACACACAGGTACATACATACATATAATCATATGCATGTACATAACTGAATAGCACAAATTGAACCAGCCATGCAAGAAAAATCAAGCAGTGGCTCACCGGAAACGGGCCGGAAAATAAGAACGACGACAACCAGGTGCAACAGCAAGGAAACAGGAGAGCAGAGAGAGAGAGAACAGAGATAATAGAGAGAGAGAAGCGAGAAAACAAAAGAAACAGCCGAAGCCAAGAGAGACAAAGAAGAGATGATGTTTTTACTCTCCCAAAACCAACTGTTGACATGTATCCCTGATATACCCGGGAACCAAAATTTCGCCCCGGAATCCCAATTTAACGACCCAAGCCACCCTTAAAATAGTTTCGAAAAATTGCCAAAATAAAGTTAAAATAATATAAATATCCCGGAGTTTACAAAACGTAAATTTCAAAATTTTTAAAACGCTTTTTAAGGTGCTCTTTGTACCCGCTTTTTAACGAAACGACGCGCGGTGAAACGATTCCCGAAAATTCCCAATATAATTTTAAAATTCTCAAAATATTATAACCTTCATAAAATATGAGTTTCGTAATTTTTTGAAGACATCCATAATTAAATATGGATTTTACAAATAAGCACAATCAGCAAATCTTTTAAAAATAAATAATTAATAAAATATTGATTCCTCAATTTTATAAAGTCCTAAAAATAATTATTGAAATTATAAAATTAGAAAACCAGTTTTAGAAATAATCCAAGTATTTATAGAATTAAAACTACAATAAAATCACTTTTACAAGCAAGATAAAATCATATAACTCACAAATAAATCACACAATTCAATTCCACATATCAACAAATCATAAATGAATAATTAAATACCAATCAGTATCTGCTGCCAAAACCAACACACCTTTATTTAATTATCCCAGCCTCTATTACATTTTTAAATATTAAAATAAAATAAAAAGAAAATACACGAGTCGTTATAATATGGATGATATTGGTGAACATCTTGCATTTCTTTCCAGAAGATTTTCTAAGCTCAAGTTCAAGAAGAACTTTGGAGCAGCTAAGCCAAATAGAAATATGGTGGATAAATCAAAATTCAAGTGTTTCAAATGTGGCTTGGCAGGGCACTTTGCTAGTGAGTGTAGAAAGTCAGATTCCAGCAAGAAGAAGTTTGAGCCTGTGGATTATAAATAGAAGTATTTTGAGTTGCTCAAATAAAAGGAAAGAGCTTTTATTACACAAGAAAATGACTGGGCGGCAGATGGTCTGGATGAGGATGAAGATGTCAGCTATGTCAATCTAGCCCTAATGGCCAAGTCTGATAAAATAGAGACAAGTTCTTCAAGTAATCAGGTAATCACCACTAACCTTGCATATTTATCTAAAGCTGAGTGTAATGATGCAATAAATGACATGTCTACAGAATTATATCATTTGTGTGTTACACTTAAGTCCCTCACTAAGGAAAATGCTAAAATCAAAGAAAACAATTTGTTTTTAAGTGAGAGGAATAATGTGCTAGGGTCTCAGTTTATTGAATTTGAAAAATTGAGAATAGAATGTAAGATTGCTAAGGAGGAATTAACTGAGTCCTTGAAGAAAGAAGAAATTTTGAAGAAGCAGCTTGATCGTGAACAAGAGGTGATTAAGGCATGGAAATTATCTAGAGATGTCCATGCTCAAATCACCAAAGTTTAAGGTATTGAGTCTTTCTGTGATGCAGCCTGGAAAAAGAGTAAAGAGAAGCTAGAATCCAATTTGGTTGAAGGATTGCTAACAGATGTAGACTAGACGGATGATGAGAGTCATCCGTCGGATAATCAAAAAGGTTATCCGTCGAGTGACATAAATCCTCATCCATCGGTTGTGAGCAAGCCTATGAGTAAAGCCAAACTTGCCAAGTTAAATGAAAAATATCAATCAGTTTCTAAAAACTTTATTTCAGGAGAATCAAGTCAAGTGAAGAAGGAGAATAAAGTGAATGTTGGTCATATGTCCATCAAGTAATTGAATGACAGACTCGAAAAGATTGAGGTTAAAACAAAGGCTAAAAAGAAAATTAATAGAAATGGGAAAGTAGGGATTAACAAACATAACAACTACACACCTGATAAGTATGCTCCAAGAAAAATCTGTGTTAAGTGTGGAAGTGTTAATCATCTGTCTGTTAATTGCAAAATTTCCATGCTTACTTCCATGACTGTACCACTTTCTTTTTCCAACATGAGTGCTATACCTTCTATGCCTATGAATGTTATGTCTACACATAATATGAATGCACAATTTGCTAACATGCCATTTGCACCTAATCCTTATTATGTTGCATTTAATATGCCTCAAATGCCACTTAGCATGCCCTACTGGAATAACATGTTTGTAAATAGAACGCCATTTCCTGTTAATCAAAATGTGCATGATAATTCTATTTTAATGAATGGTTTCAAAGGTCCAACTCAGATGACTAAGGATGAATCTGATATGACTAAGGATGAATCTGATATCCCCAAGTCAAATGAGATCAAACCTAAGAAACAAAAGAAAAAAGCTAACAAGGCTGGACCCAAGGAAACTCGGGTACCAAAATCAACTTGATTTGATTTTAATGTGTGCAGGGAAACAGAAAGAATCCGTGGTACTTGGTTAGTGGTTGTTCAAGACACATGACTGGAGATTCTACCCTGCTCACAGAGTTCAAGGAAAGAGCTGGTCCAAGTATTACTTTTGGAGATGACAACAAGGGTTATACTGTGGGATATGGCTTGATTTCAAAAGATAGTGTCATCATTGAGGAGGTTGCCTTAGTGGATGGTCTCAAGCACAATTTGTTGAGTATCAGCCAACTTTGTGATAAAGGCATTTCAATAACCTTCACTACAGAAGCATGTGTTATGACAAACAAGAGGAGTAACAAAGTGGTTCTCACTGCAGTGAGAAAAGGAAATGTGTACTTAGCTGACTTCAACTCATCAAATGCAGAATTTGTTACTTGTCTTCTCAGTAAAGCAAGTCAAGATGAAATTTGGCTATGGCACAAGAAGCTATCCCATCTGAACTACAAGACCATGAATGAGCTTGTAAAGAAAGAACTGGTTAGAGGTATTCCTCAAGTGGAGTTTTCTAAGGATGGACTGTGTGATGCTTGCCAAAAGGGAAAGAAAATTAAAGCATCATTCAGAAAGAAGCTTGATTCAACAATTGAAGAACCTTTGCAACTGCTACACATGGATTTGTTTGGACTAGTCAATGTGTTGTCCATCTCAAGGAAAAGATTTTGCCTAGTTATTGTAGATGATTTCTCAAAGTTCTCTTGGACATATTTCCTAAAGTCTAAAGATGAGGCTAGTGAAATCATCATCAATCACATAAGGCAAGTCAACAATCATCCTGATTTCAAAGTAAGAAGGATCAGGAGTGACAATGGAACTGAATTCAAGAATTCTGTCATGAGAGCATTTTGTGAAGAGAAGGGGATTATGCATGAGTTTTCAGCAGCAAGAACTCCACAACAAAATGGAGTAGTAGAAAGAAAGAACAGATCACTTATTGAAGCTGCAAGGACAATGCTTGAAGAATCAAAGTTACCAACATACTTATGGGCTGGAGCTGTAAATACTGCATGCTACAATCAGAATATTTCTTTGGTTAATCAAGCAAAATGCATGACTCCCTACCAATTGTTCAAGAACAAGAAGCCAACTCTAAATTTTCTTCATGACTTTGGTTGTAAATGTTATATATTGAGAAATCAAACTGATCAAAATGAGAAGTTTGATGCTAAAGCAGATGAAGGAATTTTTGTTGGATATGCTGTTGGTAAAGCATACAGAGTCTACAATCTGAGAACCAACATTGTTATTGAATCAATACATGTTATGTTTGATGATAAAAAGATTGAAGGACTACAAGATGGAGATTACCATGAGAGCCTCAAATTCGACAATGTGGAGATGGTTAGCGATGACAGTGATGATGAAAGTGATCAAGACACTTCAACTAAGGATAGTGCAGAAAAATCTACAACCAATGAAGCTAATAACTCAACATTCATCGAGTTACAAAATGCTTCATCCCTCGACAGACAATCTGCATCATCCATCGGGAGATAATCAGCTTCATCCATCGGAACTCAAAATACACCATCTGTCGGGTCATCAAAAGAAGCTGAAAGTCAGAATAGATCACTTACAGAAAGTCCTTCTTTCTCAAATAATAGATTTACAAACTCAGGGGGAGTTTCTAATTATCAAAACTCAATCACACATCAAGACAATAATGAGGCCTTTTCATCTAGAGCTAATCTACCTCAACAAAGAAAATGGATAAAGGATCACCCCATTGAGCTCATCATTGGTGATGTATCTTATAGAGTTCAAACAAGTAGAGCAACTCAAGAAGAGTGTATATATAGCAGTTTCCTATCTAAGGAAGAACCGAAGAAGGTAGAAGAATTTTTGTTGGATCCTGATTGGATTTTAGCTATGTAGGAGGAGCTAAACCAATTCGAAAGGAACAATGTTTGGAAGCTGGTAACCAAGCCTAAAGGAAAGAATCCAATAGACACCAAATGGGTATTCAGAAAAAGATGCATGAAAATGGCATAGTAGTCAGGAACAAAGCTAGATTAGTTGCTAAGGGCTACTATCAACAAGAAGGAATAGATTTTGATGAAACTTTTTCTCCTGTTGCAAGACTTGAAGCCATCAAAATCTTCTCAGCCTATGCAGCCCATGCTAATTTCAAGGTCTATCAAATTGATGTCAAGAGTGCTTTTATAAATGGAGATTTGGAGGAGGAAGTCTATGTTAGTCAGCCTCCTGGTTTTGAAGATCCAAATCTACCTGATCATGTATATTATCTTTTGAAAGCACTCTATGGATTGAAGCAAGCACCTAGAGCCTGGTATGACACTTTGTCAAAGTTTTTTTAGAGAATCAATTCACTAGAGGTACTGTAAACTTTATTCTTTAGAAATGTTAATGGCTCTAGCATACTTGTTCAAATTTATGTAGATGACATTATTTTTGGCTCTACAGATGAAAAACTTTGCAAAAAGTTTGCCAAATTGATGCAAAGTAAGTATAAAATGAGCATGATGGGAGAACTAACTTACTTTCTTGGTTTGTAAGTTAAGCAAGTTAGTAATGGAATATTCATTAGTCAAACTAAATACATTTATGATCTTTTAAAGAAGTTTGAACTAATGGATTGCAGATCTGCAAAAAATCCCATGGCCACTGCAACTAAACTTGAATTAAACACTACTGAAAAGTCTGTGGATATTTCAAGTTATAGAGGCATGGTTGGCTCACTTCTATACTTAATAGCTAGTAGGCGCCAGATATAATATTTGCTACATGTCTTTGTTCTAGATTTCAGGCTGATCCTAGAGAATCTCATTTAATTGCTATTAAGAGAATTTTCAGATATCTCAAAGGTACACCAAAACTTGGCATTTGGTACCCTAGAGATTATGGTTTTGATCTAACTGGTTATTCAGATGCAGATTATGCAGGTTGTATAATTGATAGAAAAAGTACAACAGGAACCTGTCAATTTCTAGGAAACAAGCTTGTGTCCTGGTTCAATAAAAAGCAAAATTCAGTTTCTACTTCTACAGCTGAAGCTGAATATATTGTTGCTAGCAGTTGTTGTGCACAGATTTTGTGGATGAAAAAACAATTGCTAGACTATGGTCTACAAGTGGAAAGAATTCCTATTTTCTGTGATAACACAAGTGCAATTGTCATCACTGAGAATCCAGTACAACATTCAAGAACAAAGCACATAGATATCAAGTACCACTTCATAAGGGAACATGTAATGAATGGTACTGTGGAACTACATTTTGTTCCAAGTAAAAAACAGCTTGCAGATATATTTACCAAGCCACTGGACGAATCCACCTTTTCAAGGTTGGTAAGTGAGTTAGGTATGCTTAATTACTCTTGAATCTTTTCAGATATTTTGCAAGTCGTAATGCATCCAGAAATTTAATTGATTTTTCAGTCCTGGATGAAGTTTTGGCTAAGTCAAAATTTACATCCCGACGGATGATCATTATCCATCGAGTTCGATCATCCGTCGAAATACAATTTGTTAATAAAATCAATTATTTTTCTGGAATTTTTATAACTCGACGGATAACTGTTTATCCTCATCCGTCGAATTATCTAAATCCTAGCCGTTAATTTTCTGAACATTATCCATCGAGTATACTTACAGTTTGAAAGCCTAACACGACCGATAAATGATGGAATTTTTACAGTTTATCTTTTTAAACGGCCATTTTGGGCAATTTTTATTGGTCACTTTATTTTACTTTATTATTTTTTACAGTTATTTTTTTTTGTATAAAAGCAGAATTCTTTTTAATTTCTTTTCTTTTATCATTCTCAATTCATCTGCTCTAACTTCTTTCTTTCTCAAAAATAATTACTCTTTCTCTCTCTCTGCAATTTTTACTCTCTAACAATGGCACCAGTCGTCAAGATCATGTCTCAAACTGGCTTCATCTATGAGAAGAACAATTTCACGGCTCTAGTGAACAAGGGGATTCAGCAGTCTAGTGACTACCATAAAATGATGGATTTTGTGCAAGGCTGTAAGCTCAAATTTGCCATGCTAGATTCTCCCACTATCTACTGTGAGGTTGTGGAGGAAATATGGACGACTGCAGTATACAACTCAACTGACAAGACCATCACTTTCACTATTAAAGGTAAGGAATTCTGTGTTAATAGTGACATTGTTAAAGCATGCTTTAGGATTCCTGATAATACTGTCTCTACTCCACACACAGACACTGATATTGTTAACATGTTAAACTCCATGGGTTATGCACTCACCATCTCTAAATTAAGTAAAATTAGGAGATTGGGTCTTAGGAAAGAATGGAGTTTCCTGTGTGATGTAGTTACTAAAGTATTTTCTGGAAAAATTAGCAATTTTGATTATGTTAATATCTCCATGCTCAACATGCTTATCATGCTAGTAACTGATAAATACTTCAATTTTAGTGATCTAGTCTTGGTTGAGTTGGGGTTTAATTTAGGAGAGCTTAATAAGAGGGGAAAGAGTGTTTATTATGCTAGATTTTTCATGATGCTTGCTAACCACCTCTCTGAGAATATTGTGCTTGAGAATCTAATAAACAAGTTAAACTGTTGGGTTCAAGAGAGAAGAATTATTGCAGATCTCAATAGAGCAGATCACCACAAAGAGGTGTCACTCTTCTACTTTCCACTAATGGAGGCACCTCAGGTAAGTGAGGTAATTTCAACTGCCCCTACTCTTCCAACCTCAAACACTTCTTTGCCTTTTAGTGTAGCAGTGGAATCTGTGTGAATGACCCGACAGATGCCTACCCAAGCTACTAAAACCAAAGTTTCAAAACCAAAGACAAAGAAAGCGCCCTCTGGTGTCTCTCAAAAGATGTCAGTTAAGAATTAACTCAAAGGTTCATTTAGTCCTTCTTAAAACATGGTCCTGGCTTATCTCAAGATAGTACCTTCTAAGATAGATATCCCGCTCATGGCGATTACACGAATTAAACCTTTACCAAACTACTATTACGGTTGGGTATTGCACAGTCATTAGAAGGAATGTCAATCTTCCAAACCATAATACAACCTTCATAGCTTTAACCATCATCACTCTATTCCTCTGGCACGAGCGCCTATAATTGTCCTCTAACACTTAAAGTGTCGGCCACCTCTTTGGCCTTTCCTGATAGTAAAATTTCCTTACAGTCAATGTCATTTTAACCACCTCCAAATAAATTTTCTACCTCATTTCAATCACTTCTTATGTGAAGATGTTTTCCTTAAAATCTGATGAGTAAAAAAAAATATCACCATTTTTCCATAAGTTATTGCCTCAGTCTTTAGAGGTTAATCACTGTCACGACTGACTCTCAATCATACTTAGAACATCTTTTATCTTAGGTCCTAATTACCCTGAACAATTTCGACTTTTACTGGTTCGATCCATACTTTCTCGTGGTTTAACACGTGCCCCACTTGGCATCATTATAATTACGTCATATTTCCTTTATCAACATTTCTATTCTTGAGAATTTTGAGTATTATCTTTCTCCTTGTAAAACCTCTAAGGTTATCCTTGAATCGTTCCTCCTGTATTCCCTAGATACAGGGCATATCAAGATACCATTTATTAATACCAGAATCATTGTCTATATACTTCTGAAAAATTTCTCCACTGATTCCTAAAGGTTGTTATTACCTTAATCTTTTCCAATTCATACTGTCAAAACTCATACTATCCCTATTAAGGGTGAAATGCCAACCTTTATGCATTTCCCTAGGATTCATTTTAAGTTATCGATGTTCTATCCTTAATTCCACCTTTAAAAAGGTACATGCATCCTTCCATGGATAATCAAGTCATATATCCCTGATAAGGGTGTCTTATTCAATCATTACCATCTCGATAGTATATGCTGAATTTCATAATAACATCTGTATTCAAAATGAGGTCAATCAATATGGCCTCCAAAAGATAACAACGGTTATCCGCTTTTATTGCCTAAATTGGGTAACGATAATAAGGATGTTCTGGAAGATATTGGTCGTGTTCAACGTGAACTTCTTCTTAATAATTTCGTATTTACTTTTGTTGTTTATCTCAACAGTCATCTCAATGTTGGGATATCTTTCATACCTGGCATCTCCCTTTTTGGGTATCAAGCCACCGGTCTTACACTTCATATTCTTGAAGGTCACTTCCTTCATCCAATTTTCCTAATTTCTTACTTTCTTGACTCCTCAGTCCATCCGCGTTTCTTTATTAATCAATCTATCTATCTCAAAGTTTCATCGAATACTGTCAACTTCAAGGGAATTAACTATACGTATCGCTTACGCCTTCAAACCTTGAATTTATCTCATGATCAGTCAGCATCGCGCTGATGATGACACACTTCTCTATATTCATTGCAAGGGTTTCTTAGGGTTTCCCATAACTAACTCCCTTATCACTTCTCAACTCTATTTCCTTTATATCCCTTTATATTTCTACCCTTTTCAATCTTTTATTTTTGTTTCCATTACAACCATTACATGAACCAACACAACATAAGCATTGATTTCAAACATCCCGTCATTCTAGATTCGTGTCCTCAGAACGAATCTTGACAACTTTTACAACTTAAATTCATAATTCATCATACTTGTCCGCTTTTGTTTTGGCTCTAAAGTTTTTTTTATACTACCTTCATAACCTTGGGAGTTACTTTCCCGAAAACAATTGACTGAACGTTAATCAGTTTATTCTAACCTCTGGCTCTGTGCCTTTCTTGGTCTTTCACCAGCGGTTGACCTCTCTCTTAGGAGGGTAAGTGACAAAATAGTCTTTTGTGATTCGTTAATCATTTAGAATCTCAAATGATTCCTATATTTCCTTTAGCCAGGCTCTTTCCTCGACTGAGTTCGCTTGTTCCTTGGAACTCTGAGAGCTTAGTGACTTAAAGGTCCTGAAAGAATTTCCCACTGCAATGTCCCCTCAGGGTGGTGGTTGAGGATAATAGTCTAAGTTCTCTTTAGACAGGTCCATGAATTGTCGTATAGGAGTACCGTCTCAGGTCTCCTTTCCTTACTTGACTTTTGGTTTCCTTAGTATGAAATGTTTCATCCTTCTCCCATACTTGGGGTTATCTTATACGTTAAAATCCTTGTTTTCCACTTCATTATGTTATGGGCTCCTTCTTTCTTAATGGCAACCTCCCTGACTATCACATTCGGGGTTTGCCCTTAATCTTATTCCTCGAGCTATGGATTTCATCTAAGATCCAGTCCTTACGCTCTTAAATGTTTGGAACCCAAATTCTGTAGGAATACCTCGTTATTCCCTTATCATCTTTCTTGGTATTAATCTCTTCTCGAGTCATTGACTCTCTGCCTTCATTCATCACTTTTTCTTGGCACAATATGATCCTTTTCGATAATTCGGGCTGTATTGCAATCTCAAACAGCGTTTCGGTACCGGCTCCGGTTACCTTCACTTCTATTTCCTTTTTCTCAAAATCTCTTATCAACTCTCCCAAAGACATTTTCATCTTGAGTCTCTCCTTTATACTAAGGGCATTAGCCACCATTTTGGCTTTCCCTGGATGATAAAGAATCTCCCAATCATAATTCTTGATTAGCTCTAACCGCCTCCTCTGGCGTATGCTGAGCTCTTTCTACGTGAAAATGCACTAGAGCACTTATGGCTTGTGTAAATCTTGCACTTCTCTCCATACAAGTAGTGCCTCCAATCTTTAGGGAAAAACTATTACCACGAGCCCAAGCTCATGGGTGGGGATATCGAATTTTATATTCCCTTAATTATCTTGACGCATACACAATTACCTTGATGTGCTGTATAAGAAGCACCTTAATTCCTTATGCGAAGCATCACTACAGATCACAAAATCTCCTTTCCATCCGGCAATGCCATCATAGGGGCCGTCACCAATCATTGCTTCAGTTCTTAAAAGTTGTTCTCGCATTTCTCTATCCATTCAAACTTCTCAGTCTTATGAGTAAGCCGCGTTAAAGGGGCTACTATCTTTACAAACTTGAACGAACCTCTGGTAGTGACCGGCCAATCCTACCTCTGGTAGTCGCCCTAACCATGGTCATCAATTCCTCAGTGGTCCTTTATTCATTCTTGTCAGGATCCTTCACGGGATCCTTCTCAGCGATAATCCCTTCTAGGACAACATCCTCAACCGCTACATCCTCAATATGAACATCATCCGGTCCTGTGTTAGGACGCTCTATTGGATTCACAATCTGATCTCCAATAACTAATAAAACATCATCGCGTTGTTGCTCCTCAACCTCAGGGTTCGGAGTCCCGCTACCATATACGATAACGAACTATGCTTCTATCATGATATTTATAAGGGTTCCCATAAGGGTTTTAACTGTCAGTACTACGTTAGGGAGCCCGACTATGAACTTGGCAAGAGTTCTTATTATCTTAGTGAACTTATTATCTTAACGTCACATCATCTCTGAGGTTTATAACGCTTAGCTCTGATACCATTCCTGTAACACCCCCAAATCTGGGGTCGGGGATCCGGGTTGTCACGAGTTCCATTTCCCTTAATAACACCCAATCTTAATAATTAATCAACTATTCTGTACTGTGACCCCACCATAAACACACACACCACAAGTTATAGTCTCAGAGATGAATATTTAAAAATAATCACAAGTCGTTTTATTCCACAATTATATGCCAATACACCTTAAAAAGGTTTCTGAATAAATTTACATTTTTTTGCCATTATTACAATTCATAAATATATAAATCTGGTTCATCAATAGTTGAAAACCTAGCCTATTGGTAGCTCCTACCTCAGCTACGGCGGCATCAACGCTTCCAGAAAACTGCGGAACATTTTCTAATCGCTTGCGAATTGGAAGCTTGGTCATGTTCATCTTGTCTAGCTGATGTTGTGTGATGAAAGAAGAAAGCAAGGGTGACCAACAAGCCCACCAAAATAATATGTATAATGATTTACAATATATGAGCATTCTCATAGTACTCATGAAAGTCTTGGTCAAAAAGAAATGAACCAAGTTTGTTATCTTAACGCGACCAAGTCGCAAAATATTCAGTATACATATACATATATACTTTTCACAATCTTTGAAATCCTCTGACATGTATAATATACACAGAGTTCCAGTTTATAACTGTATAAGAATATCGTTGCAAGGTGATCTCATATATATACCCTTGTCTCAACGTTTTTCTGAAAATCTTTGATATGCATAAGATAATCATTAACTAGATATAAGTTGAAAAGATGAAGTTACAAGATACCCCAATATACTTATATCTTTTCCAAATATTACTTGAACTACCACCGTTCAAGTTATAATCAGTTTCAAAAGTTCATCACCCAGATGAGACTACAAGATAAGACTTGAATAGATTCAATCCTTGAAATATCATTATAAATAATGAATTTACGAGATACTTCATTAAGTCCCGATATATATACACCTATATATATACATTTCATACACTCCTTGAAAACCTCTGTTATGAAAATTATAAACAGAGTTGCAATATCCAATGAATTTTGGAAAGGAGAAAACCTTGGCATAAACCTGATATCTTGCTGATCAGGCAAAAATACCAATAAGTAACCTTTTCTACTAGTAGATGGACGAATTCCCCACTGGTCATCACCCTGGTCGCAATAGGACCTTATGCTGGACTGCCACTCAGCCACTTATGCTTTTGATGGACTTCCACTGAGCCACTTACACTTTCATGGATGCCCACTGAGCCCATGTTGCTTATGCCGACTCAAATAGATGGACTTACTTCCCTAACGTTGGATAAGTAATCAATTCATTTATCAAAATAGCAACCTCGTTGCGAATATAAAATACACCACAGAGCCGGATCCTTTAGATTTTTGAGTGAGTATTCAAATCCCCTTCAAAAAGGAAGATCTTAAATTTGAAAACGAGTTTTGGGATCCGCTCTAACCTTTAAAAATCAATTTGAAGACTCGAAAACATTTTTAAGAATGTTTGGAGTACTGCTGATTTATTAAAATAAATCAGTCCCAATATATTAGAAAATATCTGAATATTATTATTTAAATAATATTCCCATAAAGAATAATCTTTATAAAAATAATTGAAGTAGAAGTTGTAAAACTTATACTTGAAATGAATATTAAATAACCAAAGATATACTTATACGAAAGTAATATCTTTATTTGAATAATCAAAAGTGAGTTTGATTATCGACACATTATTCTTTAATAACATAAAGAATATTAATTAGTAAATAATCGGAGTCATGAGTCCTCAAATGAATATTCAATTAATATTCATTAAATAATATAAACTGAGTCATAAGTCCTCGAATGAATATTCAAGATAATATTCATTAAATAAAATAAACGGAGTCTTAAGTCCTAGAATGAATATTCAAAATAATATTCATTAAATAAAATAAACGGAGTCTTAAGTCCTCGAATGAATATTCAAAATAATATTCATTAAATAATATAAAGTTATCGAATAAACCTTATTCGATTAATAGTTTTGAAAACTATATCTATATATATATATATTATACTCGGGAACATCGACTCTCGGTTTTAGAAAATGTTCACCTTTGGGTCTCCTATACTCAGGGTATACGCAACTACTGCTTATCTCTAGCATAGGTATTATGCCACTAATAAGCATTTGAATCAACAGATATATATCAAGATTACGAAATAGACATGCATATATATACCATATCAGCATGCTTCAATATATAGCAAAATTTGCTAATTAACCAACATGCATCTATCATAAGATAATGCATATACATATATACATCACAACAACAGTATAACGGGTAGAAAACTTGCCTGAGCGACTGGGGGTTACAAATGGCTTGGGACGAGTCTGGTAACCTATAAACAACATATAAGTTGGAATTAAACCAAAGTCGCTTATGAATCTATACTTTAACTAATTAGACCCTAACGTTCGCTTTTGCGCTTAACGATTCACTTAAGTCGCTCGAGTACCCTCGGCTCCACCATTTTTAATAAATTAACCATTAAGAATTTTAAAGTGATTCTTTCGCGAGTACCTTACCAACTGCCTAATCCACTTAACATAATTGTTTCATACCCCAATTAGTCATTTAAAGTCCTTAACCAAGGTTTCAAAGTAAGGCGAGGGGTAATGGTTCGGTCGCGAAATGTCGTTACTTAAAACGACCGTTTCTCCTAAACCGTACATCGGAATCAAACGAAGCACATATCAAAACGAAGCTCGTAACATGAACTATCTAATAATGGCAATGTTCAAAACCTAGCAGGGAGTTCTCAGGTCCTAATGTTAAGAAAAAAACAGCCTAAAGTAAATCGGACATTACGACGGCTATGTTTACGCGATTTCCCAAATTTAAAACACTCCAATTCAACCCACAATCAATCCACAATCACAACCCAATCAAAAATCCATCCATACTACATCATAGCAGCCCCAACAACTCAACATCAACAATTTATACTTATTCTTAAACTTGAATTTAACTACACTTAAGTTCATTAATCAACAATCCAAGAACTACCACTCCAAAAACTTCACAAAATCAACTAATCTCTACATTTACAACTAGCAAACCTCTCATGAATTATAACAACAAAACTAAACCTAATTACTCAAATAAAGTTAGGGTTTGGAGGGGTTATACCTTCCTTGGAGAGTGGAGAATCAAGAGAATGGCTTGGAATCACCCTTAAAGTCCTTATCCAAGCTTAATCTAAACAAAACTTCAAGAACAAAAAATTTAGTTCTTGAAAAACACTATTCACCATCTTCTTCCATGATTTTTAGGAAGAGATTGTGAATGATTTAGGAGCTCAAACTTATAGGATATCCATAACTATGCATAAGGAGTCTTGGATAATTACCTTGTGATTTAACAAAGCTTGGAACTATGATTTTGACTTTCTTGCTTTGGAAAAGAAGAAGAAGCCGAGAGCAAAGTGAAGAAAATGAAATGATCTTTGTGTTTTGGGTGAAATGATTGTTGGTTGGTTGTTTTTAGCTTGATTTTGGTTAATTACCTTTTTAACCATGAACTTTGTGTGGTTTTAAATCAACCACACCTCCTTCCCCCTTATGTCATGCTTATGTCACCTTTCCTATGTCATCTTGTTGGTTTGATGACATCACCATCCCTAACCTCCTTGATTAACTCTTAATTGCTTGCCTAATGACCGCTGATCTGTTATATGATTCGCTTAACTTTCGTTTTCGTTTATCGTTTGAGGGATCATACCCGGGATCTTATTACTTAGGTTCCCTTAACCTTTCTCAATACATTATATTCTTTTTTATGATCCTCTATTAAAATCCTTGAATTTAAATCCTTTTTATCCTGTTACCTTATACTCACTTCTTTCTGTATCTGGTGGATTTCCGGGAAAAATCAAAGTGTTCGGAATTGGATTCTGACGATCTTTACATACACTTATATACCATATAGAATACTTATAAAATCTCAGAATATCAATAACAGAACCCCTACATAGTGTGGCATGAAAAGTTTTCTTAATCAGCAAAACACTATTCATAAGGGTTTCAAAACTTCCAAAAATTGGGGTTATTACACAACAGTAGTAGACAGAGATCAGATCTGGTTACTTCAGGAGTTATGTAGTTTGTTTTATATGTACATTATGTTGTTGTAGTATGTAGTAGATGGAGGCTATTATATCAGCCAATTTTGTTGTGTATTCAGATGGTTTAGTAGTTAGATATCAGTTGTACTAGTTGGATTTCTATGTGGTTGTTATATAGTAGCTGCTTTATTATGTTGTTCAGTTTTATATACTTGTGCGTTGTTATTACTGTTGTTACTATTATTGTTGCTTCTGTTGCTGGTATTTCTAGAATTTAGCCATCCACTCTGGACGGATCCAATTAACTGAGGATGATGATATTTTCTTCGTGGCAGCACTCTCCTGATACATATGTATAAACTGTTTGGAGCATTCCATTTTTCTTATATATGACTGCTATGTTTCAGAAGAATGCCACCTAAGAAGAATCCTCAACCCAACAACGGATCTGCTGGGGATCCTGTAACGGCCCCAAATTTGGGGTCAGAGTATTTGGTCGTCATTATGAAACCTTAATCCAAATCAACTTCTTTAATCAATAAATAAATGCAAGCAGAAAATATTTAGCATCTATGACACCAATTAATCCAAGATCTTTTAAGGTTACAGTTCTAGAAAGAAGATATCTAAATTCCATAAATAAATTTTCACTTTCTTTTAAAACTCTTTTCAATAGTTCCAAATCTTAAAAATTGACCCGCTAGTATACGTTTCAATACATAACTAATACATATATATAAACATAACTTTGAACAATAAAACTTACACTAGTCCGTAAACCCTGGACCAACCACCTTCCAAAAGCTTCTTCGTTGCTTCCTTGAATTATGCGGCTAAACAGCGCAATCTAATCCTCACTGGAGGTTAATTTGAAAACAGGCAAGTATGAGCGAAAGAAATGCTCAGCAAGTTCATTATAGCATATATAGGGTCTTTTTGATATAAAAATGACGTCTACAATAGAGCGGAACCTTAAAAATCATAATTGCTAAATCATAAAATTTTAGTTAAGGAACCCTATAATTGGTTCCTTAATTATATTTAAAACCCTTTTGATATTTTTGAGCGAAATGCTTCAGCAATACTTTGAATCTTGACGAGAATCAAACTCGTAAAACAGTGTTAACGAAAATATCGTAAACAACAATAACATGAAACAATGACCATGAATTGAATCATAAACTCATTTAAAACTCAACTCTTGATATCAATACTCATTTTGGTGTCATATCAAATTAGATATCAATACAAACTTTGATTCTCACAACATCCCATATTGAATTCAACATCAATCATCTCTATTAGTACCAATTTTGATATTTAACAACAAATTAAGTATCAACATAAATCAGAAACTGAATCAAAACTGCATTTCACCTTTTACCCAAAACCAAAATACTTGACAAATAATTTATTATAGGATTATCAAAAACGATATGATAATTTAGATTGAAATCTTTCTCCGACGGACGTACTATTACATGCTGATCAGCCCGTGTGATAGCACTGGATCATGATTCGTAGAAACATGTACCAAAACACGAGTACTCAAACAAAAGGCAATATATCCGCCTGTGGCACAAGTTGTATCATAATATTTCATATAATACATAGCCCTCCGCTGGACCTTCCGCCCTGGTCACTTACGTATTCATCCAATCTTAAAACCTTTTATGGAAGGGGTCATAATAATCGACACACTAAATAATTTTAATCCCCCATTCACTTGGGCAGGAATACTCGTAACCAAATCATTTTTCTGAAAAACTAAAACATTTATAAATCCATTAATTTTGATAAGTAAAAGCACTTAACTATTCCGAACATAGAATAGCAGAAGAGTACTTGCATGGTAAACATTTAATTCAGCGATATGTAAAATATTTATCTATTCTGAACTGAGAATAGGGAAATGAATACTTGCATAATCATAAGCAGTTGGATATGAAAAATATTGAACTATTCTGGAATTAGAATAGCGTAGAAAACTTGCCTTTGGTTTTTAGCAGTTAGTCACACTCGCAATAATATAATTATTCTGTCATTCTATCTCAAGACATCACCATCATTTACTTTGTCAATTCTTTGGTCTGCTACTCATGTTGTTGGTACAAGGCTGATATGCAATATCATTCCATTTCACTCTTTATCCAACGCCTAGTCCTGATCACCTCAAATGATCCGCATCTATAATTAAAAGATATATCTTAATCGCTTAAACGATAACTACTCGACGAACAGTGCGTCAAAACCCTATCGTCTACCCATACGATAACCCGCACATAATTATAGCAGTCAAACACAAGAATTCTGACTCACATACGCAGGTAATTCATATAATATATAAACACATAATCCACGTATCACATAATTCATATAACACATGCCTCGGTTCGTCAAAACGTTCGACTCGGTAAGTTTAAAACTGAAATCGGGTCAAAATACATCTTTTTGGGTAAAAACGTGACTCAGAATTAACTTGCAAAACAAGAGACGTTACGAAACAAAAGGATTTGGGTCTCGAAAGTATATTTAATGAAAGCGAAATATTTTTCTGAGTCTAGACGCGTTCGTTTCATATTAAACGAACGAACAGTCTATTTATTACGAATAAAATAAGAATAATTCAATTAATAATAATATTAATTGAATATTCAATACCTTTATATAACTTTCAAAGCTCAAAATAATTTTAGAATATTATTTGGCTCAATTATAAATAATTACACTCCATTCAACTATTTATAAATAAAATTAATTGATTAAATAAATTAATCAATTAATTAAATGAATAAATAATTAATTAAAACAAATTTTAAATAATTGAATCAAATTATGATTTTAGAAAATAATTAAAGATAATAATTTGAAATTGAAATAAATATTTTAGAAAAATTTCGAAATAACATCTTTTTTAAAACGGACTTTTCTCGGGGTCATAACCCCTCAAAATCAATTCCAAATAATACAATGCAACTATACTCTAATCAAATTTATAAATTTAAAACATACAATAATTTATATTTGCACCTATAAATATGCGAGAAATGAAAAATACGCCCACCTGAACCCAATCTCGGACCAAAAGTGACTTCTCCAACAATTTCTAAAAATTATGAAATATATATATATACTAACATGTTATAATATCCAAATACAAAAGCGGAATCTTAAATCTTACCCAAAATAAATTATGATCACCCAAGAGATTATTTGATGTACGGAAAATATCTCTAGAAAAATCCGAAATTAATAGCCAAAGACATATACACGCTGAGATGCCATGTGGAGTAATCACCGCCTCCAAACTCTTTTTCTACGCCCCGAAAATAAATTAAAACGAAAAATATGCTCCGCAAATTTTTTTCTCAAAACCTTGCAATATATATACCTATGCGTAGGTATCGAAGCGCTGATCGTTTATATATATAATAATTGAAATTTGGATGTACGGTTTGGAAGATATGAATTTTTGAAAATTAAAAGTATATAAATATACGATAGAGAGGAGAGACAGAAGATGGGAGGCAATAATCTGTTTACCAAACAAAAGCTCGGGGGGGGGGGGTGTGGCAGGGAGTGGTGTGGGGCGGGCGGTGACACGTTTTTTTGGTTTTTGTTTTTTTTTTTTATTTTCTTTTAACTAAAATTAATACAACAGAATTAAATTAGCCTAAAATTAATAAATAGCGGGGAATAATATTTAATCAAATAAATATAAAATTTATATCAAAATTTCCCAAAAATTATGAATATTTCAAAAATGCAAAAATATAAAATATTTGGAAGTCCCACGAATTTATAAAAATTAAAGTCTGATTTTTGTGGGGTTTGACGTCCCGATAGGGGTCCAGTCCGATAATTTTTATGAAACCTAAATATTTCAAAAATTCTCGGAATATTTATAAACTAATAAAATAAAATTTTCATAATTTTTAAACATTTATAAATCGTGCGTCATATCCGTATTTTACGATTTAACGAACAAACGTGCGGATAAATATAATCCAAAAATTTTCCAAAATAATTTGAAAATTCTCAAAATATTCAAAACTTAAGTAAATATAAGTTTCATAATTTTGGAAACATTCTGTAATTTAATACTGAATTTATACTTATATATCCGATCCAAAAATACATTACTTAGCCGTTAAGTGACTATAAAAATGATACAATTGAATACCAGATTTGGATAATTATCAAAACCGAGTTTCCTATAAAACACCCTATAAAAAATATGTAAAAATATCCCGTCTCTCGAGAATACGGGTTTTATTGATCTACCGAAATGATTATCGTATCGAAATTTTTGTGCCGGGACTCGTACGGGTCAAACCATACTCCAGCTCGAAAAAGTAAAAACATGGAAAATGCTCAGAATAATCAAATTAGTTAAGGAAGGAGTTTTTCCGAAGATTTCCGGGTTGTAAAAACGCAAAAATGGTTGAAAGTGGAGGATTCCCGGATTTATAAAATAATTTTATAATTACTCAGAAAATAATTATTAAATCTATGAATCCTTATAAAATCTTATAACAATCCAAAAATTACCAGAAAAATACCATAATTATCTATACTTTATTCTGGACATATTAAAAATCAAAGTACTTACACTATATCACATATAAACACCCAAATATAGATATCAATCATCAGATAATTCACCCAAATTCCAATAATAATCACATAATAATTATTTATTGATAAAAATAATTGCACGATAATTCCTGGATATTACAAAACAATTTCAATTTACCGATATCAATAAGATCAACTTTCAAATAACTTTTGAAAATAATACACTTAAGTAAATATTTTCAGAAACTAACAAGGATCGATATAAAACTTAACAATTAGCACATTACCATTTAATAACATCAACTCGTCAAACAGGAATAAAATATCCACCATTTTATTCCTTCTAAATCATAAAATCATAAATATATATATTCAAATAATAATTATAATAATTCTAAAAATATGGGATGTTAGATATATTTGTGATGTCATGTCTAATGATGATTTGTGTTTAGTTTTTCAGATCTTACTTAACATGACAAATCAGTACTTAACTGGAAATCAGTACTTATACTGAAGTCAGGAATTAAGATATTAGAACTTAAGTTATCAGAGCTTAAGTTATCAGGAGATATTTATCAGGAGATAATATCAGGACTTAAGGAGACTTTCAGATAAGGAAGGCGGCTGATTGAAAGGAAAGAAGATCAAGACAAATACAAGAGATATGCATGAAGAAGAATTCTATGAAGAATAGAATACTTGGAAGAACAGTTAACTGATTGATATATATTAGGAAGCAGAAATATATTCGATATCAATTAGAAGATTATCGTGTAACTGTGTAGTATATAAACACAGGCATAGGATTTACACTATAGGTGTTATCATCAAAAATATTATTCATTGTAACCCTAGCAGCTCTCGTGATAATTGGTTCTTCACTGAGAGAGGATAGTTCCATATTGTAACAGAGTTTATTGTGTTGAATAAAATCTGTTTTCTGTTACTTGAGTTCTTATATTCGATTTGATTGTAGTAAACACTGTATTCAACCCCCTTCTACAGTGTGTGTGACCTAACAAGTGGTATCAGAGCAATCTATTAACACACAAACAGTTTAAGATCTAAAATCAATCATGTCTAAAGAAACACAAACTCCAACCAAGCCCACCAAAACTGAAGAACCTCCAAAGACTCAAATCCATAATCAATATGAGATTATTAGGGTTCCCATACTGAAACCATCTGAATATCCCATATGGAAGGTGAGGATGTCTATGTTTCTGGAAGCTACAGATCTAGAATACCTTGACAGAATCAATGAAGGACAACATAAGCCAACCAAGCTCTCTGTTGTAGTTGCAGATCAGCCAGCACAGACAGTACTAAAGGAGAAAAGTGAATATATAGCTGAAGATATCTAATCTATTGCTAAGGATGCAAAGGTACGACATTTGCTGCATAATGCCATTGATAATGTCATGTCAAACAGGGTAATCAATTGCAAGACTGCAAAGGAGATATGGGATGCCTTGGAAATAAGATGTCAGGGAACTGATTCAATTAAGAAGAATAAGAGGACTATACTTACTCAAGAGTATGAGCACTTTGACTCAAAACCTGATGAGTCATTAACTGGACTATATGACAGATTTGTAAAACTCTTGAATGATCTGTCACCTATGGACAAGGAATATAAACTTGAAGATTCAAATCTTAAATTCCTGTTAGCTCTTCCTGAAAGTTGGGATTTGAAGGTCACCACTATAAGAGACAACTATGTTCTTGATGAAACAACTCTTGATGAAATTTATGGGATGCTCAAGACTCATGAACTTGAGATGGAACAAAGAAGCAAGAGGAATGGAAGAAAGTCAAGGAAATTTGCTCTTAAGGCTGAGGAGGATGTCCCCAAAGTAGCTGCCTCAAGAAAAGGCAAGGGAAAAGATCTCATCACAAAGTCTGATACTGAGTCATCAAGTTCTGATAGTGATGATGACTCAGAAACTGAAAGCTTACCTGAGATGGATCCTGATGAAGAGATGATGAAGCTGTGTGCTCTTATGGTGAAAGGAATCACAAGGATTGCATACAAGAAATTCAGAAAGGGAAAGAAGTTTTCCAGGAAAAGTGCAAATTCTGATAAGAGAGGTTTCAGAAAATCTGAAGGCAAAGGAGGAAAATCTGACAGAAGAGATTACTCAAATGTCAAATGCTACAACTGTGGTGAGAAAGGCCACATATCTCCTGATTGCAAGAAAGTGAAGAGTGACAAAGGCAAAGCATTTGTCACAAAGAAGAAAAGCTGGAAAGACACTTCAGATTCTGAAAGTGAGGTGAACTATGCCTTAATGGCAAATGCTGATAGCAGTTCTGATGCTGTTGAGTTAAAGGTACCTCAAACTACTTATGCCTTTCATACTGATGATATTACTGAGTTGAGAAGATATCTTAAAACCATGTTCATTAGTTATAGAGATCAAACTTTAACATGCGAAAGATTAACTTCTGAAAATCTTGCTTATAAAAAGAGGAATGTATTTAGAAAGAGAGTTAGTTATGTTCCATCAAACTCAGAAAGATAGAGATGATGCCTTCTATGTTAGAGATGAAGTGCTAAAAATGAATGAATCTCTAAAAACTGAGTTAGAAAAGGAAAGAGAGATTATCAGGACTTGGACTAACTCTGGCAGAACAACTCAGAATCTGTTAAGTAGTGGAAACTGGAAAGAGGGCTTAGGTTATGGAGATGATAAGAATGATAAGGGAACTGTAGAAATTGAGCCTATAGTTGTTAAACAAAAGCCAAATATAAATCCAGTTAAGTTTGTAGCTGTAAAGTCGGATACTGATAAATCAGAAGCTAAAGAGAAATTAACTTCTGATAAACCAAAATAGGATAAGCCAACTGAAGTTAACATGGGCTTAATGACTAAGAAGCAACTTAAGCATAAGCTGAAAGATGTTAAGAATGTAAATAAGGTAAAGCCACCTAGGAAAAATAGGAATGGAAAGGAAGGTGTGAATAAAAGCAATGATTATAAGCCTGTTCCTAATGCTCCTAGAAAGAAATGTTATAACTGTGGAAACTCTAACCATCTGGCTTCTTTTTGCAGGAAGAATAAGAACATAAACTCCTTACCTTCAAAATCAGGAGTTAAGAGTCAGTTTGTTAGATATAGGCCACAAAATCCTTGTTTTCATTATGGTAGTTTATGGCATTCCATTTATACTTGTAAGGAATATCATAGTTTGTACTATGATTATTATCAAATAAAACCTTCTTTAAAGAAAGTTAGCATTGTTCCTTCTAGTGTAAGTTCTGATGCAAAGTCTGATAATGTAAATTCAGATAAGAAAACTGTTAACATAAACTCTGATGCTAAATCCGCTGCAAATGTTAACAAACTTAATAAGGCCAAAGGATCCAAGCAAGTCTGGGTCCTTAAAACTAATCATTAGTGGTCTTTGTGATTGCAGGGCAACAGGAAAAACATCCTAGTTCTGGACAGTGGATGTTCAAGACATATGACTGGAAATGTAAAAACCCAAATTTTTGACATCGATAAAAGACCTTTATGAATAGTAACCTTGCGGTTTAATAAAAAGCTTTTGCGACCACACCATATACGAGTTTTTAATATAAGTTTCCGAGTTCATATTGTGGTTATACGTACTAAATGAGTGTATGCAAAAGTCGTGAGTTTTCGAAGAAAAATAATAGCTCAAATTTTACGAGCCATCGAGTAATAAGACAATTATACTATGACCAAGAAAATCTTGAGAATTATAATTTCATAACTCATAACCAAGTACGAGCACTGGAAATGGTAATGATTTACGATAAGCAGAATTGTTCGACGTAACATTTATGGGAATTGATTTAAACGTACGTGAACGAATTCGAGATAATGTAGGATGGAAAAGGATCAAGTGATAACCTAGGAAAATTAAGTATTTATAAATTTATCCAACAAGTAATAAATTAGGAACCTAGTTACAAAAATAGATAAATAACAAATTTCAATAAACATAAAATCCAAGGAGCTTATCATGCAAGCTTTGACAAATGAGACACCTAGTTAAGCCTAGCCTTTGAAAATAAGATGCATCTTGTCCTACACACTTTCTATATTCACAAGAAGCCTATTTCCACCACATTTCCAAGAAGCAAGCAAGACAATTATCTCTCTCCCCCCAAAAACCCAATGCAGATTTCCAAGAACACCATGGGAAGAAAAATTCATATCTCATGATCTACTCATTCAAAAATCACCAAATTTTAACCAAAGCTTCCTCATACCATGTACAAGGTACGTTCAAAATTTCATGGCCATTGAATTAGTATAGCATAGTCAAATCCTTGCTCAAAATTGGTGGTAAATAGTAACTCCGAAAATCACTAACTTGTTTTCTTGATTTTTCATGAAAGTTTAAGGCTCCTAAAGCTAGACCAAGGCTTCATCAAGGATCTTAGGACTTTATTAAGTATTAAAAAGATTTAACGAAGGTATAAACATTTATCCAAACTTTGTTTAAGTTTTAAGTTTCAAGAAAAGTAAGGATCTTGGATATAAGTATGGTTTTGATGATTGATTTGATATTATCTTGATGTTTAGTTAATTAGTTTTAAGGTTGATAATTGTTGCCTCAAGAACATTGTTGCCTCAAGAACATGATGTTCTTGAAAGGATTTAATGTTGAGATGATGATTTGATGATTTTTGATGGTGGTATAATGATTTAAGACGTAAACGAAACTCGGATCGTAATCGTAACCTCGTTAAAACGAACAAAACTCAACTTAAGTTTCTGTAGAAGTTCCCGAATGTGTAAACTATAATTTCTTTAAAAGTAACATTTATTATGATAGAAAATATTATAAGGATCGTTTAGGCGCTTGAATCGCTTGATTCGGATTTACGGATCAAAAGTTATGACAGTTTTAGTAAAAGGAATTTACGCGACAAAACTGCTACAAATTACGAACTTTGTAAATATAAATGATTGACATGAAACTATTTAAAACAAATGAAATATTTACAGAGAGTAAGAAATAGAGTTTATTAGCTTCCATAAAAATTTCAAGTAAAAATGTTAATTTTTCAATTTTATAAAAATGTCGGAGCCGAGGTCGCGCGGAGTACAAATGTAAAAAACAACCCCCTATTAGGAAACTGCCACTTCGGGATTTTCACCCCTGTTACCAGAAAACTATTTTAAAATGATGTTTTCTAAATTTTGTCTAGATCGCGTACGTGAAAATGGTGCATCAATTGGGTTAACGGTTTGAGAGATATTAACGTTTTAGTGAAAACGGTTTGAATAGTAAAACTCCGTAGTTGACCGAACTTTTGAAATGCTTTTCACCTAATTAAATTCATTTTGATCAAAATGAAACTTTTAGGATAAATATTAAAAGAACTCAAGAAGCTCCTCGAGGTGGTTTCATATTAAAATACTAATTTTACGATTTATTAAAAATGATAGAATACGAGTCACGTAATAGTAACATTCGGTAAAGACAACTCTAGAAGACTACTTTGACCGTCCGTTTCGAACAAGGATTGATACTTATTTCGAGTCGGTCGAATATTGAAAATTATGAAGTATTGAACTTATTAGAATATAAGTTGGTGATGAGAGTAGGAATGCTGATTAAGATTATGATATTTGTTGAATAGAAAACCCAGAACGAGAGGAAGTCGGAAAACGTATCTTGGATTCCAGGCAAGTTTTGAAACCCTACCTTTTTAGAACTGTTGTGTTGTGATTGCTTTTAAATACTGCAATATATGCATGATAAATATTTTACGGAGATTTATAAATTTTTATATATTAAATCATAAGATATGATGATTTTGGTATAATAAAAGTACCGAATTTGAAACGATATATATTTAGACCGAGGATTGGTCGGTGTAAGTTTATAAAAACCCGGAAGTATTCCGGAGTTGTTATATTTGAGAAATGTTAATGCTAGAGAATAGGGTAACATGTATATTAAAGACCGAGAGTCCGTCGGTATGTATATTATAGTAAAAACCAGGGAATCATCTCGGTGATGTTTTGGACGATCAAAAGTCTGCACTTATTTTATTTCAAGGGACTCGATGTCCACTTGCGAAACATTAAATACCTCGAAATTTTATTGAAACGATTTCCAAAGATCGTATTCCCTCAACTAGATTTAATTACTCGAATAATGGACATTATTTCATTGTTCATTTATTATATGAGAAGTATTCTCCAACGATTATTTATTTCCAACCCGATTTATTATTAAAGAATACTTTAAATTACTTAAACATAAATTAGTTGAGGATTATTATTTCCAATATTCTTTTAAAGTATAATTATTCGAGGTTTAATTGTTTAACGATTAATATTTAATTATTGATTATTTATTAGATGATTTATTTATGATTTAAAAATCATAGAACCTGATTTAAAACACTTTCTGATTTTCGGAAAATCATTCGAATAATTTCAGATCGTCGAAGAATAGTATCTCGACTTATTTAAATATTTGAATATAGTTTGTTAGGTCACACACACTGTAGAGGGGGTGAATACAGTGTAAAATACAATCAAATCGAACTTTTAATATTTCAAGTAACAGAAAACAAATTTTATTGAAACAATAAACTCTATTACAGTATGGAACTGTTACCTCTGAGTGATGAACAAATATCACGAGAGCTGCTAGGGTTACAATGAATAATCTCTTCGAATATGATAACACTTTTAGTGTAAACCCTATGTCTGTCTTTATATACTACACAGTTACAAGATAATCGCTAATTTATATGGAATATAATTCTGCTTCCTAAAATATATCAATCAGATATCTTTTCTTCCAAGTATTCTATTCTTCATAGAATTCCTTCTTCATGCATATCTCTTCTTATGTTTATCTCGATCTTCTTTCCTTTAATCAGCTACTGTCCTTATCTGAACGTCCTTCAGCACTTAAGTTCTGATATCCATCTTCTGATGATTATCTCCTGATAATATAAGTACTGATATCCTTAGGTCCTGACTTCCAGTAAGTACTGATTTATCCTGTTAAAGTAAGATCTGAAAACTAAACATAAATCATATTAGCCATGACATTATCAAATATATCTAACAATCTCCCTCAACTTGTAAATTAGCATAATATACAAGTTTAACAGATATTTGATGATGTCAAAAACATTAAGTATAAATGCATGAGAATTAGACTAGATAACTACAACTTACAGTCCTTAAAGCTTTACCAATATTTAACTTCTGATAACAGCTTCAGCCTGTACAAATATCAGAATTTAATCAGTTGTAAATCTTGACTTGGCTTCATCTTTTGATCTCTCTGATATCAGGAGTTGTTCTGAGATAGTTCTTCAACAAACATCTCTCAGCATATCTAAGTTCATCAATCATCCTCCTTTTAGCATCTTTAATCTCTGTATTATCTTCACCAATTTGAAAGATTGCAGCCCTGAGATCATTAATCTTTGCTTTTCTTATATCTTGATCCAGTCTGATCAAATAAGCTTTATCAGACTCAAGATTAAATTCCACATCCCTGTAACCCAGAAAGGTAGTTATAATTTTAGCAGTGTTGGGCTTCATTTCAACTATATCACCCTTGTGATCTCTGTACATTGGAACATATGTGCTGTCAGACTTAACAGAATAAAGTCTTTTCTGTCTCTGAATCTGATCCTTCAAATAGTTTGTAGCACTTCTTGTCAATCTGTCATCCACTTGAAGTAAGAATAGTACATGCTCCAATTCTTCAAAATACTTCAATGGAATGGCATTTTGCCTTATATGATAAACCCTACCATCTGTCATGAAGTACAACAAGATGTATTCTTTTAAGTAGGTATGGTAAACCATTTGTACAGATTCTAGTTGATTCAATCTCTCAGGAGTTGCTCCAATACCCGGTTCACTCAAGGAAGTTGGATCATTGGTAGTGTTCAGTATTCTTCTTTCATCAGCACTTCCCAATCCAGTTTTATCTCTTGCTTCCTTTCCAGTAACTACTCTTGCTTCAAAACCACTTGCAGCAGTCTTCAAAGGTTGAGTCTGTTTTGCTTTAGTGAATCCTGGTAGGAGTGTCTTTGGTCTGTCTTCTGATATCAAGTTAACTTGAGCTATATCAGAGGTTACTTGCTTCTTTGGAATATCAGAACTTACTGTCTCTTGACTCTGAACAACTTGAGCCATGTCAGAGGTTGTTTTAAGAACTTTTCTTGAAGTCAGAGCAAGATCATCCTTTTCATCAGTGATTTCTTCATTCTCAGGAGGCACATAAACCTTGATAGGTTCACCAACCTTTTCTTTACCCTTGGATCTTGGATCTATCTGCGGTTGTGATTTAGCCAATGTTGCTTCAGTATTTGTCATTTCTTTTATCACAATGCCTTTGAGTTTTGGAAGTGTCTTTTTACCAGAAGCTTCAGATTTAGATGTGACTTTTTTTGATTTAAGTCTGGCTTCTTCTTCCATTAAACTCTCCAAGTCCATTCCTGGATTTTCCTGAAGAAATAACTGTCTTGACATTTCTTCATCAAGATCTAAAAGTTCATCAGAACTTATCCTTTTACCAGTAGCAGAACTAATTCTTTTTCCAGCATCAGAACTTGTCCTGTGACTTGTGATTTCAGCTTTTCTTGATGAGAAACCTCTACCTTGATTATGACCTCTACTCATTCCAGAGTTTCCTTGGTCATCCTTTTCATCATCCTTTCCTTTCAGTGTCTTATCAGTCTTGCATTTGGACTTAATTACTTTCTCCCCCTTTTTGGCATCAGCAAGTAATAGAAGAGAGACAAGGAATTCCACTGAGGCTTGGATTTCAGTGAGTTGAGATTGCTGAGAAGCTTGATTTTTCAGAATATCATCAATCTGAGCTTGTTGTTTCTCTTGAGTCTTCTCAATAAAAGCAATCCTGTCAAAGGTAGGTTTGAAGAATTGTTTCTTATCAATCTTGTGAACTTGATCTTGTTTGATAAATTCTTCCCGAATCTTGTGTAGCTCTGCATGAGTAGTTGAATGAAGACCTTGTAGATGTTTAGTACTTAATGCAGTGACTCTAAGCTGTGTTTTGAAATCATCAGTAATTAACATCTCATCAGCTTTAGTCAAGTGCTCAGCAAGATGCTTTGCAGTTGGAACACAGGAAACTGAGTTCCATTCCTTAGTCCACTCCTGTCCTGCAGAAGTTTCACTCCAAGGCACTGGTGCTTCTCCGGTAACAAACTTCTTAACAAGTTCAGACTTAAGAATAGTTTGTTGAGGAGCATGTCCTAAAGGACCTACTTCATCAGTATCTACAGTTGGAGCAGCATCACCAGTATCTCCAGCATTTGCAGCATCAGAACTTACAGAATCAGAATCTTCTGATAGAACAATAGTGTGAGTAGCAATGGAGGCTTCAGCATCCTCTAATTGATGATCTGGTTCTAAGTTCTGATCAACAGCCATATCCTGATGCTCACCTATATTCTGATCATCAGCATCTAGATTCAGAGAAGGTGTAGTAGATAACTCTGGAGTTTGAACAGCATCAGTAATAGGTGTTGTTGATGGATTAGTGGCTGTTGGAGCTTCTAAGAGAATTACTTCAGGCACAACCAAGTTTTGAACATCAATATCAGCACTTGTGCCTGGATCAACAGGAGATACAGATGGTGTGTTGACCTTTTCAGAAACAGCTTCCTGAGATGGAGTTGATGAAGAAGAAGTGACTTTAGAAAATTCCTTTTCTTGTGAGATCAGAGATTCCTGATCCCCTTCCTTAGCTGCTGCTTCTTCATCATCTGAAACTGGACTTTTTGCCCTCTGTTTCTTGTATCTCTTTGTAGGTATGGATTCCTTGGGAGTTTCAGGAATAGTCATTCTTCTAAGCCTCTTGAGAAGCCTAGATCCTCCAATTCCAAAATCCTTCTGAGAAGTCACTTTCTCAGCTTCTTTAACAATAGGTTCTGAAGAAGAAACCTGTTCCTCAGTATCAGATTCATCCCTCAAAGCAATCCTCCTTCTCTTTTGAGGTGTTTGAGGAACAGTCTTTGTCCTCTTAGGTTTGGAAGATGAAGGCTTCACAGTAGGTGCTGAGGATGAGGATTGAGCTGTCTGTGAAGTGGAGAGATAGGATTTGATATATTGCCTGGGGGTTGGTTGAGTAGAATGAGTGGTAGGTGCTGATGGTTGTTGTGGTGTTTGGGAGGTTGTTGTTGGTTGGACATCAGAATAAACAGATCTATAAGTATCATGATCAATATTTACTAAGATCTGTTTTACAGACTGAGGAATCTGTAAAGGTCTAACCACTAATTTCTTAGTGTCAGCATTTATCAGGTCATTAAAGTAACGTTTTGCAACCTTAAAAGGTGGAGTTGAGGAACTGACTAATTGAGGTTCATCAGTACAAAATGTATATATAAGTTGACAGAATCTAGCAAAGTAAACAACATTCCTATCCTCTGTCATCCTATCCCCAATAAAACCAATTATAGCAGTTGCAAAATCAAAATGAGTTTGTTTTATAATAGCATACCCGATGTGCTGACTCATTATAGGAATAACATCAAAATTCGAACACTTGTTCCCAAAAGCTTTAGTGATGCAGTCGAAGAAGAAGCTCCATTCCCTTCTGATATGAGCCCGTTTTAACTGCCCAAGCTTTGCCAAACTCTGTTCATATCCCAAACTGGCCATTAACTCCTAAAGAGCTGATTCCTCTGGAATTGAAAAGGTACATCCTTCTGGGAGATGTAGAACCTTGCGTATTGTACCAGGAATGACTGCATATGAAGAATCACCCACTTCGAAAACAATACTGAGAGTGCCATGTGTACCACCATTATCAAAGTGCCCAGTCCGCCAAAATGTCAGAACTTGTTGGCTCGAAAAGACTGAAGGCTGGGTCAATGCATACCCAATCTCACTGTGTGCAAGAAGATCTTGCACAAAATGCAATTCAGATGGAGCTTCAGCATGATCAAGAATTGCAGCATAGTTGTTTGGAACAAATTTAGCTCCATCAATGATTAAATCCTTTGGTGCCATGAGAAAAATTGAGATTTAAGAATGCCTGTTAGGTGTTTAATAAAATGTCTGTATGAAAAACCAACGTGAGAAGAAGAAAGAGAGTAAAAGCAAGTAGAGAGAAAAAGTATGAAAGGAAATAAAAGATAAAAAAAATCCTCTCTTTGTCTTACTTATACTTTTTTTTTAAAAAATGTAACCGTTGGACACCTGTCAGACATGCAGTAATAACGGATAGTTACTGGGCACGAGAAAACAGTAATCATTACTTACCCACTTGCAGTTTTTCAAGGAAAAACCGTTCCACTTACCCAGATATTCCATTAATCAAGGTGAAACAGTTTTAATTCAGAATTGAAACCGTTCCCACTTATTTAATTAATGTTCACTGCAACATCAATATTCTGAAAATAAATTAAGTGAAAATGACCAAGATAAATCAGATGAGTAAGTACTGATAAAGGAAAATCAGAACTTAAATTAAAACAGAATTTCTATGGTCATCAGAATATGAATATGTATCAGGATTTAACAATGCATTAAAATATCTCAGAGATAAGATCTTGAAACAAAAACAAATTTCATTAATATATCAAGAGAATACATTCATGAAATTTAAATTACATCAGAACTTGTATAAGATTTCCCTAAGCTTCTAAACCTAACGTCAACAGCCTTTGTCCTAGCTCAAGAAGCAGGGCAAGGCTGATGATGAAGAAAAACAGGAAGAAGAAAATAAATCATTTCTTCTTCCTACTCTCGACAAACAGAATGGCGAGTCGAATGATTCGCTCTTGCTGGCGGAGAGCTTCCAACCTTTCCTCCTCCAATCGCTCCAGATGGTGATGGTAATCCATATAGAAGAACAGGAGGTGGGTGAGTACCTCCTGGGGAACAGAGTCCCATATTTCATCAGGAATGGCAGTGACGTGCCATTCCTGCTGCCAATCGGCACATCTCAGCTCCATGTTGAAGGTTTCGTAGTTCAAAAACATATTGTATCTGACCATGGTGTTTTTGATAGAAAAATTATGAAGATGAGTTTGTGATAAAAGATTTGATGGGAAGGCTGATGTGAAGTGGTTGCTTATATAGGCAAGAGAATGCCAGGAGATGCAAAGAAATTTAATGCTGACAGGTGGAATTAATTCTACCTCGTCTCCCCAGACTTGGAAAAAGAAAAACATTCACTGGAAAGAGAAAACATGGTTTAATGCGCACAAGAAGCAAGTAAAAGTTGACTGTTCAAGTACGAGTACCACTAACCCTAACCATAGTGACTATTAATCTTCCACTTCAACATATTCTGGTTTAAACTGAGACTGTTGTCATATTTTATCCACAAATAAGTCAAGTAAAGAATCGGACTTTAATATCAGAACTTAGACTTATATCAGAACTTAACAGTCATCAGAACATAATTTCTTAACTCGAAAAAAAAAATGCCTATCTTAGTAAGTTCTCTCACAAATTCTGATTTATATTCTTCAGAACTTAATCATCAGAACATGCAATCAGAACTTGTCCTCAGAATTTATGCAATGTGACACAATGACTGTTCATCTAAAACAACATAGATCACCACAGTGATTTTCATCATTCATATGGAGTGATTAGTGTGTGCATTAAGCTAAATATCAGACAAAGAGTAAAGTCTGATTCACTTCAGTACATCTTAGAAATAAGGCATAACTAAAACTTTGCTAAAGAGCTGTCATTATTCTGAAACCTACTGTTGAATGAGTTCATGCTTGAGTCCACCTCAACTATTTTGTGCTAATTTTATGCATCTTTTTAAATTCCATTTTACAGTGGCTTCTCAGTGTAAGTAAGTCACGACTGCTTATCAGAATTTATGCTATTATCAGAGTATTTCTCCAGTAATCATAGAGTGTGAAAAGTCACCAAGAAAATATTTTATTTGCTTTTCTGATGCATATTACTTAATACCAGCAATGCACTTGGGTCTTCCCTTTCACATTTTTACTCTAGATCTCAAAGGAGTACCTGATTTTTAATCCTTGATTCTTTTGCTTTTTCTTTTGATAAGTGAGGTTTATCAGTACTTAGTACATTCAACAGATTTACTAGCATCAGAACTTAACAGATGAGTAGCATTATTGTAGTTTGTGACTTAGTAATAAGATAGACAAAGTAAACTCAACTAAGCTCAATTATCAGAATTTGCTTGTGTCGATAGATTTCCACAGAAATAATTACTTCTTAAATGGGATCCCTTATTTATTGAAGACTACTAGTTCAACATCTAGCACAGTTATCCTCATAGGATTGAATAGTTACTTAAACAGACATATCACTTATTAGAGTTTAGAAACATATATCAGACAACAGTCAATACTTAAACACATTTTTCAATTAAGCACAGAATACACAAAGAGATTAAATTCTGTAAATACTGATCATATAGTCTGATGCAACAGAACAAAACTAAGCAGATTTAGAAAAAAAACCTGAAACCATTCCAAGTTCATTTACCAATCTTTTAAAGGTAGCTTCACACAATGGTTTTGTGAAGATATCTGCTAGTTGTTGATCTGTTGGAACAAAGTGCAACTCCATTGTACCTTCATCTACATGTTCCCTGATGAAGTGGTACCTGATGCTGATGTGCTTTGTCATAGAGTGTTGAACTGGATTACCTGTCATAGAAATAGCACTTTGATTATCACAGTAAATAGGAATTTTGAAATATGTTAACCCATAATCCAGTAACTGATTCTTCATCCAAAGAATCTGTGCACAACAGCTTCCTGCAGCAATATACTCTGCTTCTGCAGTTGATGTGGAGATTGACTTTTGTTTCTTGCTAAACCAAGAAACCAACCTGCCTCCAAGAAATTGGCAGCTTCCACTTGTGCTTTTTCTGTTAATTTTGCAACCTGCAAAATCTGCATCTGAGTAGCCTATTAGTTTAAAATCTGATTCTCTAGGATACCACAATCCCAGATCAGCTGTTCTTTTAAGATACTTGAAAATTCTTTTCACAGCTGTTAAGTGAGGTTCTCTTGGATCTGCTTGAAATCTTGCACAAAGACAGGTAGCATACATGATATCAGGTCTACTAACAGTTAGATAGAGTAGAGAGCCAATCATACCTCTGTAATCAGTAATATCTACTGATTTACCAGTATCCTTATCCAGTTTTGTTGCAGTGGCCATGGGAGTGGATGCACTTGAACAATCTTGCATTCCAAATTTCTTCAGCAAGTTTCTGGTGTACTTAGTTTGACAAATAAAAGTGCCTTCTTCATTCTTCTTGACTTGAAGGCCCAGAAAATAGCTAAATTCCCCCATCATACTCATCTGATACCTTGACTGCATCAGTTTGGCAAACTTCTTGCAAAGTCTGTAATTTGTAGACCCAAAAATGATATCATCAACATAAATCTGGACCAGAAGTGAGTCATTTCCATGGTTGAGATAGAACAGTGTTTTGTCTATAGTCCCTCTGTTAAATCCACTTTCCAGAAGAAACTGAGCTAAGGTCTCATACCATTCTCTAGGAGCTTGCTTAAGTCCATAAAGTGCTTTATCAAGCCTGTAGACATAATCTGGATGTTTGGAATCTACAAAGCCTGGAGGTTGTTCAACTTATACTTCCTCCTCCAATTCTCCATTGAGAAAAGCACTTTTCACATCCATTTGAAAGACAGTAAACTTTTTGTGAGCAGCATAAGCCAAAAATATTCTTATGGCTTCTAACCAAGCAACTGCTGCAAATGTTTCATCATAATCAATTCCCTCATGTTGAGAATATCCTTTTGTAACCAGCCTTGCCTTATTCCTTGTAATTATCCATGCTGTCTTCAATTTCATTTTCTGATGCTCCCCCTGAAACTATGCTCTCTGAGTTGGATTCTTCAGAATTTAGATTTTCAGCACTATCAGAACTTGACTTATCAGAACTTGACGAATCAGAACTAGAAGAGCCAGATATATGTTCTGATGCTTCTTGAGATGTGGTAAGATCTTGAGTATGATCCCCCTGTATAGGTGCATCTTCCTTTGGCATAGTTACCACAGTTTCAATAACATCAAATTTTAATCCATCAGAGTTTACAGTATCAGGACTTAGACTGTCAGGATTTTCAGTATCAGAATTTGAGTCTTCATTTTCAAATCTCAGCTGATCATGATCAATAAAATCTTTAAGACCAGTAATCTTCTTGTCATCAAAAGAGACATTGATAGATTCCATGACCACTCTTGTTCTCAAATTATAGACTCTGAAGGCTTTTATGGAAAGTGGATATCCAACAAAGATTCCTTCATCAGCTTTTAGATCAAATTTGGATAGCTGTTCAGGATGAGTCTTGAGAACAAAACACTTACATCCAAATACATGAAAGTACTTCAGATTTGGCTTCTTTTTCCTCACCATCTCATATGGTGTTTTTCCTTGCTTGTTAATGAGTGTTGCATTTTGAGTAAAACAAGCAGTATGCACAGCTTCAGCCCAGAAATAGGTTGGAAGCTTTGCTTCTTCAAGCATTGTACGTGCAGCTTCAATGAGAGTTCTATTCTTCCTTTCAACAACTCCATTTTGTTGTGGAGTTGCAGGAGCAGAAAATTCCTGCTTAATTCCATGATTTTTACATAACTCTTCCATTATCAAATTCTTGAACTCAGTGCCATTATCACTCCTTATGGTTTTCACAGAATCTTTGACCAATTTATCCAGATGTTTGACATGATCAATCAAGATAGATGCAGTTTCACTTTTTGTGTGCAAGAAATACACCCATGTGTATCTGGTGAACTCATCCACTATGACCAACGCATATTTCTTCTTTGCAATTGACATGACATTCACTGGACCAAATAGATCAACATGTAGTAGATGATAAGGCTCAAGAATTAATGATTCAGTCTTGCTCTTGAATGAAGATTTTCTTTGTTTGGCCTTCTGACAAGAATCACAAAGGCCATCAGGAGCAAATACTGACTTTGGCAGTCCTCTCACAAGATCTTTCTTGACTAGTTCATTTATATTGTTGAAATTTAAATGAGAGAGTTTTTTGTGCCAATTCCAGCTTTCTTCAATTGATGCTCTACTCATCAGACAGATTGCAAAACCATCAGTACTTGTTGAAAGCTTAGCTTCATAAATGTTACCTCTGTCACATATTTGACTTATACTCAGCAGATTGTGTTTAAGTCCTGAGACCAGAGCTACTTCTTTAATGATGACATTCCCAAGATTGATATTGCCATATCCCAATGTTTTTCCAATATTGCCATCTCCATAAGAAACACTTGGGCCAGCTTTCTCCACAAAGTCTGATAGCAGGGCTTTATTTCCAGTCATATGTCCTGAACATCCACTGTCCAGAACTAAAATATTTTTCCTGTTGCCCTGCAATCACAAGGACCACTAATGATCAGTTTTAAGGACCCAGACTTGCTTGGATCCTTTGGCCTTATCAAGTTTGTTAACATTTACAGCGGATTTAGCATCATAGTTTATGTTAACATTTTTCTTGTCAGAACTTACACTATCAGACTTTGAATCAGAATTTACACTAGAAGGAACAATGGACACTTTCTTCAAAGAAGGTTTTAATTGATAATAATCATAGTACAAACTATGATATTCCTTACAAGTATAAATGGAATTCCATAAACTACCACAATGAAAACAAGGATTTTGTGGTTTATATCTAACAGACTAACTCTTAACTCCTGACTTTGAAGGTAAGGAGTTTATGTTCTTATTCTTCCTGCAAAAAGAAGCCAGATGGTTAGAACTTCCAAAGTTATGACATGTTTTCCTAGGAGCATCAGGAACAGGTTTATAATCATTGCTTTTATTCACACCTTCCTTTCCATTCCTATTTTTCCTAGGTGATTTTACCTTGTTTGCATTCTTAACATCTTTCAGCTTATGCTTAAGCTGCTTCTTTGTCATTAAGCCTATATTTACTTCAGCTTTCTTTTCCTGTTTTAGTTTGTCAGAAGTTAATCCCTCTTTAACTTCTGATTTATAATTATCAGACTTTACAGTTACAAACTTAACAGGTTTTAACTTTGGCTTTTGCTTAACAACTGGCTTAATTTCTACAGTTCCTTTATCATTCTTATCCTCTTCATAACCTAAGCCCTCTTACCAATTTTCACTACTTAGCAAATTTTGAGTTGTTCTGCCAGAGTTAGTCCAAGTCCTGATTATCTCTCTTTCCTTTTCTAACTCAGTTTTTAGAGATTCATTCATTTTTAGCACTTCATCCCTAACATAAAAGGCATCATCTCTATCCTTCTGAGTTTGATGGAACATAACTAACTCTTTTTCTAAGAAGTCATTTCTTTTCTTAAAAGCAAGATTTTCAGAAGTTAATCTTTCACATGTTAAATTTTGATCTCTATAACTAACAAACATGGTTTTAAGATATCTTCTCAACTCATTAATGTCATCAGTATGAAAAGCATAAGTAGTCTGAGGTACCTTTGTTTCAGCAGCTTCAGAACTACTCTCAGCACTTTCTTTATCAGCAGTTGCCATCAAAGCATAGTTCTCCTCACTTTCAGAGTCTCGAGTGTCTGTCCAGCTTTTCTTCTTTGTGACCAGAGCCTTGCCTTTGTCACCCTTCACTTTCTTGCAATCAGGAGATATGTGGCCTTTCTCACCACAGTTATAGCATTTGACATTGGTATAATCTCCTCTATCAGACTTTCCTCCTCTGCCCTCAGATCTTCTGAAATTCTTTTTATCAGAACTTGTGCCTTTCCTGGAAAACTTCTTTCCCTTCCTGAACTTCCTGTATGCAATCTTTGTGATCCATTTCACCATAAGAGCACACAGCTTCATCATCTCCTCATCAGCATCAGTCTCAGGCAAGCTTTCAGAATCTGAGTCATCATCACTTTCAGAACTTGATGACTCAGTATCAGACTTTGTGAAGAGAGCTTTACCCTTGTCTTTTCTTGAGGTAGCTGCCTTGGGGGATTCTTCTTCAGCCTTAAGAGCAACTGTCCTTGACTTTCCTCCTTTCCTCTTGCTTCTTTGTTCTATCTCAAGTTCATGAGTCTTGAGCATTCCATAAATTTCATCAAGAGTTATTTCATCAAGACTGTAGTTGTCTCTTATTGTTGTTGCCTTCAAATCCCAACATTCAGGAAGAGCTAACAGGAATTTAAGGTTTGAATCTTCAAGATCATACTCCTTATTAACCAGTGACAGATCATTCAAGAGTTTGACAAATCTATCATATAAATCAGTCAATGATTCATTAGCCTTTGAGTCAAAGTGTTCATACTCTTGAGTGAGTATTGTCTTCCTGTTCTTCTTAATTGTATCAGTTCCCTGACACCTTGTTTCCAGAGCATCCCATATCTCCTTAGCAGTCTTGCAGTTAATTACCCTGTTTGACATTACATTATCAATGGCACTATGCAGTAAGTGTCGTACCTTAGCATCCTTAGCAATTGATGCGATATCTTCAGCAGTATAATCACTCTTCTCCTTTGGTACGGTCTTTGCTGCTTCACCTGCAACTGCAACATCGAGCTTGGTTGGTTTGTGAGGTCCTTCCTTGATTCTATCAAGATATTCTGGATCTGTAGCTTCCAGAAACATGGTCATCCTCACCATCCATATGGCATATTCAGATGGTCTCAGTATGGGAACTCTGACGGTTTCATACCGACTTTGAATTTGTGTCTTTGGAGGTTCTTCAGTTTTGGTAGGCTTAGTTGGAGTTTCTGTGTCAGACATGATTGTGTTTGGATCTTTAACTGTATGTGCGTTAACAGATAGGCTCTGATACCACTTGTTAGGTCACACACACTGTAGAGGGGGTGAATACAGTGTAAAATACAATCAAATCGAACTTTTAATATTTCAAGTAACAGAAAACAAACTTTATTGAAACAATAAACTCTGTTACAGTATGGAACTGTTACCTCTCAGTGATGAACAAATATCACGAGAGCTGCTAGGGTTACAATGAATAATCTCTTCAAATATGATAACACTTTTAGTGTAAACTCTATGTCTGTGTTTATATACTACACAATTACAAGATAATCGTTAATTGATATGGAATATAATTCTGCTTCCTAAAATATATCAATCAGATATCTTTTCTTCCAAGTATTCTATTCTTCATAGAATTCCTTCTTCATGCATATCTCTTCTTATGTTTATCTCGATCTTCTTTCCTTTAATCAGCTCCTGTCCTTATCTGAACGTCCTTCAACACTTAAGTTCTGATATCCATCTTCTGATGATTATCTCCTGATAATATAAGTACTGATATCCTTAAGTCCTGACTTCCAGTAAGTACTAATTTATCCTGTTAAAGTAAGATCTGAAAACTAAACTTAAATCATATTAGCCATGACATTATCAAATATATCTAACATAGTTTCAAAAGAAACTCCCCACTTATTTAATTATCTGTTGACAACGGTCAACTCACATCCTTAGAACTTCTTCCGAAATATTCGGAAGTACGTACACATATACATATATACACTAATAAATTAAGCTGTTTCTATGAACAAGCAAAACGCTTGGGGGAACTTCGATGTGGTTCGAGTTCTCGAGATATGATAGGATTTCCTAAAGGACAAAGGAGGGCTAGGATCCAAGTACTTCGTGTATTGGATAGACTACTGGTATCGTAGGAGACGGTACAATATGTACCTAAGGAACGCGAAGTATGTGTATACCCGAAATGAGGACACATAGCCCGTATGCGGCAAGGGTGATAACTGGGATACGAAGGTGTCGTCCTTCTACTAGTAGAAAAGGTTACTTTTATCGTAGTGCGACTGATCATCGTATGCGGTGGCTCCAATGAATGTCCTATATTCTTCCAATTGGAATTGAGATGTAATACCTTAACCCAAGCCTAGGTGCTGGGTTTACCATTAAGGTATTTGCAAACTAATAAGTCAAACAAAGAATTGTTTTGAAAAGAGGTGTGTATCACCAAGAAAACTACTTTGAATAAATACGTATCCTTGTACGGAGTAATATAATTTCCTTTAACAGTCTTTTCATACTGTTGATTATTATGGCTGAGCATTATTGCTCACTCTTGCTTTCTTTTAAATATCACAATACAACAGATTACCAGTATGACAGCATGGGACTTAGTCACTTGAAATCGTGGGGAGAATCCCTTACATTTTTGTCTCAGGTGGACCAGAGTATCCAGATAGGTATAATATGTTAGTAGTAATTATTGTAACTTCATGTAGAGGTTATGAATAATTGTTTAAAATCCTGTAAAGTACATTTGAGTGTAATAAAAAAAGATTACATTTTGTACATCGTTTCTAAGGCTATAACTTGTGTGTGTGTGCGTGAGATTGGGGTCTGTTGGATTATTGAATCAATACAGGTTACACATGAGTGAAGGATGGCGTGACGACCCAGATTCCTGACCCCGGATTTGGGGGCGTTACAGAAATGGTATCAGAGCCATAAGTTATAATACTTAGGGACGAGAGTGTTAGGAATTTGTCTAGATGCGAGATTGCGTAAGAGCTCATATAGAGTTCATCATTGGACTACCGGATATAGCCCTAATGTGTAGGTTATGATAAATGTATATTTGAGGTATTAAAGCATGACTAATAGGACCATTGGAGATTATCAGAATGATGAGAAGAAAAATTAGAATCATATATGATTTGGAAAGTATGTGGATGTCGAACTCGGAGCTGAGTCTCTAGGGCAGTTAGGGTAAAGACGGTATTACCAACACCATATGATGATTGGATAACACAAGCCTGGTTACTCGTAGTTCCCCATAAGTTGCCCATGCGGGGGCATCACAGGTGAAAACCATGAAGTCTAATTATTAGTATACAGTTGAGGTTATTGACCCAAACTAGTTGAAGGTGTCATTTTACCAATGAAGATTTGAATATCGTATTAATAACGAATTCAGTAGAGATAGTGTCCGATATACCCTTGAGGATTTTTATTTCCATTAAGGAAGATTTGAATATAATATACGAATGTCACAAAAAAAAGTACACTACATGATATTATTAGTGCGCTTAACATGAAGGGTTATGACGGTTTAGCTCAGAGATCAAGAGCGTCAAGAATTGATGGCATGTCTATAAATAAATGGCAAAAGATTATAATGAGCGATAGTTCGATCTTAGAACCTTTTAAAAAGGATAGACCAGTGAGTCTAGAGCAGAATTCTTTGGTAGATATGATGTCAAAGGCTAAGTATATATACTCGTAGACCTCTAATGTATTCGGTAACGTATGTTCAATTACACACACATGCCACTGAACTTATGGACTGTATTAAGATCCCTAAGAGATCTCTTTGATCTGTTCCCGGGGGAACTGACCACTTATAGTTAGTAACGGTTGCGTGTAGCAGGCAACTATTAGCTTAACATATGTTTTTGAAATATTTCTGAGTAAGGTCTTCGAGGTAAAACACCAGAATGACAGATATACGTGCGAAAGTCAAGTTAGTAAGCGATTTTAAAATGATGTTGAAAAAGAAACTAATTGAAACATGGAATTGTGAAAATAAAGAGATGGGATCATCCTCGTACGGATGATGATGAGGGTTAGGATAATCAGTGAATTATTTTGGCATCTACTCACGGTCACGCTACTCTCTCCAAAATGTTGATCATTCGTATTGCCTTGATAAGTCATATCAGAAAATCCTTATCGTTCCCTACTTTGAACTTCTGATGTGACCATCTTGAATAGTCTTTCTCCGCATCAGGACTTGTTCAATTCTTTTAGTTGATCAATGAACTTTCATTCATAGATTATGATCTTCTTGTTCGGCTCAGAGCTATTTATACTTTATTTCAATTATCCAAAAAAAAAAATTCTTCTTAATTCATTGATGAATATTCATAATGAATATCTTCATTTGATTCTTCTTTCATACTTACTCTTCTCAGTCAAGATTATAAATATTTAACAAATTATTAAAGACATGGATGATCTAATACCCATAGATTCCTCGGGAATCCTTTTCTTCTAATCAGGATGAAATTGTATATTAAACTTTAAAATCATAGTAAGGGTATCAATTTGATATTGGTATTCCGAATTCAATTCTATTTGAGAATCTAATAAGGTATGTGAACGAGAACACCTCTGAGTGTACCCTTTTATTGGCAAGAAATATTTGATAAGAGGCTATCGATTGTTTCGATGCCAAGACCACTCGATTCAGAGTTATAATTGTCTTTCTCGGCCCAAATTGGAAAACTCTTTATTTTGAAATCGTCATCCAGGTAGCCACAAATTCTTTAGTGGTTACGATATTGAGATTTTCTTTTTCGAACAAACTAAAATATGCTTAGTTGTATATGTTCTCATGAACGACTAGTTAATGTCCTAACTAGTCGAAATTATAATTAATATGATGAAAGTCTAGTTAATCGTTCTAGCTAGTGCCGTGGGCCAAACCAACTGTGCTGGCCATTTTCTTAGCCGGTTGATAATATTGCTTGATATGGACTAGTTATTATTTTGCTAGTTCCACTTCCAATCAAATTTTTATTATTCCATAGTGCATTATATATGCCAGATTTAATTGTTGATGAAATTTTCAAAGAATGATTTAATTGAGACCTAACTAGGTCGCCCACTCAAACAAGAATTCATATTCAGTTTTATGAAATATTTTGTTCATGAAATATTCTATTCTTTCGTTTATATAAAGAATAACCAATTAAAATCATGAAGTGATTGAAGAGCAATATACTTCCTTATTTGTTAAATCGTTGAGTAAAATTCCTTCCTTCAAAATAACATCATTATTGAAACCTCAATGATTAACCTTTGGTTGAGAATGTTATTTCAAATTTCCTTCATTATTCGAAAATAAAAGTATTCTTTCAATGGGAAAATCTTATAAGTATCATTCGCATGATATTATTATTCAGCAATCATTGCTTTCAATGGATATTCTCTATAATATCACAATATAAAATACTAAGGACATGGAAGGGTAATCCTTGTTGTATTCTTCCTTCGAAGTTATAAATCTTCTGAGTGTTGCGACTCTTTTATTTAGAGCTCATTATTTGTTCAGATGTTAAATTTTGAAATAAGATTATCTAAATTTCACCGTTATCATGAAAATCATTTTTCCAAGGCTAATTGCCTTCCGAACAAAGAGAGGTATAGTTGATAACCGATTGTTGAATATGAGACTGAAAGCTCAGTGCTATGTTGGTGCAATCGAAGCATCGTAATGAGTAAGTTGTTTTAAAAGGGAATAACATGTTTAGTTATTATTATAAGAATCTTTAACATGGTTATAGAAAAAGGATAATAGAGATACTAACGTGGTTAGTGAGGTACGCTTCTATAAAACATTACCGGGATAGGTACTAATGAATTCGAGAAAGACCAAGCATGTATGAATTCGAGGAATAAGATTTTCAAAAAGTGAAGGTAAGATTAGTAACAACCCCGTGTTAGAAATACTCGATGATAAGAAGAGGATTTTGTGTGAAGTATAATGATATGACTATGCGGCTTAAGGACCAAGACATAAGGTGTTCTAATAATAATCTAGAATAATCGCGATAATGTTCGCACTGAAAGGGACAAAGAGTTTAACTTGTGAGGAATTTTGGATTTTTTTTAATGAACACGAGATGGAGGTTATAGTCAAATTGATCAAGGGCTATGATTGATAAATCTATTATCATCAAGGAAAGGCCAATGTGGTGGCCGACACTTTAAGTAGGAGAAGACATATTGAGGATAACAAATTTCAGAACAACTGATGAGAAGGATCACATGAATGAATCTTGGAGTGGAGATAATGTAAAGAGAACCCTTTATTATGTAACTGGAAGAATTAATGATGCATAGAAACTTAAGAGGATATTAGTCGAGACCAAATATGAATATGGATGTCATTGACATGGTTGAAAATGAAAACGGAATGACGAGGATTAAAATTTTGGCGATTGCGGCCTGTAAATGACCCGAATTGGAGTAAGAGTTTATTATAATAAATTTTGGAAGAGGATTATCAAGAACCAAGTAAGCCGCCATGCTATTTTAGGATTTTTAGTAATATGTTAAATAAGACCACTTATTTTATTATGCAAATGATAGTCTCCGCTCTATAAAATTTTTATGAACACGGAAGAGATAATTGGTGATAGAGATACCCCGTGATATCGCGCCACGCAAGGACCCAAGATATTTCGTGAGAAGGGACGAATAGAGGCACGACTTAGAGTTCTCAAATCGACAAGTAGAATGAGAGGACTATCCTGGCCATTGAAGATACGTCTAGCGACCTACCTTTTATTTGGAACGGTTAGGGGTATCGCCTATCGTTGACAGAAAATTCGTGTAGATGTACTTACCACGCGAGCACACGAAAAATAGTCACCGATATCCCTTACGAAGGACAACATGGAAGAATGAAGGATGTCATTGTCAGAGCTGATAGAAGGCAAAGAAGATCGTACACGCCCTATAAAGGCCACTGGTACCAGGTACCAATAAACGCGAATACATCTAAGGCGCTAGCGAGAATAACAAGTACGACCCAGAAGGTATCGTAAGTACTATAGATATTATACGGGGAATGATTAAAGAAGTCGGACCGATAATGGAAGCTGAGCATTCCACGTGTTTAAACGTGTCAATCAATTGCATATGAAATGGTGCTTCCTTCAAGATGACAATAGGACCCGACGTGCCTTACATTACTACGGGAAGAAATGTTAAATCTAACGCTGAACGTGTAATAAGATACGAGCATGTAAAAAAATGCAACGAGAACTTATTACATAAAATAATCAACAGAGATGATGCGCCAAAATGAGCAAACGTTAAGGAACGAGACTCTAGCACTAGTAAGAGTGATGGTGGGGGAAACAAATAAGTTGAAGGAGCATTCCAAACACTAGAAGATGCGCTAATAGTCCATATTATAGATCTTTAAGGAAAATGAAGAAACCAGTTAACGTTAATCGAATTACCGACAATAACGAGTTATCATGCGGGCATTAGAACGTCTACCAAGCGTTTTACAGAATAAAAAATCATTCTCCCATTAGGTTGGGAAAAAGATGGTAAGTGGAGGATACTTGGACCATAGTTGAGTCAACAGACCAAAGGAATCCCTAGAACTTATCAGAACCCGGCTAGTGACAACCCATAATAAACAATAGAGATATGCGGACTAGAACTATAAAGACAGAAAGTACGAAGTAACAGACCAAGTATTATTGAAAGTACCTCCCAGAGAGGGAGTGATGAGATTCGAAAGGGAAAGAAATGTTGAACCCAAGATTTATTGGACCAGTTGAAGAATTAGAGGACTAAGAAAGTTAACTTATAAATTAGCACCATCGTCGAACGGTCGCCAAGTTTATAACGAGTATCACGAATCGAGGTTAGGAAATTTAACGTCAATGCCAAACATATGATTGAGAATGAGCTAATAAACTTGCAGCCAGACTTAGCGTTTGTGGAGTAACGTGTAGAGATCATATGTCTACAAGGACGAGTACCCGGAAATATATTGGATGGATGAGTGGAAATTTTATGAAGAGATCCAATACTGCGAAGTCAATGTGAGAACTCGAAGTGGTCATGTAAGAACCGTATCCCCACCTATTTCTAAACTGATTCTGGGACGGAATCCTTTTAAGGGGGGAAGATTGTAAAAACCCAAATTTTTGACATCGATAAAAGACCTTTATGAATAGTAACCTTGCGGTTTAATAAAAAACTTTTACGACCACACCATATATGAGTTTTTAATTTAAGTTTCCGAGTTCATATTGTGGTTATACGTACTAAATGAGTGTATGCAAAAGTCATGAATTTTCGAAGAAAACCAATAGCTCAAATTTTACGAGCTGTCGAGTAATAAGAGAATTATACTACGACCAAGAAAATCTTGAGAATTATAATTTTATAACTCATAACCAAGTACGAGCACTGGAAATGGTAATGATTTATGATAAGCGGAATTGTTCGACATAGCATTTATGGGAATTGATTTAAACGTACGTGAACGAATTCGAGATAATGTAGGATGGCAAGGGATCAAGTGATAACCTAGGAAAATTAAGTATTTATAAATTTATCCAACAAGTAATAAATTAGGAACCTAATTACAAAAATAGATAAATAACAAATTTCAATAAACATAAAATCCAAGGAGCTTATCATGCAAGCTTTGACAAATGAGACACCTAGTTAAGCCTAGCCTTTGAAAATAGGATGCATCTTGTCCTACACACTTTCTATATTCACAAGAAGCCTATTTCCACCACATTTCCAAGAAGCAAGCAAGACAATTCTCTCTCTCCCCCCAAAAACCCAATGCTGATTTCCAAGAATACCATGGGAAGAAAAATTTATATCTCATGATTTACTCATTCAAAAATCACCAAATTTTAACCAAAGCTTCCTCATACCATGTAAGCATGGCCATTGAATTAGTATAGCATAGTCAAATCCTTGCTCAAAATTGGTGGTGAATAGTAACTCCGAAAATCACTAACTTGTTTTCTTGTTTTTTCATGAAAGTTTAAGGCTCCTAAAGCTAGACCAAGGCTTCATCAAGGATCTTAGGAATTTAGTAAGTATTAACAAGCTTCAAGGAAGGTATAAACATTTATCCAAACTTTGTTTAAGTTTTAAGTTTCAAGAAAAGTAAGGATCTTGGATATAAGTATGGTTTTGATGATTGATTTGATATTATCTTGATGTTTAGTTAATTAGTTTTAAGGTTGATGATTGTTGCCTCAAAAATATAATGTTCTTGATAGGATTTAATGTTGAGATGATGATTTGATGATTGTTGATGGTGGTATAATGATTTAAGATGTAAACGAAACTCGAATCGTAATCGTAACCTCGTTAAAATGAACAAAACTCAACTTAAGTTTCTGCAGAAGTTCCTGAATGTATAAACTATAATTTATTAAAAAGTAACACTTGATTATAATATACAATGTTATAAGAATCGTTTAGGCGCTTGAATCGCTTGATTCCGATTTACGGATCAAAAGTTATGATCATTTTAGTAAAAGGGATTTACGCGACAAAACTGCTACATATTACGAACTTTGTAAATATAAATGATCGACTTAAAAATATTTAAAAATCATGAAATATTTACAGAGAGTAATAAATAGAGTTTATTAGCTTTCATAAATATTTCAATTAAAAATGTTGACTTTTCAATTTTATAAAAATGTCGGAGCCGAGGTCGCGCGGAGTACAAACGTCAAAAACAACCCCCTGTTAGGAAACTGCCACTTCGGGATTTTCACCCCAGTTACCAGAAAACTATTTTTAAATGATGTGTTATAAATTTTTATTAGATTGTGTACGTGAAAATGGTGCGTCAATTGAGTTAACGGTTTGAGAGATATCAATGTTTTAGTGAAAGCGGTTTGAATAGTAAAACTCCGTAGTTGATCGAGCTTTTGAAATGCTTTTCACCTAATTAAATTCATTTTATCAAAATGAAAGTTTTAGGATGAATATTAAAAGAACTCAAGAAGCTCCTCGAGGTGGTTTCGTATTAAAATACTAATTTTACAATTTATTAAAAATGATAGAATGCGAGTCGCGTAATAGTAACATTCGGTTAAGACAACTCTAGAAGACTACTTTAACCGTCCGTTTCGACCAAGGATTGATACTTATTTTGAGTCGGTCGAATATTGAAAATTATGAAGTATTGAACTTATTAGAATATAAATTGGTGATGAGAGTAGGAATGCAGATTAAGATTATGATATTTGTTGAATAGAAAACCCGAAACGAGATGAAGTCGGAAAACGTATCTTGGATTCCAGGAAAGTTTTCAAACCCTACCTTTTTTAGAACTGTTGTGTTATGATTGCTTTTAAATACTGCAATATATGCATGATAAATGTTTTACGGAGATTTATAAATTTTATATATTGAATCATAAGATATGATGATTTTGGTATAATAAAAGTACCGGATTTGAAACGATATATATTTAGACCGAGGATTGGTTGGTGTATGTTTATAAAAACCCGGAAGTATTCCGGAGTTGTTATATTTGATAAATGTTAATGCTAGAGAATGGCATAACATGTATATTATAGACCGAGAGTTGGTCGGTATGTATATTATAGTAGAAACCAGGGAATCATCTCGGCGATGTTTTGGACGATCAAAAGTCTGTACTTATTTTATTCCAAGGGACTCGATGTCCACTTGCGAAACATTAAATACCTCGAAATTTTATTGAAACGATTTCCAAAGATCGTATTCCCTCAACTAGATTTAATTACTCGAATAATGGACATTATTTCATTGTTCATTTATTATAGGAGAAGTATTCTCCAACGATTATTTATTTCCAACCCGATTTATTATTAAAGAATACTTTAAATTACTTAAACATAAATTAGTTGAGGAATATTATTTCCAATATTCTTTTAAAATATAATTATTCGAGGTTTAATTATTTAATGATTAATATTTAATTATTGATTATTTATTAAATGATTTATTTATGATTTAAAAATCATAGAACCTGATTTAAAACACTTTCTGATTTTCGGAAAATCATTCGAATAATTTTAGATCGTTGAAGAATAGTATCTCGACTTATTGAAATATTTGAATATAGTTTCAAACGAAACTCCCCTCTTATTTAATTATCTATTGACAACGGTCAACTCACAACCTTAGTACTTCCTCCGAAATATTCGGAAGTACGTACACATATACATATATACACTAATAAATTAAGCTATTTCTACGAACAAGCAAAACGCTTGGGGGAACTTCGATGTGGTTCGAGTTCTCGAGATATGATAGGATTTCCTAAAGGACAAAGGAGGGGTAGGATCCAAGTACTTCGTGTATTGGATAGACTACTGGTACCGTCGGAGACAGTACAATATGTACTTAAGGAACGCGAAGTATGTGTATACCCGAAATGAGGACACATAGCCCGTATGCGGCAAGGGTGATAACCGGGATACGAAGGTGTCGTCCTTCTACTAGTAGAAAAGGTTACTTTTATCGTAGTACGACTGATCATCGTATTCGGTGGCTCCAATGAATGTCGTATATTCTTCCAATTGGAATTGAGATGCAATACCTTAACCCAAGCCTAGGTGTTGGGTTTACCATTAAGGTATTTGCAAACTAATAAGTCAATCAAAGAATTGTTTTGAAAAGAGGTGTGTATCACCAAGAAAACTACTTTGAATAAATACGTATCCTTGTATAGAGTGATATAATTTCCTTTAACAGTCTTTTCATACTGTTGATTATTATGGCTGAGCATTATTGTTCACTCTTGCTTTCTTTTAAATGTCACAACACAACAGATTACCAGTATGACGGCATGTGACTTAGTCACTTGAAATCGTGGGGAGAATCCCTTACAGCTTTGTCTCAGGTGGACCAGACTATCCAGATAGGTATAAGATGTTAGTGGTAATTATTGTAACTTCATGTAGAGGTTATGAATAATTGTTTAAGATCCTGTAAAGTACATTTGAGTGTAATAAAAAAAGATTACATTTTGTACATCGTTTCTAAGGCTATAACTTGTGTATGTGTGTGCGTGAGATTGAGGTCTATTGGATTATTGAATCAATACAGGTTACACATGAGTGAAGGATGGCGTGACGACCCAGATTCCTGACCCCGAATTTGGGGGTGTTACAGGAAATAAAGCCCTACTTTCAGACTTTGTGGAGAAAGCTGGCCCGAGTGTTTCTTATGGAGATGGCAACATGGGAAAAACTCTGGGATATGGCAATATCAATCTTGGGAATGTCATCATTGAAAAAGTAGCTCTTGTCTCAGGACTTAAACACAATTTGCTGAGTGTTAATCAAATCTGTGACAGAGGTTATCATGTGGATTTCTTTGAAGAACACTGTGAAGTTGTAAGAAAATCTACAAGCAAAGTTGTTCTGAAAAGATACAGGCATGGTAACATTTATGAAGCCAAGCTTTCAACAAGTACTGATGGTTCTGCAATCTGTCTGTTAAGTAGAGCATCAATTGAAGAAAGCTGGAATTGGCACAAGAAACTCTCTCATTTAAATTTCAACAATATAAATGAACTAATCAAGAAAGATCTTCTGAGAGGACTGCCAAAATCAGTATTTGCTCTTGATGGCCTTTGTGATTCATGTTAGAAGGCTAAACAAAGAAAATCTTCATTCAAGAGCAAGACCGAATCTTCAATTCTTGAGCCTTATCACCTACTACATGTTGATCTATTTGGTCCAGTGAATGTCATGTCTATTGCAAAGAAGAAATATGCTATGGTCATAGTGGATGAATTCACCAGATACACATGGGTGTATTACTTTCACACTAAAAGTGAAACTGCATCTATCTTGATTGATCATGTCAAACATCTGGATAAATTGGTCAAAAACTCTATGAAAATCATAAGGAGTGATAATGGCACTGAGTTCAAAAATTTGATTATGGAAGACTTCTGCAAAAACCATGGAATAAAGCAGGAATTTTCTACTCCTGGAACTCCACAGCAAAATGGAGTTGTTGAAAGAAAGAATAGAACTCTTATTGAAGCTGCACGAACTATGCTTGATGAAGCAATGTTACCAACCTATTTTTGGGCTGAAGCTGTGCATACTGCTTGTTTTACTCAGAATGCAACACTTATCAACAAGCATGTAAAGACACTATATGAGATGGTGAAGAAAAAGAAGCCAAGTCGGAAGTATTTTCATGTATTTGGATGCAAGTATTTTGTTCTTAAGACTCATCCTGAACAGCTATCAAAATTTGATCTAAAAGCTGATGAAGGGATTTTTGTTGGATATCCACTTTCCACAAAAGCCTTCAGAGTCTACAATTTAAGAACAAGGGTTGTCAGGGAATCTATCAAAGTCTCTTTTGATGATAAGAAGATTACCGGACTTGAAGATTTCAATGATCATGATCAGCTGAGATTCGAAAATGAAGTTCTAAATTATGATTCTGTAAATCCTGACAGTCTAAATCCTAACAGTCTAAATCCTGATACTTCAAACTCTGATGGATTAAACTCTGATGTTATTGAAACTTTGGTGACTACGCCGAAGGAAAATGCACCTGTGCAGGGGGAGCATACTGAAGATCCAACCACATCTCAAGAAGCATCAGAATCTACAACAGGCTCTTTAAGTTCTGATTCATCAAGTTCTGATGGGCCAAGTTCTGATAATTCTGGAAACTAGTGTTCTGATATTTCGGGAAACTCAAATTCTGAAGGATCCAACTTAGAGAGCATAATTTTAGGGGAGCATCATAAAATGTTGATGGAGACAGCATGGATCATGGGGGAGCATCCAGTTCTAGAGATAACCTTCCATCTGCAAGAAAGTGGACTCAAGCACACACACCTGATTTAATCATTAGAGATCCTGAAGCAGGTGTCAAAACTAGAACTACAACTTCAAATTAATGTCTCTATTATTTTTTTCTATCTCAGACTGAACCAAAGAAAGTGGAAGAAGCTCTTCAAGATGCTGAATGGGTGCAAGCAATGCACGAAGAGTTAAATGAATTTGAAAGAAATAGAGTATGGACCCTAGTGCCAAGACCAAAGAATAGATCTGTTGTTGGTACAAAGTGGGTGTTCAAAAACAAAACTGATAGTGATGGCATAATTACAAGGAATAAAGCAAGGCTGGTTGCAAAAGGATACACTCAACAAGAGGGAATTTATTATGATGAAACATTTGCACCAGTTGCTAGATTGGAACCCATAAGGATATTTTTGGCTTATGCTGCTCACAAGAAGTTTAAAGTCTTTCAAATGGATGTGAAAAGTGCTTTTCTTAATGGAGAATTGGAAGAAGAAGTATATATTGAACAACCTCCAGGTTTTGTAGATTCAAAATTACCTCATCATGTCTACAGACTTGATAAAGCACTTTATGGCCTTAAGTAAGCTCCAAGAGCATGGTATGAGACATTAGCTCGGTTTCTTCTGGAAAGTGGATTTAACAGAGGGACTATTGACAAAACATTGTTCTATCTCAACCATGGAAAAGTCTTACTTTTGGTGCAGATATATGTTGATGATATCATTTTTGGTTCTACAAATGACAGACTTTGTAAGAAGTTTGACAAACTAATGCAGTCAAGATATCAAATAAGTATGATGGGAGAACTTAACTATTTTCTGGGCCTTCAAGTCAAGCAGAATGAAGAAGGAACTTTTATTTGTCAATCTAAGTACAACAGAAATTTGTTGAAGAAGTTTGGAATGCAAGATTGTTCAAGTGCATTCACTCATATGGCCACTGCAACAAAATTGGATAAGGATACAGGTAAATCAGTAGATATTACTGATTACAGAGGTATGATTGGCTCACTACTCTATCTAACTGCAAGTAGACCTGATATCATGTATGCTACCTGTCTTTGTGTAAGATTTCAAGCAGATCCAAGAGAACCTCACTTAATAGCTGTGAAAAGAATTTTCAAGTACCTTAAGGGTACAGCTGATCTGGGATTGTGGTATCCTAGAGAATCAGACTTTAAGCTAATAGGTTACTCAGATGCAGATTTTGCAGGATGTAAAATTGACAGGAAAAGCACAAGTGGAAGCTGCCAATTTCTTGGAGGCAGATTGGTTTCTTGGTTTAGCAAGAAACAGAAGTCAATATCCACATCAACTGCAGAAGCAGAATACATTGTTGCAGGAAGCTGTTGTGCACATATTCTTTGGATGAAGAATCAATTACTGGATTATGAGTTAGAATTTTCTAAAATCCCTATTTACTGTGATAATCAAAGTGCTATTGCTATGACAGGTAATCCAGTTCAACACTCAATGACAAAGCACATCACCATTAGGTACCACTTCATAAGGGAACATGTGGATGAAGGTACAGTGGAATTGCATTTTGTTCCAACAGATCAACAACTAGTAGATATCTTCACAAAACCACTGTGTGAAGCTACTTTTACAAGATTGGTAAATGAACTTGGAATGGTTTCAGGTTCTTTCTCTAAATCTTCTTAGTTTATGTTATGATACATCAGAATTTATGATCAGTATTTACAGATATTACTATCTTTATGTATTCTGTGCTTAAATTGAAATTTTCTAAGTGCTGATTGTTGTCTGATGTGAATTTCTAAACTCTGATAGTGATATGAATGTTTCTGTGACTATTCAATCTAATGAGGATAACTGTGCTAGATGCTGACCTAGTAGTCTTTAACATACTAAAGATCCCATATTTGAAGTAATTGTTTATGTGGAAATCTTTTGACAGAAGCAAATTCTGATATTGAGCTTAGTTAAAGTTTACTTTGTGTATCTTATTACTAAGTCAAAAACTAGAATAGTGCTTCTTAACTGTTAAGTTTTGATGTTTGTAAATCTGATGGATGTACTAAGTGCTGATAAGCCTCACTTATCAAAAGAAAAAAAGAAAATAAAATAAATAAATATCAGGTACTCCTTTGAGATCTAGAGTAAAAATGTGGAAGGGAAGACCCAAGTGCATTGCTGGTATTAAGTAATATGCATTAGAAAAGCAACATAAAATTTTCTTGGTGACTTTTCACATTCTCTGATTACGGGAGAAATACTCTGATAACAGTATAAATTCTGATAAGCAGCCATGACTCACTTACACTGAGAAACCACTATAAAAACGAATTTCAAACGATGCATAAAATGAGCACAAAACAGTTGAGGTGGACTCATGCATGAACTCATTCTATAGTAGACTTCAGAATAATGACAGATTTTGAGCAAAGTTCTTAGTTATGCCTTATTTCTAAGATGTACTGAAGTGAATCAGACTTTACTCTTTGTCTGATATTTAGCTTATTGCACACACATACACTCTATATGAATGATGAAAATTACTGTGATGATAAATGTTGTTTTAGATAAACAGTTTAAATGTCAGTTGCATAAATTCTGAGGACAAGTTCTGATGACTAAGTTCTGTTGAACCCATATCAGTATTTGTGTGAAGAATTACAGGAATAAACATTCATTTTTTGAGTAAAGGAGCCATATTCTGATGACTTTTAAATTCTGTTAATAATCAAGTTCTGATGCTGACGTGGAAGTATTTATTTACTTGGTTTATATTTTGTCATTACTTGAACGGTCATATTTATACTGAATATTGGTTTATGTGAGATATATCAGTCATAATCATTATGGGTTAGTGGTTGACGTGTATGTCCTGAAAAACTGCATGTGCACGGTAATTATTGCTTATTTTACGTGCCCATTAACTCCTGCTCTAATCGTTTATTGACTGTTCACATGGTACCAGGTGTAAAGTGTATCACATGCTTCAAAAATACAACTGTTGAGTGGAGAGAGTATATATATGAGAGATAAAATATTTTCTCATCTTTTACTTACTTTTCTATTCTAAATCTCTTTTACTTTCTCTTTCTCTCTCTCTCTCTCTCTCTTATTTTCTGAAGTTGTTTTTCTCTCAGGACTTTTCACAAACACTTTGCAAACATTATCTTACTCACTTAATTTCTTACAGAGATGGCACCAAAAGACGTAATTTTTGATGGGGCTAAGTTTGTTCCTAATAACTTCTCCTCTATTCTTAGCAAGGCTGAAGCCCCATCCGAACTTCACTTCATTCAGGACTTTCTTACTAGTTCTGATATTGGGTACACTTTGACCCAACCTGATGCCGTGTCTGGTACTCAAGTGTTGGAGTTCTGGAGAAGCAGAGTATATGATGATGGTGGTGCTCAAGGGTCCCCAAGTATTATTTTTCATCAGAGGAGGATAAGCATGTCGTGACATTGGTCACGGTTCGACAAGCACTGCAGCTTCCTGAGAACTGTGTTTATTCTATTGTTGAGGAGCCAGTTCTTCAAAACATGATGGCCATTCTGGGGTATGAGAGGACATTGGCAAAGATGGGTCAGTTGAAGAGATCTTATATAAGGAGGGAATGGAGTTTCTTCTTTGACTGCATAACCAAGGCTTTTGCAAACAAATGTACTAATTTCGATGCAATCCCCATATTCAGCTAACAAATCGGGTATGCTCTTATTAATCAAACTGATTTTGATTATGCAAGTGTTGTCTTAGGTTTCATTAGGAATAGAATGACAAAAGACAGAAATACCGTTTACTTTGCTAGATTCTGTCAGCTTATTTATAGTTTTTGTTGTGTTGATAAGCCCCAATCAGCTAGTGAATTAATTCCATCATTCAGACTAGCTAAAAGAGCTTTTAATGACTTATTATCTACTGATAATAAGAAGGCTGTGTTAAGACCCCTCCAAGTTCCTTTATCTGTCAAACAAGCCTTAATAACCTATGATCTAGTTAAATACACTAAACTATATCCTGATGTCCAACCATCAGAACCTCAACCATCAGCACCTACCACCTCCACACAACCACCTCAAACTTCAGAACCACAACCATCAGCACATCCAGTGAAGCCTTCATCTTCAAGACCAAAGAGGACAAAGAATGTATCTCAGTCTCAGCAGAAGAGGAGGAGAATTATTCTGAGAGATGAGTCAGATACTGAGGAACATGTTCCTATTTCAGAACCTGTTGTTGCAGAAGCTGAGAAGGTCTCTTCTCAGAAAGATACTGTAACCGGGAGTTCTAGGCCTCTCAAAAGGCTTAGAAAGCTAAATCCTGATGATAAAGCTCCTACAATGTCTCCACCCTTGAGGAAAATGAAAAAGCAAAGAGCTCACAGGGACAAAGTTGAGTCAGATTCAGAAGATGAGGAAGCAGCTAAGGAAGGGGGTCATGAATCTCTGATCCCAACAGAACCAATTATTATTGAATCACTTCCTTCTGCACAACCAGAAACTGCTCAAGACAGAGTGCATACACCTCCTGTGTCACCTATAATTGAACAAGTACATACTGAAGACCCAGGTACAAGTGTTGAAATTGATATTCATAACTTGATTGTGCCTGAGGTTCTGTACTTGGAAGCTCTAGCAACTCAACTCACTCCACCAACAACACCAATTCAAGATGCTGATTTTAATGAAGATGTTCCAACTACACCAATTAAGAATCTGGATGATGAAAATCAGACTTTAGGTGGGCATCAAGATTTGGCTGTTGATCAGAACTTAGCTGCTAATCAGAATTTAGAGGATGATGTTGAAACCTCAATTGCCTCACATACTACTATTCTATCAGAGGATGCTGATACTGCTGGATCTATAAGTTCTGATGTTGATAATGCTGAAACTACTGGTGAAGCTGCTACTAATCGAGATGCTGATGTAGCTGGTCCATCAGGACATGCACCTCAACAAACAGTTAATAAAGCTGATTTAGTCAAGAAGTTTGTTTGAGGGGAAGCACCAGTACCTTGGAGTGAAACTCCTAGAGGAAAGAAGTGGACTAAGGAATGGAACACAGTTAGTTTTGTTCCTTCTGAAAAGATTCTTGCTGAACATCTGGAAAAAGCTGATGAAATGCTGATCAATGATGATTTCAAGGCACAGCTGAGAGTTACTGCATTGAGTACTAGGCACCTTCAAGGTCAACACTCAACAACTCATGCCAATGTGAATAAAATTCAAGAAACCTTGATCCAGCAAGATATGAATGTGAAACTTGAAAAGAACATATTTTTCAAGCCTGCCTTTGACAGAATTGCCTACATTGAGAAAACTCAGGAGAAGCAACAAACTCAGATTGATGAAATTCTAAAGAATCAAGCTTCTCATCAAACTCAACTCAATGAGATCCAATCCTCAGTGGAATTGCTTGTCTCTCTTCTTTTACCTACTAATGCTAAAAATGGGGAGAAAGTGATTAAGTCCAAATGCAAATCTATTCAGACACTGAAGGGAAAAGATGATGGAAATGATGACCAGGGAAACTCTGATAAGGGTAGAGGTCATGGTCAAGGCAAAGGATTTTCATCAAGTAAAGCTAGAATTACAAGTTAAGGAACAAGTTCTGATACTGGGAGAAGAATAAGTTCTGATACTGGTAAAAGGATAAGTTCTGGTGAACATCTGGAACTTGATGAAGAAATTTCAAAGAAATTATTTCTTAAAGAAAATCCAGGAATGGACTTTGAGAGTATAAAGGAAGAAGAAGCTAGACTCAAAGCAGAAAGTGTCAAGATAAAATTTAAAGCTTCTGTTGTTGAAAAGAAACTTCCAAAGCTTAAGGGTATTGTGATAAAAGAAAGAACAAATTCTGAGGCAACCAAAGCTAAATCACAAGTGGAAGTAGATCCAAGGTCCAAGGGCAAAGAAAAAGTTGATGAACCTGTAAAGGTTTATATGCCAGTCATGGATGAAGAAATAATTGATGAAGAAGATGCTAGTCTTACTCTGATGAAAAAGAATATTTCTCAAACAACCTCTAACATGGCTCATGTTGTTCAGAGTCAAGACTTAGTAAGTTCTAATATGACAGTGAAGCAAGCAATCTCTGACATAGCTCAAGTTGACTTGATATCAGAAGTTAAGGAAAAGGAAACCTTCAAAGATACTCCTACCAGGATTCACCAAAGCTCAACAGACTAAACCTTTGAAAACTATATCAAGTGGTTTTGAAGCAAGAGTTGTTACAGGAAAGGAAGCAAGAGATAAATCTGGATTGGGTAGTTCTGATGAAAGAAGAGTACACAACACTACCAATGATCCAACGTCCTTAAGTGAACCAGGAGTAGGAGCAACTCCTAAAAGATTGAATCAACTTGAATCTGTATAAATGGTTTACCATTCTGTTTTGAAAGAACACATCATGTTATATTTTATGATAGATGGTATGGTATTCCAGATTAGGAAGAATTCTATTCCACTGAAGTATTTTAAAGAACTGGAACATGTTCTATTCCTACTTCAAGTGAAAAATAGATTAACAGATGGTGCTGCAGGTTATTTAAAGTCACAAATTCAAAGACAGAAGAAGCTTTACTCTGTAAAGTCTAACAGCCCATACTTTCCCAAGTACAGAGATCACAAAGGTGATATTGTTGAAATGAAGCCTAACACTGCTAAGATCATAACTACTTTTTTGGGTTATATGGCTGTGGAATTCAATCTAGAGTCTGATAAGTCTTATCTGATCAGACTTGATCAGGATATAAGGAAAGCTAAGATAAATGATCTCAGAGCAGCTATTTTTCAAACTGGTGAAGATACAGCTGAATTGAAAAATTATAAAAGGAGGATGGTCAATGCACTTAAATATGCTGAGAGATGTCTTTTGAAGAACTATCTCAGAACAACTCCTGACATCATAGAGATCAGAAATTGAAGCCAAGTCGAAGATCTACAACTGCTTAAATTCTGAAATGTATACAGACTGAAGCTGATATCAGATCTTAAGGATGGTAAAGCTGAAAGAACTGTAAGTTGTAGTTATCTAGTCAAATTCTCATGCATTTGTACTTAATGTTTTTGACATCATCAAATATCTGTTAAACTTGTATATTATGCTAATTTACAAGTTGGGGGAGATTGTTAGATATATTTGTGATGTCATGTCTAATGATGATTTGTGTTTAGTTTTTTAGATCTTACTTAACAGGACAAATTAGTACTTAACTGGAAATCAGTACTTATACTGAAGTCAGGACTTAAGATATCAGAACTTAAGTTATCAGGATATATTTATCAAGAGATAATATCAGGACTTAAGGAGACTTTCAGATAAGGAAGGCGGCTGATTGAAAGGAAAGAAGATCAAGACAAATACAAGAAGAGATATGCATGAAGAAGAATTCTATGAAGAATAGAATACTTGGAAGAAAAGATAATTGATTGATATATATTAGAAAGCAGAATTGTATTCGATATCAATTAGAAGATTCTTTTGTAACTGTGTAGTATATAAACGTAGGCATAGGGTTTACACTATAGGTGTTATCATTATCGAAAATATTATTCATTGTAACCCTAGCAGCTCTCGTGATAATTTGTTCATCACTGAGGGAGGACAGTTCCATATTGTAACAGAGTTTATTGTGTTGAATAAAATCTGTTTTCTGTTACTTGAGTTCTTATATTCGATTTGATTGTAGTAAACACTGTATTCAACCCCCTTCTATAGTGTGTGTGACCTAACACGAGATATTACAATCTACCCCTTATAAGGATTCCGTCCTCAGAATCAGCAGAAGAGAGCATTAGGGATCTTCTGGCCAACTTTCCCAATCTTGCATACATAACTTCTCTCAAAATTTCAAATAACACCGAAATTCCTTATACCACGCTGTTATCACAAGAGCTTCACTCCGCACCAACATTCTTTCCAATAGAATCAATTATTTATTCCCATACAATTTGACCAATTTCTCCTTAGAATCACATTTACCGATAGAGAGAGAAAGAATAGAGAGAAAGAAAAAGAGACATAAAAAGAAAGAGAGATAGAAATAAATAGAGAGAGAAATAAAGAAATAGACTGACTTTATTATACGCCACTGATATTTTAATCGCATTACAATCCACTATTGCTATTGGTAATCCCAGCACACAGCCTTACTTTGACTTGACCAAAATAACTTAGCACAACTTATTCGGCATATTTTCGAATATTTCTGATGATAAAATCATGGAATTTCAAAGAGAAAAGAATTTCATATCATAACGGGTGTCCCTCCATTGTGGTTATCAAAATCTGAATTTTTGAGAAAGTATTGTTGAAATGAAGGAATAACTGAGAGATCAATATAATCAAATGAACTTGGTATTGCGTGCCCAAACTAGGACACTACTAAAGGTTGTTAACCTCCTTATAGTCACAACAAACACAAGTGATGGCGTCCCATCCAACTCATATCACACAGACATGAATACCTTGTGTCCCATATAGTTAGGGTTGTTCATCTCAGTCAGAATAAAAGAATATGAAAGGAATTCAAAATCAAATGAATAAAACAAAACTAAAAAGATTTCAATGCTGATACTTCTCAAGAAAAATGAAATCCAGAAAACAAAATTCGGGCACAAAATGAGAAAGTGGTGTCACATCACTAATAAATTATCCACCGTATTAGAGAAGTGAAAGTTAAATTATTAAAACTTGGCATAGCTAACAAAACCTGGAAATAGGTTTCATGACAGCCTCTGGCACATTACGTGATTTAAAACGGGGGTTATGGATTATGTCATTCAACATATACCTCTTTTTGAGAGATGACAAATGAAGTTATAGAAAGAGATGATATTTCCAAGATCTTAATATTTATCTTCTATTTGAACTCTTCTGTTGACTCGTCAACCAATTCTAGACACTTCTTCATATTCTAAGGATATCGATAATCTCCATCGTCGTCGAATCATAGTCTCAGAAGATTTCACAATAGAAGTTTGCAGCTGCTACGAGTTCTATCCAGCTCAGCACAACCAACTCAACCGAATACACCTTATTTTAACTTAATCGCTGGTACTATATCTGATAGTCCAACACGAATTCGATATGAGCTCAAACGTCCTTACATAACTATACACACTCCTACACACTCTCGTTTCTAGTTTACTATAACGTCAGCTCTAATACCAACCTGTAACGCCCTAAAATCCGGGGTTAGAGGATTTGGTCGTCACTACGAAACCTCAATCCAAATCAACTAGTTTAATCAATAAATAAATGCAAGCAGAAGATATTTAGCATATATGACCCCAATTAATCCAAGATCTTTTAAGGTTACAGTTCTAGAAACAACATATCCAAATTCCATAAATAAATTTTCACTTTCTTTTAAAACTCTTTTCAATAGTTCCAAATCTTAAAACTGAACCCGCTAGTATTACTTCGAAAAGAAGTATACTAGACCAACTATTCAATACATAACTAATACATATATATAAACACAACTTTGAACAATAAAACTACACTAGTCCGTAAACCCTGGACCAACCACCTTCCAAAAGCTTTTTATTTGCTTCCTTGAATTACGCGGCTAAACAACGCAAGCTAATGCTCACTGGAGGTTAATTTAAAAACAGGCAAGTATGAGCCAAAAAAATGCTCAGCAAGTTCATTATAGCATATATAAGGTCTTTTTGATATAAAACCGACGTCTACAATAGAGCAGAACCTTTAAAATCATAATTGCAGAATCATAAAATTTTAGTTAAGGAACCCCAGAATTGGTTCCTTAATTATATTCAAAACCCTTTTGATATTTTTGAGCGAAATGCTTCAACAATACTTTGAATCTTGACGAGAATCAAACTCGTAAAACAGTGTTAACGAAAATATCGTAAACAACAATAACATGAAACAATGACTATGAATTGAATCATAAACTCATTTAAAACTAAACTCTTGATATCAATACTCATTTCAGTGTCATATCAAATTAGATATCAATACAAACTTTGATTCTCACAACATCCCATTCTGAAGTCAACATCAAACATCTCTATTAGAAACAATTTTGATATTTAACAACAAATTAAGTATCAACATAAATCAGAAACTGAATCAAAACTACATTTCACCTTTTATACAAACCAGAATACTTGACAAATCATTTATTATAGGATTATCAAAAATGATATGATAATTTAGATTGGAATCTTTCTCCGACGGACATACTATGATATGCTGATCAGCCCGTGTGATAGCACTGGGTCATGATTCGTAGAAACATGTTCCAAAACACGAGTACTCAAACAAAAGGAAATTTATATGTTTGTGGCATAAGTTGTATCATAATATTTCATATAATACATAGCCCTCCGCTGGACCGTCCGCCCCGGTCACTTACGCATTCATCCAATCTTAAAACCTTTTATGGAAGGGGTCATAATAATCGACACCATAAATAATTTTATTCCCCCATTCACTTGGGCAGGAATACTCGCAACCAAATCATTTTTCTGAAAAACTAAAACATTTATAAATCCATTAATTTTGATAAGTAAAAGCACTTAACTATTCTGACTATAGAATAGCAGAAGAGTACTTGCATGATAAACATTTAATTCAGCGATATGTAAAACATTTATCTATTCTGAACTGAGAATAGGGAAAGCAATACTTGCATAATAATAAGTAGTAGGATATGAAAAATATTGAACTATTCTGGAATTAGAATAGCGTAGAAAACTTGCCTTTGGTTTTTAGCTGTTAGTCACACTCGCAATAACATAATTATTCTGTCATTCTGTCTCAAGACATCACCATCATTTACTTTGTCAATTCTCTGGTCTGCTGCTCATGCTGTTGGTACAAAGCTGATATGCAATACCATTCCATTTCACTCTTTATCCAACGTCTAATCCTGATCAACTTGAATGATCCGCATCTATAATTAAAAGATACATCTTAATCGCTTAAACGATAACTACTCGACGAACTGCGCGTCAAAACCATATCGTCTATCCATACGATAGCCCGCACATAATTATAGTAGTCAAACACAAGAATTCTAACTCACATACACACGTAATTCACATAATATATAAACACATAATTCACGTATCAAATAATTCATATAACACATGCCTCGGTTCGTCAAAAGGTTCGACTCGATACGTTTAAAATTGAAATCAGGTCAAAATATATCTTTTTGGGTAAATACGTGACTCAGAATTAACTTGCAAAACAAGAGACCTTCCGAAACAAAAGGATTTGGGTCTCGAAAGTATTTTTAATGAAAGCGAAATATTTTTCGGAGTCTAGACGCGTTCGTTTCATATTAAACGGACGAACAGTCTATTTATTACGAATAAAATAAGAATAATTCAATTAATAATAATATTAATTGAATATTCAATACCTTTCTATAACTTTCAAAGCTGAAAATAATTTTAGAATATTATTTGGCTCAATTATAAATAATTACACTACATTCAACTAGTTATAAATGAAATTAATTGATTAAATAAATTAATTAATTAAATGAATAAATAATTAATCAAAACAAATTATAACTAATTGAATCAAATTATGATTTTTGAAAATAATGAAAGATAATAATTTGAAATCGAAATAAATATTTTAGAAAAATTTCGAAATAACATCTTTGTAAAACAGACTTTTCCCGGGGTCATGACCCCTCAAAATCAATTCCAAATAATACAATCCAACTATACTCTAATCAAATTTATAAATTTAAAACGTACAATAATTAATATTTGCACCTATAAACTCGCGAGAAACGAAAAACACGGCCACCCGAACCCAAACTCGGACCAAAAGTGACTTCTCCAACAATTTCTAAAAATTATGAAATATATATATATATATATACATACTTACATGCTATAATATATCCAAATACAAAAGCAGAATCTCAAATACTTTACCTAAAATAATTATGATCACCCCAAGAGATTATTTGATGTCTAGAAAATGTCTCTAGAAAAATCCGAAATTAATAGCCAAAGACATATATACGTTGAGATACCATGTGGAGTAATCACCGCCTCCAAACTCTTTTTCTACGCCTTGAAAATAAATTAAAACGGAAAATATGCTCCGCAAATTTTCTTCTCAAAACCTTGCAATATATATACCTATGCCTAGGTATCAAAGTGCTGATCGTTTATATATATAATAATTGAAATTTGGATGTACGATTTGGAAGATATGAATTTTGAAAATTCAAAGTATATAAATATACGATAGAGATGAGAGATTGAGAGGGACAGAAGAGGGGAGGCAGTAATCTGTTTACCTAACAAAAGCAAATGGGGGAAGGGAGTATACTCGAGGGAGGGGGTGTGCGTGGCAGGGGGCAGGTAGGGTGGCGGGGGTGGTGACACGTTTTTTTTGGTTTTTCTTTTTGTTTTTTTTTTCTTTTAACTAAAATTAATACAACAGAATTAATATTAGTCAAAAATTAATAAATAGCGGGAAATAATATTTAATCAAATAAATATAAAATTTCTATTAAAAATTTTCTAAAAAATATGAATATTTCAAAAATGCAAAAATATAAAATATTTGGAAGTCCCACGATTTTATAAAAATAAAAGTCTGATTTTTGTGGGGTTTGAAGTCCCGATAGGGGCCCGGTCCGATAATTTTTATGAAACCGATATATTTCTAAAATTATCGAAATATTTAAAAACTAATAAAATTAAATTTTCATAATTTTTAAAACATTTATAAATTGCACGTCATATTCGTATTTTACAATTTAACGAACAAACGTGCGGATAAATATAATCCAAAAATTTTCCGAAATAATTTGAAAATTCTCAAAATACTCAAAACTTAAGAAAATATAAGTTGCATGATTTTTGAAACATTCTGGAATTTAATACTGAATTTATACTTATATATTGGATCCAAAAATAGATTATTTAGCCGCTACGTAACTATAAAAATGATACAATTTAATACCAGATTTGGATAATTATCAAAACCGAGTTTCTTATAAAACACCCTAAGAGAAAATATGTAAAAATATCTCATCTCTCGAGAACACGGGTTTTATTGATCTACCGAAATGGTTATCGTATCGAAAATTTTACGCCGGGACTCGTACGGGTCAAACCGTACTACGGCTCGAAAAAGTCAAAACACGGAGAATGCTCAGAATAATCAAATAGTTAAGGAAGGAGTTTTTCGAAGAGTTCCGGGTTGTAAAAACGCCAAAACGATTGAAATTGGACGATTCCCGGCTTTATAAAATAATTTTATAATTACTTAGAAAAATAATTATTAAATCTATGAATCCTTATAAAATCATATAACAATAAAAAAATTACCAGAAAATACCATAATTATCTATACTTTATTCTGGACATATTAAAAATCAAAATACTTACACTATATCACATATAAACACCCAAATATAGATATCAATCATCAGATAATTCACCAAAATTCTAATAATAATCACATAATAATTATTTATTGATAAAAATAATTGCACGATATTTCCCAGATATTACAAAACAATTTCAATTTACTGATATCAATAAGATCGACTTTTGAATAACTTTTGAAAATAATACACTTAAGTAAATATTTTCAGAAATTAACAAGGATCGATTTAACACTTAACAATTAGCACATTTCCATTTAATAACATCAACTCGCCAAACAGGAATAAAATATCCACCATTTTATTCCTTCTAAATCATAAAATTATAAATATATATATTCAAATAGTAATTATAATAATTCTAAAAATACGGGATATTACAATCTACCCCCTTATAAGGATTCCGTCCTCAGAATCAGCAGAAGAGAGCATTAGGGATCTTCTAGCCAACTTTCCCAATCTTGCATACATAACTTCTCTCAAAATTTCAAATAATACTGAAATTTCTTATACCACCGTTACGCCATAAGTGGGATATTGTAATGCCTAAATGGTGTTACAATCGGCCCAAAAAGCGTTACATTAGGTTTATTGTAACACCAAGGGGTGTTACGTATACGAGCATTACAATAGACACCCTAATGTAACACTTCACTGATCTATTGTAACAGAGAAGAAAACGTTACAATAGGCAACTACTGTAACACTAAAAGCCCCAAATATATCACAAAATGAGTGATACAATAGCTTGATCAATATTGCATAAGTGGGACCCACTGGTGGGGATGGAGCCACGTGGCACCCTCGTGTGGGTCCCATATGACTTATTGTAACAACTTCTTTTATCTATTGTAACACCAATTCTTGTAACTAAGCAATGCTAACATTTGAAATGTAACTGTATATATAAATAAACAATATCACATTAAAATAGATAAATATAAAAGTTACATTACATTTGTTTTAGAATTATAACACTGTTTAAATATAAATTTACAATAGGCAAATGCAAGAGATAAATATAAATTTGTTATAATCTCAATTATACCAACTTAACCAAAATATTGAATTACATATAACATTTACATCTCCTTTAACCACTACCACTCTCCGTTATATTACCGTCTTGGTATTGTTCCTCCTTTTCAAAGTATTGACGACACCAACTAGTTCATTTCTCGGCATTCTTGTATACAGTCCCACAATTATTTCGCATCCTGGACAAAGAAAAAAATGGGAGGAATTTGAGAAGTACTTATCCGAATTAAAATATTTGTTATACATAAACAACCAGTGTTTGTAATCTTTTACATATAAATACAAACTAATTTAAGCTGCAAACTAAAAATTATTAAAAAGCATTTTGCCTTTTCAAATGTTCAAATACAAACTAAATTAAGTTACAAACTAAAAATTATTGATGTGCCCCGTACCACTGTGGCTACTGATTTGTTGCTGTTTATATAGTGTTTAGACAAACTTTAATTATTTTGTTGCTCCTACCTCTTGTGCGGTTCTACCAAATATTTCAAGAGTTAGTATAATCAGATTTGTTAGGTTCACAAATTAAACACAAACATTGTTACCTAATAAATATTATATTGTATAATCAATAGCATAATCATACCCTTCCGGTAATTGGTAAGCTCTCCCTGGCTCCAGATGACCAAACTCCACGTCTTTCAGGCATACATCCAGCTGAGTGTAGTCTAAAACAAAACAAAGCCATAGTATAGGTACGAAGCGTAAGGGAAAACATTAAACATAAAAAGAAAAAAATAAAGAATGCACATTTTAGTATCTAATTAAGGTAAGAGATACCTTATGAATGTTCACCATACATTTCTAAAATTCTGAAATAAAGTGGCAGTAACACCTTAACAAGAACCTAGACAACTATAGTAATGCATTCATGTTAGTGTAAAACATAAGTAAATATCTAAAGCAAATTTTAGGAGAAACAACCACAATTATTGCAGTTTCCAGTAAATATCTGAAAAGATATAACAAGGGGATTTAGAATATTCAGATTCATAAGCCAATTTCTAAACAAAATTCTGACCTCTTTTATGACAGTAATTTCAAATAAGACCACTTTACCACCACGGTCACCAGTAGCCAGATGGTTACAAGAATTATCAAACTCGATAGATAATATAATATCAACTCCAAAGTAGCAAACAAAATCTAAAACATTATATATGATCCTAATTCGCATATGCATGATTCACCATAAATAATATAAACTAACAATACAGATAATGTTCACTTGTTTGTACTTTGTTGGCTAAATTAGTTTGTATGCAAATACATTCCAAGCTAAAAGGCTGGGTCTCGGACTTTGAACTGGTGAATACAAGGGTATCATGCATGGAATAAGATCAAGAGAAGTGGTTGAAATTTCATGGATTGCTGCATAACTATGTCAGAATTCCGAGTGACAACAGTGAGATTAGAGTTGAAGTAGTATAATTCAAAAAAAGAATTAAAATGAAGAAAATAGTAGAGAGTGAGAGAGAAAAACAATAGAAAATGTGGAAAGAGGGAGGGATACCTGGTAACAAGTCAACTCCAAACCCAACTAACCAGGAGTACTAATTGTTTATATTAATCTTTTGTAGAATAGTAGCTAGCTAAATATTCATAATATGCTCAAGAAAATATTGACAAGATGCAAATTATTATATATCAGAGTTGGTGCATGGCTCAAGCTTGCACTTAAAAAATCACTAGAAAGTGCAAACTTAGACGTCATATGCACTGCAATTCCAAACCAGAAACAATTAGCAGTGGGATCCTGATTAATATTGTATATTAAAGACTCGTGCATAAATAAGAATGTATATGAACAAAGCATAAAAAACCTGCGTAATTTTTGGACAAAAGCTAACATGGTTGTAGTAATTTATACTGGTATATCCTATAAATCACTTGTATATACTGAAGGGAAATAATAAAGAGCAAATTGATTATCAAAACAGAGTACCATTTTCTTCGGAAATGATTGACTTGAGTCTTGTGTCCCAAAAAAAGGTTTTTAGGCAATTGCCATAAATTTGGGATTGGCATTTATTTCATATAACCATCACTTAATTTGTTCAACAAAGACACGCCTGTAACTCTTGACCCCTTACTCTGAATGGACTGTAGGATACAGTGTGTACAACACAATTAACCATAAGCATAATCAATTAGCCGATTTAAAATTTCTTCTTTTTTAATATCTCAATAAGCTAGGCATAAATTAATGATTGATTAGGAGTTGAAATAATGATAACATTATTGTTCAGTCAAAAAAGCTAAAGAACTATAGATAATCAATTTGAAGCAGAATCTCCGAACAGAGAATCACTCATTCTTCAGCGTAATAGCAATCCATAGTATACTACTAAGAAATCTTACAAAAAGAGACAATGAAACTTGTTGCTTTCTTAATTGTTTTCAAGCTTAATTTACTAGTTAAAATTAGCTATTTATAGATTTATATCCTAATTCAACTTTTTTTCAAGCTTAATTTACTAGTTAAAAGCAATCAGTGAAAGGCTACATAATAAACAGTGTCTTCATTCAATACAGTCAAGATAGTGTACCTCTTAACACCATCCATCAGTTCTTGGTTGTGTGGATCGTGTTTCAACCATGCTTGATAAGTTTCCAAAGATTTGTAATATTTTTCATGAGAAATTGGGCAGCACTTTTTCTAGTATATCCCTAGGAGAATGTGGGATCAAGCTCAATATACTTCTCTGCATCCTTCAATCCTTTAGGTAATGCCCCTAGTTTTGTATAGCAAGCTGCTCTGTTGCTGAATGCCTATACAAGTCAGTAACAAGTAGATGTCAAAGATGTAATGAAATTCTATCACATACCCACATAAACATAATTTATTAACAGCATATTAATTGATTATCAAATTTACTTTGCATCAGCTGGTAAGAAAATATACAAACATCAAAAATTAGTAACTAGTAGCTACCAAAATAAAATCATGTTACATATATTTGATAATGTCATGGCTAATATATTTTATGTTTAGCTTTCAGATCTTACGTGAACAGGATAAATCAGTACTTAACTGTTGATCAGTACTTATACTGGAAGTCAGGACTTAAGGATATCAGTACTTATATTATCAGGAGATAATCATCAGAAGATAGATAAGGACAGTAGCTGATTAAAGGAAAGAAGATCGAGATAAACATAAGAAGAGATATGCATGAAGAAGGAATTCCGTGAAGAATGAAATACTTGGAAGAAAAGATATCTGATTGATATATTTTAGGAAGCAGAATTATATTCCATATCAATTAGCGATTATCTTGTAATTGTGTAGTATATAAACACAGACAAAGGGTTTACACTATAAGTGTTATCATTATTAGAAAAGATTATTCATTGTAACCCTAGCAGCTCTCGTGATATTTGTTCATCACTGAGAGGTAACAGTTCCATATTGTAACAGAGTTTATTGTTTCAATAAAGTTTGTTTTCTGTTACTTAAGTTCTTAAAGTTCGATTTGAGTGTACTATACACTGTATTCACCCCCTCTACAGTGTGTGTGTGACCTAACAATTGGTATCAGAGCCTATCTGTTAACTTACATACAGTTAAAGATCTAAACACAATCATGTCGGACAAAGAAACTCCAACTAAGCCTACCACAACTGAGGAACCACCAAAGACACTAATTCAGAGTCGGTATGAGACCATCAGAGTCCCCATACTGAGACCATCTGAATATCCCATATGGAAGGTAAGGATGACCATGTTCCTGGAAGCAACAGATCCAGAATACCTGGATAGAATCAAGGAAGGTCCTCACAAACCAACCAAACTCGCAGTTGCAGTTGCAGGTGAAGCAGCAATGACCGTACCAAAGGAGAAGAGTGATTATACTGCTGAGGACATAGCATCAATTGCTAAGGATGCTAAGGTACGACACTTACTGCATAGTGCCATTGATAATGTAATGTCAAATAGGGTAATCAACTGCAAGACTGCTAAGGAGATATGGGATGCTCTGGAAACAAGGTGTCAGGGAACTGACACAATTAAGAAGAACATGAAGACAATACTCACTCAAGAGTATGAACACTTTGACTCAAAAACTAATGAGTCATTGAATGATTTATATGATAGATTTGTCAAACTTTTGAATGATTTGTCATTGGTTGATAAAGAGTATGATCTTGAAGATTCAAACCTTAAGTTCCTGTTAGCTCTTCCTGAATGCTGGGATTTGAAGGCAACGACAATAAGAGACAACTACAATCTTGATGAAACAACTCTTGACGAAATCTATGGAATGCTCAAGACTCATGAGCTGGAGATGGAACAAAGAAGCAAGAGGAAAGGAGGAAAGTCAAGGACAGTTGCTCTTAAGGCTGAAGAAGAATTCCCCAAGGCAGCTTCCTCAAAGAAAGACAAGGGTAAAGCTCTTTTCATAAAGTCTGATACTGAATCATCAAGTTCTGAGAGTGATGATGACTCAGATTCTAAAAGCTTGCCTGAGACTGATGCTGATGAGGAGATGATGAAGCTGTGTGCTCTTATGGTGAAAGGAATCACCAAGATTGCATACAGGAAGTTCAGGAAGGGAAAAAAGTTTTCCAGAAAAAGCATAAGTTCTGATAAGAAGAATTTCAGAAGATCTGAAGGCAGAGGAGGAAAGTCTGACAGAGGAGATTACACCAATGTTAAATGCTATAACTGTGGTGAGAAATGCCACATATCTCTTGACTGCAAGAAGGTAAAGGGTGACAGAGGCAAGGCTCTTGTCACAAAGCAGAAAAGCTGGACAGACACTTCAGACTCTGAAAGTGAGGAGAACTATGCATTGATGGCAAATGCTGATAAAGAAAGTGCTGAGAGCAGTTCTGAAGCTGCTGAAACAAAGGTACCTCAGACTACTTATGCTTTTCATACTGATGATATTAATGAGTTGAGAAGATATCTTAAAACCATGTTTGCTAGTTATAGAGATCAAACCTTAACATGTGAAAGATTAACTTCTGAAAATCTTGCTTTTAAGAAAAGAAATGATTTCTTAGAAAAAGAGTTAGTTATATTCCATCAAACTCAGAAGGATAGAGATGATGCTTTTTATGTTAGGGATGAAGTGCTAAAAATGAATGAATCTCTAAAAACTGAGTTAGAAAAGGAAAGAGAGATTATCAGGACTTGGACTAACTCTGGCAGAATAACTCAAAATTTGCTAAGTAGTGAAAATTGGAAAGAGGGCTTAGGTTATGGAGAGAATAAGAATGATAAAGGAACTGAAGAAATTAAGCCTGTTGTTAAGCAAAAGCCAAAGTTAAAACCTGTTAAGTTTGTAAATGTAAAGTCTGATAATGAGAAATCAGAAGTTAAAGAGGAATTAACTTCTGACAAACTAAAACAGGAAAAGACAGCTGAAGTAAACATAGGCTTAATGACAAAGAAGCAGCTTAAGCATAAGCTGAAAGATGTCAAGAATGCAAACAAGGTAAAATCACCTAGGAAAAATAGTAATGGAAAGGAAGGTGTAAATAAAAGCAATGATTATAAACCTGTTCCTGATGCTCCTAGGAAAACATGTCATAACTGTGGAAGTTCTAACCATCTGGCTTCTTTTTGCAGGAAAAATAAGAATATTAACTCCCTACCTTCAAAATCAGGAGTTAAGAGTCAGTCTGTTAGATACAAACCACAAAATCCTTGTTTTCATTGTGGTAGTTTATGGCATTCCATTTATACTTGTAAGGAATATCATAGTTTGTACTATGATTATTATCAAATAAAACCTTCTTTGAAGAAAGTCTCCATTGTTCCTTCTAGTGTAAATTCTGATTCAAAGTCTGATAATGTAAATTCTGATAAGAAAAATGTTAACATAAACTCTGATGCTAAATCCGCTGCAAATGTTAACAAACTTAATAAGGCCAAAGGATCCAAGCAAGTCTGGGTCCTTAAAACTAATAATTAGTGGTCTTTGTGATTGCAGGGCAACAGGAAAAATATTCTAGTTCTGGACAGTGGATGTTCAGGACATATGACTGGAAATAAGGCCCTGCTATCAGACTTTGTGGAGAAAGCTGGCCCAAGTATTTCTTATGGAGATGGCAACATTGGAAAAACATTGGGATATGGCAATATCAATCTTGGGAATGTCATCATTAAAGAAGTAGCTCTGGTCTCAGGACTTAAACACAACCTACTGAGTATAAGTCAAATCTGTGACAGAGGTTATCATGTTGATTTCTTTAAAGAACACTGTGAAGTTGTGAGTAAATCTAAAGGCAAAGTTGTTCTGAAAGGATACAGACGTGGTAACATTTATGAAGCTAAGCTTTCAACAAGTACTGATGGCTCTGCAATCTGTCTGTTAAGTAGAGCATCAATTGAAGAAAGCTGGAATTGGCATAAGAAACTCTTTCATTTAAATTTCAACAATATAAATGAACTGGTCAAGAAAGATCTTGTGAGAGGATTTCCAAACACAGTATTTGCTCCTGATGGTCTTTGTGATTCATGTCAGAAAGCCAAACAAAGAAAATCTTCATTCAAGAGCAAGACTGAATCATCAATTCTTGAGCCTTATCATCTTATACATGTTGATCTATTTGGTCCAGTAAATGTCATGTCTATTGCAAAGAAGAAGTATTCGTTGGTCATAGTGGATGAGTTCACCAGATACACATGGGTGTATTACTTGCACACAAAAAGTGAAACTGCATCTATCTTGATTGATCATGTCAAACAGCTGGATAAAATGGTCAAAGATTCTGTGAAAATTTTAAGGAGTGATAATGGCACTGAGTTCAAGAATTTGATAATGGAAGAGTTCTGCAAAAGCCATGGAATAAAGCAGGAATTTTCTGCTCCTGGAACTCCACAGCAAAATGGAGTTGTTGAAAGGAAGAATAGAACTCTCATCGAAGCTGCACGTACAATGCTTGAAGAAGCAAAGCTTCCAACCTATTTCTGGGCTAAAGCTGTGCAGACTGCTTGTTTTACTCAAAATGCAACACTCATTAACAAGCATGGAAAAACACCATATGAGATGGTGAAGAAAAAGAAGCCAAATCTGAAATATTTTCATGTATTTGGATGCAAGTGTTTTGTTCTCAAGACTCATCTTGAACAGCTATCAAAGTTTGATCTAAAAGCTGATGAAGGAATCTTTGTTGGATATCCACTTTCCACAAAAGCCTTCAGAGTCTATAATTTGAGAACAAAAGTGGTCATTGAATCTATCAATGTGTAACACCCCCAGATCCGGGGTCGGGGATCCGGGTTGTCACGGTCTTTCTTTCCACAATATCACTTCACTTAATTAATAATAAATAACCTCATGCTGTGACCCCACACTCACACACACCACAACCCGTTATAGTCTCAGAGATGAAATTGAAATAAGTACAAGTCTTTGAATCCACAATTTAAAATTATTACAACCCAAAATGATTACTTGATAATTTACAGTTAATTGCCATTATCTGCCACAAGTTATAATTATACATAATTTGATTCTCAAAAGTAGATGGTCTGAACTACAATGGATCTACCTCTGCAGCTATAGCAGCTACAACATCATCGGGAAGACGCGGGACGCTTCCCACGCGCTTGCGCTGGGTCTGCTGGAGTTTGGCCATCTCTCCTAACTGTTGTTGTGTGATGAAGAAATAAAGCAAGAGTGAGCCTTACAGCTCGCAAGATAATATGTAGTGATAACAATAATACAAGTATCTAAATGGATACTTACTAGAATCTTTATCGTGTGTAAGATAATTACTTACTAGATATAAGTAAAAACAAGGAATGAAGTTACCAATACTTCCCCCCCACTTATATCATTTATAAAGCTACCTGAACTATCACCGTTCAAAGTATTATAAGATTCACGAGGTCATCCCATAGATGAGACCACAAATAAAACTTGAAAATATTTGATCTTTGAAATATTTTGAAAAGAGATGAAGTTACGAGATACTTCATTCAATGGATACACCAATAAAAATGTTTGACCCTGTCAATGCTTCGGCAACCACCCATTAGTAGCCTTTCAATCGAAATGCTACGGGTAGTGTTGCAGAATTATCCAAATGGATGATGAACTCATTACGGGAGTTTACCGCGCCAGGAAGACCACTTACGATGATCAGTCGTAGTAGTACATCCCCACCATTTTCTACATGTAGAGGAGAACCTGTCGGATTTACTTGTCAACCGAACACTGAACTCCTAAGGAATGGACCGCCTTAGCGGAACTTCCAGGCCATTTGGGCCAATATGATAAGGCTGGGCCGGCGCTACTCGACCACTTACGCCACTCCTAGTTCAGATGAAATCCATGACTCTGAAACGTAAAGCTCGTTCCCCCTTTCCCCAAGTAGAAACTTGTTGATACGGCTTCACCAAGAAGTCGTATCTAGTTGGAAAGGAAAACTCACCGATATTTCCCAGGCGATGCCTGTTAATGGATTAACTTGTTCCAAGAATTTTACTTCCCGAATATTGGGTAAGTAATCAAAAACTCTTTTACCAAGACAGCAACCTTGTTGCGAATATAAAACACACCACCGAGCCGGATCCCCCAGGTTTTGAGCGAGTATTTAAATCCCCTTTTTAAAAGGAAGATCTTAAATATAAAAATAGTTTTGGGATCCGCTCTAACTTTTGAAAATCATTTTAAAGACTCGAAAACACTTTAAAGAGTGTTTGGAGTAAAACTGATTTAATGAAGTAAATCAGTCCCCAGAATATTTAGAAAATGACTGAATATTATTATTTAAATAATATTCCCATAAAGAATAATCTTTATAAAAATAATTGAAGTAGAAGTATTAAAACTTATACTTGAAACGAGTATTAAATAACCAAAGATATACTTATATGAAAGTATTATCTTTATTTGAATAATCGAAAATAAGTTTGATTATTAACACCTTATTCTTTAATAAAATAAAGAATATATTTCAGCAAATAATCGGAGTCATAGATCCTCAAATGAATATTCAAATAATATTCATAAATAATATAAAAGAGTCGTACGCCTTCGAATAATATTCGAAATAATATTCAATAATAAAATAAAGTTTAAAGTTATCGAATAAACCTTATTCGATTAAGGGTATATGCAAGTTACCGCTATCCTCTAGCATAGGTATTATCAACTGAACCAACAGATATATAACTCAAGAATATGAGACAGGCATGCATATATATATACACCATATCAGCATGCTTCAATATATCGCAACATTTGCTAATTAACCAATATGCATTTATCACAAGATCAGGCATATACAAATGTATACATCACAACAACAGTATAACGGATAGAATACTTGCCTGAGCGACTTGGGGGTGAGAAAGGCTCGGGACGAGTCTGATAACCTATAAACAACAAGTAAGTTGGAATTAAACCAAAATCACTTGTAAATCTATACTTTAACTAACTTAGACTCTAACGCTTGTTTTGCGCTCACCGATTCGCTTAAGTCACTCGGGTACCCTCGGCTCCACCATTTTTAACAATTTAACCTTTACGAGTTTTAAAGCGATTCCTTCGCGAATGTCTTACCAACTGCCTAACACACTTACCATAAATGTTTCATACATTAATTAACCCTTTTTGGTCTTTAACCTACATTTCAAAGTAAGGCGAGGGAAAAAGTTTCGTTCGCGAAACGCCGTTACTTGAAACGGTCGTTTCTCCTAAACCGTGCATCGGAATCGAACGAACTACATATCAAAACGAAGCTCGTAACATGAGCTATCTAATCATGGCAGTGGTCATAATCTAGCAGGGGGTTCTCGGGTCCTAATGCTATGCACAAAAACAGTCCAAAGAAAATCGGACGTTACGACGGCTATGTTTACGCGATTTCCAAATTTTAAACCATACAAAACCAACCACAAACCAACCTCAAATCCAACACACAACAAACATCCATCCTTATCACATCATAACAACCCCAACCAATTCAATTTAACCATTCATACTTATGCTTAAACTTTACTTTAATCATACTTAAGTTCCTTTAAATCAAAACCACAACAATTACCATTCCATTTCACTACCAATCCAAATCCCAAACTCTAAATCATAACAACAAACTACAATATCAACCCACTAATCAAAATCATCTTATAATATATAGGAATCTAGGGTTTGGAGATGGTATACCTTCCTTGAAGTGGTGGGTGGAGCTAGGAAGCCTTAAGAAGCTTTGAGAAGTCTTAAGAATGCTTGGATCTTCAAGAAAAACAAGAAAAAGTTCAAGTTAAAAACTTGAAAAAACTATTCATTGTCTTCTTCTTTGATTAAATGAAGAAGATTGAGAAAGAATTAATGGCTTAAACTCATGATATAGTCCTAACTAAGCATGAAGATGATTAGGGAATTATCTTACCAATTTAGGAGGCTTGGATCTTGAGTTTTGAAATTCTATGCCTTTAAAAATGCTAAAAGCCGAGAGCAAATGAAGAACTCATGCCTTGGTTGCTTTTGATTTTTGATGAGAATGATTTTTACTTGGCTTGGTTGACTTGTTTTGTATTTGATTTAGTCAATTACTTCCTTGCCCTTGAAATTGTGTGGTTACAAAGCTACCACACCTCCTTCCTTCCCATGTCATGCTTATGTCATCCTCATGATGTCATCCTCCCTTCCTTGTCCTCTTTCTATTGGTTGGATGACATCATTCCCCCTAATCCCTTTGATTAACTTCCTAATCGTTTGCCTAATGACCGCTGATCTGTTATACGGTTTGCTTAACTTTCGTTCTCGTTTATCGTTTGAAGGATCATACCCGGGATCTTATTACTTAGGTTCCCTTAACCTTTCTCAATACATTATATTCCTTTTTATGATCCTCTATTATAATCCTTTAATTTAAATCCTTTTTATCCTGTTACCTTATTCTCAATTCTCTCCGTATCTAGTGGATTTCCGGGAAAAACCAAAGTGTTCGGAATTGGATTCTGACGATCTTTACATACACTTATATACTTCATAGAGTACTAATAATATCCCAGAATATCCATAACAGAACCCCTACATAGTGTGGCGTGAAAAGTTTTCTCATTCAGCTAAAACACTATTCACAAGGGTTACAAAAAGTTGAAAATTTTTGGGGTTATTACAGTCTCCCCTCCTTAAAAGGATTCCGTCCCGGAATCAAACAGAAAACAAATGGGGGTACTTTTCTAGCATTGTGCTCTCTAGTTCCCAAGTTGATTCTTCCACATTATGATTCTGCCATAGTACTCTGACTAGCTTGATCACTTTGTTCCGAAGCACCTGCTCCTTCTTATCCATAATCCTTACTGGCTTCTCCACGTAAGTTAGATCTGGCTGCATATCCACCTGCTCGTACTCCACTATGTGCCTGGCATCCCGATGATACCTCCTTAGCATTGACACATGGAATACATTATGAACTTGTTGCAAATTAGGGGGTAGGGCTAGCTCGTAAGCTAACTTTCCAATCCGTCTTAATATCTCAAAAGGTCCAATATATCTTGGGCTTAGTTTTCCTTTCTTTCCGAACCTCATTAATCCCTTCCAAGGGGATACTTTCAACAGTACTAAGTCCCCTACTTCATATTCCTTGTCCTTTCGGGCTAGGTCTGCATATTTCTTTTGTCTGTCTTGGGCTGCTACAAGTCGCCCTCTGATAAGATCCACTATATCTTTGGTCCTTTGGACCACTTCGGGTCCGAGCATCTTCCGCTCTCCTACTTCATCCCAGTATAAGGGAGATCGACACCTTCTTCCGTACAGGGCCTCATAAGGCGGCATTCCGATGCTAGCATGAAAGCTATTGTTATAAGAAAACTCGATCAACGGCAGGTGATCATCCCAACTTCCTATAAGGTCTATTGCACAGACTCTCAACATATCCTCTAGTGTCTGGATGGTCCTTTCACTCTGTCCATCCGTTTGGGGATGGTACGCGGTACTCATATTTAACTTGGTCCCCGCACATTCCTGAAAGCTCCTCCAAAATCTGGAGTTGAACCTAGGGTCTCGGTCTGAGACAATGGACGCTGGGACTCCATGTCGCGTCACTATTTCCTTAAGGTAAATGTCCACCAGTCTATCGACTGTGTATCTCTCATTGATAGGAATGAAATGAGCTGACTTTGTCAGTCGGTCTATAATTACCCAAATGGCGTCGTGATTGGCTTTCGTCCTTGGCAAGCCTACAACAAAATCCATCGCTATCTGTTCCCATTTCCATTCGGGAATCTCCAGGGGTCGCAAAAGTCCACTGGGTCTCTGGTGCTCTGCCTTTACTCTTTGGAAAGTCAAACACTTGTTTACCCATTCTGCTACGTCCCTCTTCATGTTGGGCCACCAGTAATATTCCTTCAAATCCCTATACATCTTGGTACTTCCCGGGTGAATGGAATACCTTGAACTATGGCTTTCATCCAAAATCTCATCTTTAAGTTCTTGAACATTCGGAACCCAAATTCGGTAGGAGTACCTCATTATCCCTTTATCATCTTTCTCAGTATGGATCTCCTCTCCAGTCATTGACTTTCTGCCTTCATTCATTATTTTCTCCTGGCACAATCTGATCTTTTCCAATAACTCTGGCTGCATTGAGATCTCAAAAAGCTTTTCAGTTCCGGTTCCGGTTACCTTTACTTCTATTTCCATTTTCTCAAAATCCCTTATCAACTCTTCCGAAGTCGTTATCATTCTGAGTCTTTCCTTTCTACTAAGGGCATCAGCCACCACATTGGCTTTCCCTGGATGATAGAGAATCTCACAATCATAGTCCTTGATTAGTTCTAACCATCTCCTCTGGCGCATGTTGAGCTCTTTCTGCGTAAATATGTACTTGAGGCTCTTATGGTCTGTGAAAATCTCGCACTTCTCTCCATACAAGTAGTGCCTCCAAATTTTTAAAGCAAATACTATTGCCGCGAGCTCAAGGTCATGAGTAGGATATCTAACCTCGTATTCCTTCAGTTGTCTCGACGCATACGCAATAACTTTACCGTGCTGCATAAGCACACATCCTAATCCTTTGTGCGACGCGTCACTATATATCACAAAATCTCCTTTTCCGTCCGGCAATGCCAATACCGGAGCCGTTATCAACCTTTTCTTTAATTCCTGAAAACTGTTCTCGCATTTCTCCGTCCATTCAAACTTCTCTGTCTTACGAGTAAGTCGTGTCAAAGGGGCTGCGATCTTCGCAAAGTCCTGCACAAATCTACGATAGTAGCCGGCCAATCCTATGAAACTCCTTACCTCTGTGGGTGTGGTTGGCCTTTCCCAATTTGAGACCGCCTCTATCTTGGAGGGGTCGACCAATACTCCTTCTTTATTGATCACATGTCCTAAAAACTGTACTTCATTCCGCCAGAATTCACACTTCGAGAATTTGGCATATAACTGCTCCTCTCTGAGTATTCCTAGAGCTATCCTCAAATGCTCTGCATGTTCTGCCTCAGTCCTTGAGTAGATCAAAATATCATCGATAAAAACTATCACACACTTGTCCAAGTACTTCTTAAATACTCTATTCATTAAATCCATGAAAGCCGCTGGGGCGTTGGTTAATCCAAAGGACATTACCAAGAACTCATAGTGCCCATACCTGGTACGGAACGCTGTCTTGGAAATATCTTCGGGTTTAATCTTTAGTTGGTGATATCCAGTTCTCAGGTCGATCTTGGAAAAATAAACAGCATCCTTTAGCTGGTCGAACAGATCGTCTATTCTAGGTAATGGGTACCTGTTCTTTATGGTTAGCTTGTTCAACTCTCTATAGTCGATGCACAACCTCATGCTCCCATCTTTCTTCTTAACAAATAAAACTGGTGCTCCCCACGGAGACACACTGGGTCTTATCATACCCTTATCCAAGAGTTCCTGCAATTGGATAGCTAATTCCTTCATTTCTAACGGGGCTAACCGGTAAGGTGCTTTTGAAACTGGCGCCGTCCCTGGGGCCAACTCAATAGCAAATTCAATCACTCTATCAGGTGGTAATCCCGGAAGGTCTTGTGGGAATACATCTTCAAATTCGTTGACTACTGGAATATCTTGTAAGTTGGGCACCTCCTTCTGCGTGTCCACCACATAGGCTAGGTAAGCCTCACTTCCTTTTCGTAGCATCCTTTTGGCCTGGGCCATAGTCAAAAATTTCTGCGTCTGCCTCTTTCCTCTAAATATAACTTCTTTCTTCCCTGGGACATTTAACTTAACTTTCTTCCCTTTACAGTCTATCTGAGCATCGTTGCTAGATAGCCAGTCCATTCCCAAAATTACATCAAACTCCCCTAATTTAAAAGGAATCAGATCAACACCGAAAGATTGATCCCCTATGCCTATCTCACAGGCGGGGTGAATCTGGTTAACAGGAATAATTTCATGATTGGCTATTTCTACTTGTAAGGGTTCTATCAAGGGTTCAGCCTTAAGTCTTAACTTACGCGCAAGGTCCTTTGATATAAAAGATTTAGTTGCTCCCGAATCAAATAAAACATTTGCACTGACTGAATTTAGAGAAAGGGTACCTGCTATCACATCTGAATCTTTCATAGCATCCTGGACTGTCATGTTGAAAGTCCTCGCAGTAGGTGGCTTATTAGAAGCAGCCCTGCTTGCTCCCGAAGCTGCTGGTTTGTTCATTGGGCATTCCCTCTTCCAATGACCTGGGCGTCCGCACTGATGACAAGTGGTGGTTGGAATGACGGCAGGGGCTGACGAAGGGCATTTGTGAGAATAGTGGCCCACTTGCCCACACTTAAAGCAGGTTACTGGCTTTCCCTTACATTCCCCAGAATGCATTCTTCCACAAGTGTTACAGGTTGGCAATGGGGGTCGAGACTGGTTGGAATAAGACATTCTTGACTTCTGGCCGCTCTGGCTCACATTCATGCTCATTGGCCGCTTAAACCCAGTGTTCTTTCCTGGTAGGGACACTGCTCCTCGATTAAATCTAGTTGGGAAGCTCCTTCCTGTTGAACCCCCACCCATGCTCATACTTTTCCTCTTTATTCCCTTCTTCTCTCTTTCCTTCTGCATCTGTTCACTTCCGGCTTCTACAATCGTTGCCTTTTGCACCAGAGTGGCATAGTCCGTAAGCTCAAGGATTGCCACCCTATTCTGAATCCATGGTTTCAGTCCCTGCTGAAACCTCATAGCTTTCTTTTCCTCGGTGCTCACAAACTCCGGCACAAACCTTGATAACTCAGTAAATTTCGCTTCGTACTCTGCTACAGACAAGTTATTCTGCTTTAGCTCCAAGAACTTGAGCTCCATCTGGTTTTCCATAAACCTCGGGAAATACTTTCCCAGAAACAACTGACTAAATCTCTCCCAGGTTATAATAGCATCTGTCTCCATGTTTTTCTTGGCCTCCCACCAGTAGTTAGCTTCTCCTTTCAGAAGGTAGGTAGCAAATACAGTTTTCTGTGCCTCATCGATACTCAAAATCTCAAAAGATTTCTCCATTTCCTTTAACCATGCCCTTGCCTCAACCGGGTCGGCTGATCCGTGGAACTCAGGGGGCTTAAGGGACTTAAAAGCCCTGAAAGAGTTTGCCACTGCATTGTTACTTCCTTGAGGGGGTGGGTTGGGTTGACGTTCCAAATTCTGTCTTAGGAGTTGCATGAACTGGCTCATGGGATCCATGCCTGGGTTTGGTACTGGTTGCTCAACCTCGGTTTCTCCTTCTTCAGCCTCTATCTCAAATCCCTCAACATCATATGTTTCCTCTTCCTCTTCATACAGGGAGTCATCCTGTTCCACATAATCCTCGTCTTCCTCTTCACTGTGTTCCTGGTTTCTATCATCCTGGTTATGGCTTCCCTGGTCCTCAGATCCAGGGTTCGCCCTAGTTCCAATCTTTCTTGGCGGCATGATTCTGATAATAATAAAAACAATTATTGGGAAAATTCAACGTTAGGTCACAATCATATACAACATTGTGCCTTGCACAGCTCTTATAATGGGGAGAATGTATATCGCAATTCTATTATTTTATGATAGTTCTAATGCGAAGTGCAGTAATAATAATGATAAAAACAGTGATCCCGTCACTATGGAACTGAACCGAAAGGAAACAAATATATACATAATGCGAGAAATACATAGTTTGATCTTGTCAAAAGTACAACAGTGCTACAGTCATCTGTCCCAAAAGTGATACACAAGAGTCTATCTGTCTAGTCAGAAAAAGGGATGCTATATACAAGTCAACTATCCCAGAAAATTGGCTCTTACTAAGGCCTCGGCTAACTAGACAACTAGACTATTCCATCATCAATCCTGAATCACACACCGGAGCGGGTCAGCTCCCAAACCCTTTCCATCGCACGACGGAAGATATAGTCGGCCTGCCGCCTGGAGATCCTACCATGCCTGTCCCCCTGGAGAGATCTGAGTCTCGCTCGGGATGTGAGCTCTATCCCCGTAAGCTCCCTCCTCAAGGATCGGGGTATAGAAGCCCTGGTCTCATAAGCTCGGGTACGCCTACCCGCCCTCTCTGCATCCAACTCCCTCCTGGCCTCATCTAGTCGGCCCTCGGCAACAGCCACTCGGGTCCTCAATACATCCTGAACATATCCATGATCTAACGAAGACTGCCTGTGGGCAGGGTCAAGAGGTGGTGAATCCGGAGCCGCTGAGGGTGCCTCCTCGGTCTGCCTAGGCTCGGAAGTATGGGTCTCTGAGCTGTCATCATCAGGAATCCAAGATAGTGGTGGAGGGGTAGGGGCTCTGACCACCGGTAGTGTGGGTAAAGGGATACCAGCATACACTACCATAGGTCCAACACGCTCCTCAGCTACTGGGACCTCATCCGGGTCCTCCTCATCTGGAATAGCAATAACCTCTGTCTCTGACTCCTCTGAGGGGTCCTCCTCATCTGAAACAGCAATGACCTCCGTCTCAGGCTCCTCTGAGGGGTCCTCCTCATCCTCCTCCATCTCAGGCTCCTCCTGATCCTCAACATCTAGCAATGCCTCATCATGCTCACGCTCGAACATCTCAGGGTCCTCTATCTCAGGCGCCTACACATTAAACGAGCTAAGTTACTATCATGATACTTATAAGGGTTCCCGTAAGGGTTTTAACTGTCAGCACTACTTTAAGTAGTCCGACCATGAACTTGGCAAGAGTTCTTATTATCTTTGTGGGTTTGTTATTATATCGTCGCATCATCTCTGAGGTTTATAACGCTTGGCTCTGATACCATTTCTGTAACACCCCCAGATCCGGGGTCGGGGATCCGGGTTGTCACGGTCTTTCTTTCCACAATATCACTTCACTTAATTAATAATAAATAACCTCATGCTGTGACCCCACACTAACACACACCACAACCCGTTATAGTCTCAGAGATGAAATTGAAATAAGTACAAGTCTTTGAATCCACAATTTAAAATTATTACAACCCAAAATGATTACTTGATAATTTACAGTTAATTGCCATTATCTGCCACAAGTTATAATTATACATAATTTGATTCTCAAAAGTAGATGGTCTGAACTACAATGGATCTACCTCTGCAGCTATAGCAGCTACAACATCATCGGGAAGACGCGGGACGCTTCCCACGCGCTTGCGCTGGGTCTGCTGGAGTTTGGCCATCTCTCCTAACTGTTGTTGTGTGATGAAGAAATAAAGCAAGAGTGAGCCTTACAGCTCGCAAGATAATATGTAGTGATAACAATAATACAAGTATCTAAATGGATACTTACTAGAATCTTTATCGTGTGTAAGATAATTACTTACTAGATATAAGTAAAAACAAGGAATGAAGTTACCAATACTTCCCCCCCACTTATATCATTTATAAAGCTACCTGAACTATCACCGTTCAAAGTATTATAAGATTCACGAGGTCATCCCATAGATGAGACCACAAATAAAACTTGAAAATATTTGATCTTTGAAATATTTTGAAAAGAGATGAAGTTACGAGATACTTCATTCAATGGATACACCAATAAAAATGTTTGACCCTGTCAATGCTTCGGCAACCACCCATTAGTAGCCTTTCAATCGAAATGCTACGGGTAGTGTTGCAGAATTATCCAAATGGATGATGAACTCATTACGGGAGTTTACCGCGCCAGGAAGACCACTTACGATGATCAGTCGTAGTAGTACATCCCCACCATTTTCTACATGTAGAGGAGAACCTGTCGGATTTACTTGTCAACCGAACACTGAACTCCTAAGGAATGGACCGCCTTAGCGGAACTTCCAGGCCATTTGGGCCAATATGATAAGGCTGGGCCGGCGCTACTCGACCACTTACGCCACTCCTAGTTCAGATGAAATCCATGACTCTGAAACGTAAAGCTCGTTCCCCCTTTCCCCAAGTAGAAACTTGTTGATACGGCTTCACCAAGAAGTCGTATCTAGTTGGAAAGGAAAACTCACCGATATTTCCCAGGCGATGCCTGTTAATGGATTAACTTGTTCCAAGAATTTTACTTCCCGAATATTGGGTAAGTAATCAAAAACTCTTTTACCAAGACAGCAACCTTGTTGCGAATATAAAACACACCACCGAGCCGGATCCCCCAGGTTTTGAGCGAGTATTTAAATCCCCTTTTTAAAAGGAAGATCTTAAATATAAAAATAGTTTTGGGATCCGCTCTAACTTTTGAAAATCATTTTAAAGACTCGAAAACACTTTAAAGAGTGTTTGGAGTAAAACTGATTTAATGAAGTAAATCAGTCCCCAGAATATTTAGAAAATGACTGAATATTATTATTTAAATAATATTCCCGTAAAGAATAATCTTTATAAAAATAATTGAAGTAGAAGTATTAAAACTTATACTTGAAACGAGTATTAAATAACCAAAGATATACTTATATGAAAGTATTATCTTTATTTGAATAATCGAAAATAAGTTTGATTATTAACACCTTATTCTTTAATAAAATAAAGAATATATTTCAGCAAATAATCGGAGTCATAGATCCTCAAATGAATATTCAAATAATATTCATAAATAATATAAAAGAGTCGTACGCCTTCGAATAATATTCGAAATAATATTCAATAATAAAATAAAGTTTAAAGTTATCGAATAAACCTTATTCGATTAATAGTTTGGAAAACTATAACCATATATATATAAGTATATATATATATATATATATATATCCATATCCATATATACAAAATCTACTCGGGATCCTCGACTCCCGGTTTTAGAAAATATTTTCACCTTTGGATCCCTATACTAAGGGTATATGCAAGTTACCGCTATCCTCTAGCATAGGTATTATCAACTGAACCAACAGATATATAACTCAAGAATATGAGACAGGCATGCATATATATATACACCATATCAGCATGCTTCAATATATCGCAACATTTGCTAATTAACCAATATGCATTTATCACAAGATCAGGCATATACAAATGTATACATCACAACAACAGTATAACGGATTGAATACTTGCCTGAGCGACTTGGGGGTGAGAAAGGCTCGGGACGAGTCTGATAACCTATAAACAACAAGTAAGTTGGAATTAAACCAAAATCACTTGTAAATCTATACTTTAACTAACTTAGACTCTAACGCTTGTTTTGCGCTCACCGATTCGCTTAAGTCACTCGGGTACCCTCGGCTCCACCATTTTTAACAATTTAACCTTTACGAGTTTTAAAGCGATTCCTTCGCGAATGTCTTACCAACTGCCTAACACACTTACCATAAATGTTTCATACATTAATTAACCCTTTTTGGTCTTTAACCTACATTTCAAAGTAAGGCGAGGGAAAAAGTTTCGTTCGCGAAACGCCGTTACTTGAAACGGTCGTTTCTCCTAAACCGTGCATCGGAATCGAACGAACTACATATCAAAACGAAGCTCGTAACATGAGCTATCTAATCATGGCAGTGGTCATAATCTAGCAGGGGGTTCTCGGGTCCTAATGCTATGCACAAAAACAGTCCAAAGAAAATCGGACGTTACGACGGCTATGTTTACGCGATTTCCAAATTTTAAACCATACAAAACCAACCACAAACCAACCTCAAATCCAACACACAACAAACATCCATCCTTATCACATCATAACAACCCCAACCAATTCAATTTAACCATTCATACTTATGCTTAAACTTTACTTTAATCATACTTAAGTTCCTTTAAATCAAAACCACAACAATTACCATTCCATTTCACTACCAATCCAAATCCCAAACTCTAAATCATAACAACAAACTACAATATCAACCCACTAATCAAAATCATCTTATAATATATAGGAATCTAGGGTTTGGAGATGGTATACCTTCCTTGAAGTGGTGGGTGGAGCTAGGAAGCCTTAAGAAGCTTTGAGAAGTCTTAAGAATGCTTGGATCTTCAAGAAAAACAAGAAAAAGTTCAAGTTAAAAACTTGAAAAAACTATTCATTGTCTTCTTCTTTGATTAAATGAAGAAGATTGAGAAAGAATTAATGGCTTAAACTCATGATATAGTCCTAACTAAGCATGAAGATGATTAGGGAATTATCTTACCAATTTAGGAGGCTTGGATCTTGAGTTTTGAAATTCTATGCCTTTAAAAATGCTAAAAGCCGAGAGCAAATGAAGAACTCATGCCTTGGTTGCTTTTGATTTTTGATGAGAATGATTTTTACTTGGCTTGGTTGACTTGTTTTGTATTTGATTTAGTCAATTACTTCCTTGCCCTTGAAATTGTGTGGTTACAAAGCTACCACACCTCCTTCCTTCCCATGTCATGCTTATGTCATCCTCATGATGTCATCCTCCCTTCCTTGTCCTCTTTCTATTGGTTGGATGACATCATTCCCCCTAATCCCTTTGATTAACTTCCTAATCGTTTGCCTAATGACCGCTGATCTGTTATACGGTTTGCTTAACTTTCGTTCTCGTTTATCGTTTGAAGGATCATACCCGGGATCTTATTACTTAGGTTCCCTTAACCTTTCTCAATACATTATATTCCTTTTTATGATCCTCTATTATAATCCTTTAATTTAAATCCTTTTTATCCTGTTACCTTATTCTCAATTCTCTCCGTATCTAGTGGATTTCCGGGAAAAACCAAAGTGTTCGGAATTGGATTCTGACGATCTTTACATACACTTATATACTTCATAGAGTACTAATAATATCCCAGAATATCCATAACAGAACCCCTACATAGTGTGGCGTGAAAAGTTTTCTCATTCAGCTAAAACACTATTCACAAGGGTTACAAAAAGTTGAAAATTTTGGGGTTATTACACAATGTGTCTTTTGATGACAAGAAGATCACTGGTCTTAAAGATTTCGTTGACCATGATCAGCTGAGATTTGAAAATGAAGACTTATATTCTGATACTGAAAATCCTGACAGTCTAATTCCTGATACTGCAAACTCTGATGGATTAAACTCTGATGTTATTGAAACTGTGGTGACTACGTTAAATGAAGATGCCCCTATGCAGGGGAAGCATACTCAAAATCCTACCACATCTCAAGAAACATCCGAACATGCATCTGGCTCTTCAAGTTCTGATTCGTCAAGTTCTGATAAGCCAAGTTCTGATAGTACTGAAAATCTAAATACTGAAGAATCCAACTCAGAGAGCATAGTTTCAGGGGGAGCATCAGAAAATGAAAATGAAGATAGCATGGATCATGGGGGAGCATCCAGTTCTAGAGAAAACCTTCCATCTGCAAGGAAGTGGACAAAATCACATACACCTGATTTGATAATTGGAAATCCTGATGCAGGTGTCAGAACTAGAACAGGTACTTCAAATGAGTGTCTTTACAATTCTTTTCTCTCTCAGACTGAGCCAAAGAAAGTGGAAGAAGCTCTTCAAGATGCTGATTGGGTGCAAGCAATGCAGGAAGAGTTGAATGAATTTGAAAGAAACAAAGTCTGGACCCTAGTACCAAGACCAAAGTATAGATCTGTTGTTGGTACAAAGTGGGTATTCAGAAACAAAACTGACACTGATGGCATAATTACAAGGAATAAGGCAAGGCTGGTTGTAAAAGGATATTCTCAACATGAGGGAATTGATTATGATGAAACATTTGCACCAGTTGCTAGGTTAGAAGTCATAAGGATATTTTTGGCTTATGCTGCTCACAAAAAGTTTACTGTCTTTCAAATGGATGTGAAAAGTGCTTTTCTCAATGGAGAATTGGAGGAAGAGGTATATGTTGAACAACCTCCAGGTTTTGTAGATACCAAACATCCAGATTATGTCTACAGACTTGACAAAGCACTTTATGGACTTAAGCAAGCTCCTAGAGCATGGTATGAGACTTTAGCTCAGTTTCTTCTGGAAAGTGGATTCAACAGAGGGACAATAGACAAAACACTGTTCTACCTCAACCATGGAAAGGACTTACTTCTGGTCCAGATTTATGTTGATGATATCATTTTTGGATCTACAAATGACAAACTTTGCAAGAAGTTTGCCAAACTTATGCAGTCAAGATATCAGATGAGTATGATGGGGGAACTTAGCTATTTTCTGGGCCTTCAAGTCAAGCAGAATGAGGAAGGCACTTTTATTTGTCAAACCTAGTACACCAGAAACTTGCTAAAGAAATTTGGAATGCAAGATTGTTCAAGTGCATCCACTCCAATGGCCACTGCAACAAAACTGGATAAGGATACTGGTAAATCAGTAGATATTACTGACTACAGAGGTATGATTGGCTCTCTACTCTATCTAACTGCTAGTAGACCTGATATCATGTATGCTACCTGTCTTTGTACAAGATTTCAAGCAGATCCAAGAGAACCTCACTTAACAGCTGTAAAAAGAATCTTTAAGTATCTTAAAGGAATAGCTACTCTGGGATTATGGTATCCTAAGAATCAGATTTTAAACTAATAGGTTACTCAGATGCAGATTTTGCAGGTTGCAAAATTGACAGGAAAAGCACAAGTGGAAGCTGCCAATTTCTTGGAGGCAGATTGGTTTCTTGGTAGAACAAGAAACAAAAGTCAATTTCCACATCAACTGCAGAAGCAGAGTATATTGCTGCAGGAAGCTGTTGTGCACAGATTCTTTGGATGAAGAATCAGTTACTGGATTATGGGTTAACATATTTCAAAATCCCTATTTACTGTGATAATCAAAGTGTTATTGCTATGACAGGTAATCCAGTTCAACACTCAATGACAAAGCACATCAGCATCAGGTACCACTTCATCAGGGAACATGTGGATGAAGGTACAGTGGAATTGCATTTTGTTCCCACAGATCAACAGTTGGCAGATATCTTCACAAAACCATTATGTGAAGCTACTTTTACAAGATTGGTAAATGAACTTGGAATGGTTTCAGGTTCCTTCTCTAAATCTGCTTAGACTTGTTCTGTGTTATCAGACTTTATGCTCAGTATTTACAGAATTAATCTCATTCTGTATTCTGTGCTTAATTGATAAATGTCTTTAAGTACTGACTGTTGTCTGATATATGTTTCTAAACTCTGATAAGTGATATGTCTGTTCTAGTACCTATTCAATCCTATGAGGATAACTGTACTAGATACTGACCTAGTAGTCTTCAATAAACAAATGATTCCATGGAAGAAGTACTTATTTCAGTGGAAATCTTATGACACTAGCAAATTCTGATAACTGAGCTTAGTTAAGTTCACTTTGTATCTCTTATTACTAAGTCACAAATTAGAATAATGCTACTCATCTGTTAAGTTCTGATACTAGTAAAACTGCTGAATGTACTAAGTGCTGATAGACCTCTCTTATCAAAAGCAAAAGCAAAAAGATCAAAGATTAAAATCAGGTACTCCTTTGAGATCTAGAGTAAAAATGTGGAAGGGACGACCCAAGTGCATTGCTGGTATTAAGTAAATATGCATCAGAAAAGCAAAATATTTTCTTGGTGACTTTTCACACTCTATGATTACTGGAGAAATACTCTGAAAATAGCATAAATTCTGATAAACAGTCGTGACTCACTTACACTGAGAAGCCACTGTAAAATAGAATTTCAAAAGATGCATAAAATTAGCACAAAACAGTTGAGGTGGACTCAAGCATAAACTCATTCTTCAGTAGGTTTCAGGACAATGACAGATCTTTAGCAAAATTTTAGTTATGCCTTATTTCTAAGATGTACTGCAGTGAATCAGACTTTACTCTTTGTCTGTTTTTAGCTTAATGCACACACTAATCACTCCATCTGAATGATGAAAATTTCTGTGGTGGTCTATGTTATTTTAGATAAAACAGTCAATGTGTCATTATTGCACAAATTCTGAGGACAAGTTCTAAGTTACACGTTCTGATGATTAAGTTCTGACGTCCATAACTCAGAACTTGTATGAGTATTTACTAAGATATGCATTCCTTTTTCGAGTTAAGAAATTATGTTCTGATGACTGTTAAGTTCTGGTATAGGTCTAAGTTCTGATTTCTCAGTCTAATCCTTTACTTGGCTTCTCTTTGAATAAAATTTGATAACAGTCTCAGTTTGTACTCGAATATGTTGAAGTGGAAGATTAATAGTCACTGTGATTAGGATTAATGGTATTTGTACTTGAACAGTCCGCTGTTTCTTGTGTTTTGTGCGGTCTAGACCATGCTTCCTCTTTCCAATGACTGTTATTCTTTTTCAAAGTCTAGGGAGACGAGGTAGAATTAATTCTACCTGTCAGCATTAAATATCTTTGCGTCTCTTGGCATTCTCTTGCCTATATAAGCAACCACTTCACATCAGTCTTTCCATCACATTCTTCTCACACACTTATCATCCTTCTTCTATCAAAAACACAATGGTTCGATACAACATGTTTTTGAACAACCAAACCTTCATAATGGAGCTAAGTTGTGCCGACTGGCAGCAGGAGTGGCATGTAACAGCCATTCCTGAGGAGATCTGGGATTCTGTCCCACAGGAGGTGCTAACTCACCTCCTATTCTTCTATATGGATTACCATCGCCATCTGGAGCGATTGGAGGAGGAAAGGCGGGAAGCTATCCGTCAGCAAGAGCGAATCATACGACCCGCCATCTTGTTCGTCGAAGATAGGAAGAGGAAGATGACTTAATCTCGTCTTCTTCCTGTTCTTCTTCATCATCAGCTTTGTCAGGCTTCTTAGCTAGGACTAAAGCTGTTGACGTTAGGATTAGAAGCTTAGGGAAAATCTTGTATAAGTATTGATGTAATTTCCATTTCATAAATGTATTGACTTGATATATTAATGAAATTTTTTTTACTTAAAGATTTTGTCTCTGAGTTATTTTATCTTGTGTTGATAAATCCTGATTGATATTCTGATGACCATTTAAATTGTTTTTTTTATTTAAGTTCTGATTCTCTGTCAGCACTTATTCATCGAAATTATCTCGGTCATTTTTAACATGATTTATTTTCAGAATATTAATATTGTAGTGAAAAATAATTCAATCAGTGCTAACGGTTTAAATTTTGAATTAAAACTGTTTCTCTTGATTAATGGAACGGTTTTTCCTTGAAACAAGGCAACTGGGTAAGTAATCATTCCTGTTTTCTCGAGCCCAGTAACTATCCGTTATTACTGCATGTCTGACAGGTGTCCAACGGTAATATTTTTTTGTATAAGTACAGCAGAGAGAAGATTTCTGTAATCTTTTTAATTTCTTCATCTTTTATCTCTCTTCTTACTTTTACTCTCCTTCACTTTACTTTTTCCATTGTTCTCATACAGACATTATATCAAACAACTATCAGGCATTCTTAATTCTCAATTTTTTTTTCACATGGCACCAAAGGATTTAATCATTGATGGAGCAAAGTTTGTTCCAAACAACTATGCTGTAATTCTTGATCATGCTGAAGCTCCATCTGAATTGCACTTTGTGCAAGATCTTCTTGCACATAGTGAGGTTGGGTACGCCTTAACTCAGCCTGAATTATTTTCAAGTCAACAAGTTCTGAGGTTCTGGAGGACTGGCGTTTTTGATGATGGTGGTAACCGTGGAACTCCCAGTATTATCTTCCAAGTGGGTGATTCATCTTTTGTAGTCACTCCTGGTACAATACGCAGGGCTTTACATCTTCCAGAGGATTGTACTTTCTCAGTTCCAGAGGACTCAGCCCTTCGGGAGTTAATGGCTGAATTGGGATATGAAAAGAGTCTGACGAAACTTGGACAGTTGAAACGGGCTAATATCAGAAGAGAATGGAGTTTCTTCTTTGATTGCATCACCAAAGCTTTTGGGAACAAATGTTCAAATTTTGATGCTATCCCAATTCTGAGTCAGCATATAGGGTATGCTATTATCCATCAAACTCATTTTGATTTTGCAACTGGAATAATTGGTTTTATTGGGGATAGGATGACAGAGGATCGAGATGTTGTTTATTTTGCTAGATTCTGTCAACTTATTTACACTTACTGTACTGATGAACCTCATTTAGTCAGCACTCAAACCCCACCTTTTAAGGTTGCAAAAAGGTACTTTAATGACCTGGTAAATGCTGATACTAAGAAGAAAATGGTTAGACCATTACAGATTCCTAAGTCTGTAAAACAGATCCTGGTAAATGCTGATCCTGATACCTATAGATCTGTTTACTCTGATGTCCAACCACCTCCAACCACCCAAAATCCATCTACCTCAGTACCTACCTCTCATTCTACTCAACCTACCCTCAGAACTTATCTCAAATCCTATCTCTCAACTTCACAGACTGCTCAACCTTCTTTTTCAGCACCTACTGTGAAGCCTACATCCTCTAAGCCAAAGAGAACAAAGACTGTTCCTCAAACACCTCAAAAGATGAGGAGATTTACTTTGAGAGATGAATCAGATTCTGAGGAACAGATTCCTTCTTCAGAACCTGTGGTGGTTGAAGCTGAGAAAGCAACTTCTCAGAAGGATTCTGAAAATGGGGGTTCTAGGCTTCTCAAGAGGCTTAGACGCATGATAGTTCCTGAAACTCCCAAGGAATCCAAATTAACAAGGAAGTACAAGAAACAGAGGGCACAAAGGCCAGTTTCAGATGATGAGGAGGAAGCAGCTAAGGAAGGGAATCAGGAATCTCTGATCTCACAAGACAAGGAATTTGCTCCAGTCACTTCTTCTCCATCAACTCCATCTCAGGAAGCTGTATCTGACAAGGCTAACTCACCATCTGTGTCTCTTGTTGATCCAGGCATAAGTGCTGAAATTGATATTCAGAACTTGGTTGTGCCTGCAATACTTTTCTTAGAAGCTCCAACAGCAAATAATCCTTCCACAACACCTGTTACTGATGCTGTTCAAACTCCAGAGTTATCAACAACACCTTCTCTGCATCAAGATGCTGATGATCAGATTTTAGGTGAGCATCAGGATATGGCTGTTGATCAGAACTTAGTATCAGATCAGCAATTAGAGGATGCTGAAGCCTCCATTGCTACTCACACTGTTGTCTTATCAGAAGATACTGATTCTTTAAGTTCTGATGCTGCAAATGTTGGAGATACTGGTGAAGCTGCTACAACTGTAGATGCTAATGAAGCAGGTCCTTCAGGACATACTCCTCCACCGACTCTTCCTAAGTCTGAACTGGTAAAGGAGTTTGTTATCAGGGATGCACCAGTACCTTAGAGTGAAACTCCTGCAGGTCAGGAGTGGACTAAGGAATGGAACTTAGTTTCATGTGTTCCAAATGCTTTACATCTTGCTGAGCACTTGACTAAAGCTGATGAAATGTTCAATTCTGATGATTTTAAAACCCAGCTTAGAGTCACTGCATTGAGTACTAAACATCTACAAGGTCTTCATTCCAATACTCATGCAGAGCTACACAAGATTCAGGAGAACTTTATCAAACAGGAACAAGTTTGGAAAATTGATAAGAAAAAGTTCTTCCAACCTACCATTGACAGGGTTGCTTATATTGAGAAAACTCAAGAGAAACAACAAGCTCAGATTGATCAAATTCTGACAAATCAAGCTTCTCAGCAATCGCAACTTACTGAAATCCAGACCTCAGTGGAACTACTTATCTCTCTTTTATTACCTGCTGATGCCAAAAAGGGGGAGAAGGTAATTAAGTCCAAATGCAAAACCAACAAGACACTGCAAGGAAAGGATGATGGAAAAGATGACCAAGGAACCTCTGGAATGGGTAGTGGTCATAGTCAAGGTAGAAGGTTTACATCAAGACAAGCTAGTCACAGAACAAGTTCTGATACTGGGAAAAGAATAAGTTCTGAAGCTGGTAAAAGGATAAGTTCTGATGAACTTCTAGATCTTGATGAGGAAATGTCAAGACAGTTATTTCTTCAAGAAAATCCAGGGATGGACTTGGAAAGTTTAAAGAAAGAAGAAGCCAGACTTAAATCAGAGAAAGTCACATCTAAATCTGAAGCTTCTGGTAAAAAGTTACTTCCAAAACCTAAAGGCATTATGATCAAAGAAAGGATACATACTGAAGCAACTTTGGCTAGATCACAACCACAGATAGATCCAAGATCCAAGGGTAAAGAAAAGGTTGGTGAACCTATCAAGCCTTATGTACCTCCTGAGGAAGAAGAAATTACTGATGGAAAAGATGATCTTGCTCTAACTACAAGAAAAGTTCTTAAAACAACCTCTGACATGGCTCAAGTTGTTCAGAGTCAAGAAATTATAAGTTCTGATATTCAGAAGAAGCAAGTAACCTCTGACAGTGCTCAAGTTAACTTGATATCAGAAAATAGATCAAAAACACTCCTACCAGGATTCACTAAAGCAAAATAGACTCAATCTTTGAAGACTACTGCAAGTGGTTTTGAAGCAAGAGTAGTTACTGGAAAGGAAGCTAGAGATAAAACTGGATTGGGAAGTGCTGATGAAAGAAGAGTACACAACACTACAAATGATCCAACTTCCTTGAGTGAACCAGGTATTGGAGCAACTCTTGAGAGATTGAATCAACTGGAATCTGTACAGATGGTTTACCATACCTACTTGAAAGAATACATCATGTTGTATTTCATGACAGATGGTAGGGTTTATCATATAAGACAAAATGCCATTCCTTTGAAGTATTTTGAAGAATTGGAGCATGTACTTTTCTTACTTCAAGTGGATGACAGAATAACAGAGACTGCTGCAAACTACTTAAAAGAACAGATTCAGAGACAGAAAAGGCTTTATTCTGTTAAGTCTGACAGCATATATGTTCCAAAGTACAGAGATCACAATGGTGATAATGTTGATATGAAGCCTAATACTGCACAGATCAGAACGTATCTTGGTATTAAGGGACTTGAATTCAATCTTGAATCTGACAAAGCTTATGTTATAAGACTAGATCAGGAGTTGAGAAAAGCAAAGATTAATGATCTCAGAGCTGCAATCTTTCAAACTGGTGAAGATACTGCAGAGCTTAAAGGTGTTAAAAGGAGAATGATTGATGAACTAAGATATGCTGAAAAATGTTTGTTGAAGAACTATCTCAGAACAACTCTTGACATCAGAGAGATCAGAAAATGAAGAAGCCAAGTCGAAGATCTACAACTGCTTAAATTCTGATATTTATACAAATTGAAGTTGTTATCAGAAGTTGAAATTGGTAAAAACTTTAAGGACTGTAAGTTGTAGTTATCTAGTCTATTTCTCATGCATTTGTACTTAATGTTTTTGACATCATCAAATATCTGTTAAACTTGTATATTTTGTTAATTTACAAGTTGGAGGAGATTGTTAGATATATTTGATAATGTCATGGCTAATATGTTTTATGTTTAGCTTTCAGATCTTACGTGAACAGGATAAATCAGTACTTAACTGTTGATCAGTACTTATACTGGAAGTCAGGACTTAAGGATATCAGTACTTATATTATCAGGAGATAATCATCAGAAGATAGATATCAGAACTTAAGTGCTGAAGGACAATCAGATAAGGACAGTAGCTGATTAAAGGAAAGAAGATCGAGATAAACATAAGAAGAGATATGCATGAAGAAGGAATTCCGTGAAGAATGGAATACTTGGAAGAAAAGATATCTGATTGATATATTTTAGGAAGCAGAATTATATTCCATATCAATTAGCGATTATCTTGTAACTGTGTAGTATATAAACACAGACATAGGGTTTACACTATAAGTGTTATCATTATTAGAAAAGATTATTCATTGTAACCCTAGCAGCTCTCGTGATATTTGTTCATCACTGAGAGGTAACAGTTCCATACTGTAACAGAGTTTATTGTTTCAATAAAGTTTGTTTTCTGTTACTTAAGTTCTTAAAGTTCGATTTGAGTGTACTATACACTGTATTCACCCCCTCTACAGTGTGTGTGTGACCTAACAAAGCATTTCCATTGTGAAGGTAGCAGAGTTCCAGAGTCATCTCAATTAAAGAATATACATAATAATATCACAACCAAAACCTACCATCCCTTATACTCACATATTCCTTACATCACATAATACAGATAAATACCTAGTGTATGTATTCCAAACCTTGGTTAAACAAATTATATCCATCCGAATTGTTCTGTGACATTACTTAATAAACATAAAACTGAGTTATTTTCCATCATAACTATTATATTGGCAATAAAAACATCACAATTTCGTAACTAAATATCTTGCAAAATGTCACAATACTCTATCTTTGGATAAAACAACAACAAATGAAGGTAAAAAACAAATGAAATCATAAAATCGGTATTTTAGGCTAAAAAGTATCATACAACATCTTGTAGAGATAATTCGAAGGGGATAATCAATAATTTTCATTTATCGAAAAATACGTTAAATCATCACAGTCAAATTAACATTATATATATATAAAAAATGACAGCAATGCAACATAAAAAGGTTATAATGTAGTGGTAACAAGAGCATACATTAACGAAACCCAACTGAACATTTCTTTATGAAAGCTTGAACACATAATCGAATATCAATTATAAAACCCTAATCGCCTAAAATTTTACAGTGTGCATATATATTGTTGGATATATTTGAGATGTCATGTCTAATATGTTTCATGTTTAGTTTTCAGATCTTAACAAACATGAAATATCAGTTCTTACTGAAATCAGTACTTACTGGAAGTCATGACTTAATGTCATATCAGGACTTAAGATCATATCAAAACTTAAGTACGGGAGGACTGACAGTTAAGGAAGGAAGCTGATTAAAAGTAGAAGATCGAGACTAATACAGAAGAAGATATGCAAGGAAAGAGTTAGAGGACTAGAAGAATTATATAAAATATTTGATTGATATATTTTAGGAGACATAATTATATTCCATATCAATTAGAAGTTATCTTGTAACTGTGTACTATATAAACACAGACATAGGTTTACACTATATGTGTTATCATTATCGAGAAGATCATACATTGTAACCTAGCAGCTCTCGTGATATTTGTTCATCACTGAGAGAGAACAATTGCATTGTAACAGAGTTTATTATATCGAATACATCTGTTTTCTATTACTTGTGTTCTAAATCGATTTGATTGTATTAAACACTGTATTCAGCCCCCTTCTACAGTGTTGTGTGACCTAACAAGTGGTATCAGAGCTTATCTGTTAACACACATATAGTAAAGATCCAAAACAATCAAGTCTGAAGAAGCAGAAAATCTAACCAAGCCCGCTAAAACTGAAGAAACTCCAAAGACTCAAGCCCACAGTCGATATGAGACTATTAAGGTTCCCATGCTGAGACCTTCTGAGTATCCCATATGGAAAGTGAAGATGGCTATATTTTTGGAAGCTACAGATCCAGAATACCTTGACAGAATTAATGAAGGACAACATAAGCCAACCAAGCTCTCTGTTGTAGTTGCAAATCAGCTAGCAAAGACCGTACCAAAGGAGAAAAGCGAGTATACAGCTAAAGATATCTCATCTATTGCCAATGATGCAAAGGTAAGGCATTTGCTGCATAGTGCCATTGATAATGTCATGTGAAACAGGGTAATTTACTGCAAGACTGCAAAGGAGATATGGGATGCCTTGGAGACAAGATGCCAGGGAACTCATGCAATCAAGAAGAACAGGAGGACTATACTCACTCAAGATTATGAGCACTTTGACTCAAAACCTGATGAGTCATTAACTGGTTTATATGACAGATTTGTCAAACTCTTGAATGATATGTCACTAGTGGATAGGGAATATGATCTTGAAGATTCAAATCTTAAATTCCTTTTAGCTCTTCCTGGAAGTTGGGATTTGAAGTCAACTATTATAAGAGACAACTATGCTCTTGATGAAACTACTCTTGATGAAATTTATGGTATGCTCAAGACTCATGAACTTGAGATGGATCAAAGAAGCAAGAGACATGGGAGAAAGTCAAGGATAGTTGCTCTTAAGGCTGAGGAGGAATCCCCCAAAGTGGCTGTCTCAAAGAAAGGCAAAGGAAAGGTACTCATCATAAAGTATGATTTAGAATCATCAAGTACTGATGATGATGATTCAGAAACTGAAAGTCTACCTGAAGTAGATGTTGATGAAGAGATGATGAAATTGTGTGCTCTTATGGTGAAGGGTATTACAAAGATAGCCTACAGGAAATTTAGAAGGGGAAAGAAGTTTTCCAGGAAAAGTGGAAGTTCTGATAAGAAGGGATTCAGAAAATCTGAAGGCAAAGTAGGAAAGTCTGACAGAGGAGATTACTTGAATGTCAAATGCTACAACTGTGGTGAGAAATGCCACATATCTCCTGATTGCAAGTAAGGAAAGAGTGACAAAGGCAAGGCTCTTGTCACAAAGAAGAAAATATGGACAGACACTTTAGATTCTAAAGATAAAGGGAACTATGCCTTGATGGCAAATGCTGATAGCAGTTCTGATGCTGTTGAATTAAAGGTACCTCAAACAACTTATGCTTTTCATACTGATGATATTACTGAGTTGAGATTATATCTTAAAACTATGTTTATTAGCTATAGAGATCCAACTTTAACATGTGAGAGATTATCAGGACTTGGACTAACTCTGGCAGAACAACTCAGAATTTGCTAAGTAGTGGAAACTGGAAAGAGGGCTTAGGTTATGGAGATGATAAAAGTGAAAAAGGAACTGAACAAATTGAGCCAATTATTGTTAAAAAGACTACTAAGCCAAAGGTAAATCCTGTTAAGTTTGTAGCTAAAACTGTAAAGTATGATTCTGAAAAGATGAAAGATATTGATACGAAAGTTGAGACAGAGTCAACTTCTGACAAATTAAAATAGGATAAACCAGCTGAAGTTAACATATGCTTAATGACAAAGAAGTAGCTTAAACATAAGCTGAAAGAGATTAGTAGTGCGAACAAGGTAAAAGCAGATAGGAAAAATAGGAATGGAAAGGAAGGTGTGAATAAAAGTAATAATTATATGCCTGTTCCTAATGCTCCTAGAAAGAAATGTTATAACTGTGGAAACTCTAACCATATTGCTTCTTTTTGCAGGAAGAATAAGAATATTAACTCTTTACCTCCTAAGTCAGGAGTTAAGAGTCAGTCTGTTAGGTTTAAGCCATAAAATCCTTGTTTTCATTGTGGTAGTATATGGCATTCCATTTATACTTATAAGGAATATCATAGTTTGTACTATGATTATTATCAGATAAAACCTTCTTTGAAGAAAGTTACTTTAATTCCTTCTAGTGTAAAGTATGATGCAAAGTCTGATACTGTAAAATATGATAAGAAAAATGTTAGCATAAACTCTGATGTTAAATCCCCTGCAAATGCTAACAAACTTAATAAGGCCAAAGGATCCAAGCAAGTTTGGGTCCTTAAAACTAACCATTAGTGGTCTTTCTGATTGCAGGGCAATAGGAAGAACATCCTAGTTCTAGACAGTGGGTGTTCAGGACATATGACTGGAAATAAAGCCCTGCTATCAGACTTTGTGGAGAAAGCTGGCCCAGGAGTATCTTATGGAGATGGCAACATGGGAAAAACTCTGGGATGTGGCAAGATCAATCTTGGGAATGTCATCATTGAATCAGTAGCTCTTGTCTCAGGACTTAAACACAATCTGTTGAATATAAATCAAATCTGTGATAGAGGTTATCATGTGGATTTCTTTGAAGAACACTGTGAAGGTAAAAGCAATTCTACAGGCAAAGTGGTCTTGAAAGGTAACAGGCATGGTAACATTTATGAAGCCAGACTTTCAACAAGTACTGATGGTTCTACAATCTGTCTGTTGAGTAGAGCATCAATTGAAGAAAGCTGGAATTGGCATCATTTAAATTTCAACAATATAAATGAGCTTGTAAAGAAAGATCTTGTGAGAGGACTGCCAAAGTCAATTTTTGCTCCTGATGGCCTTTGTGATTCATGTCAAAAGGCAAAATAAATAAAATCTTCTTTCAAGAGCAAAACCGAGTCATCAATTCTTGAGCCTTATCACCTACTGCATGTTGATCTATTTGGTCCGGTCAATGTCATGTCTATTGCAAAGAAGAAATATGCTATGGTTATAGTGGATGAGTTCACAAGGTACACTTGGGTGTACTTCTTGCACAAGAAGAATGAAACTGCATTTACTCTAACCGATCATGTCAGAGAGCTGGATAAATTGATCAAAGATTCTGTTAAAATAATAAGGAGTGATAATGGCACTGAGTTCAAGAATTTGATTATGGAAGAGTTCTGCAAAGAGCATGGAATCCAACAGGAATTTTCTGCACCTAGAACTCCACATCAAAATGGAGTTGTAGAAAGATAGAAAAGGACTCTCATGGAAGCTACACGAACTATGCTTGATAAAGCAAAGCTACCAATCTATTTTTGTGCTGAAGCTGTTGTTAGGGCGAAATCACGCACTAATATTCACGCAAGTATACGCGTTCGCAAGTAATATAGAATACTTTCTAGTTCGTTCCCACAGAGACTCAGACTAAATTATTGTCTAATTAAACTCACTCACCAATGTATGATTACTTCTCAATGTTAAGACACTAACACTTAAGATTATTGATTAAATATTAACTATAATTAACTACTTAATTAATCACTTACTTAACACTTCAAATTATCAATAATATAACACTCATGAGATCACAACTTCATTATTACTTCCTTCAATAGCCATTGTTATTACCTTTAGCATGTGACAGTGATGATATTAATCGAATAACACGAAACTGATAAAAGCCAACTTTCATTGTACTAATACCATTCTACCAAGCAACCACAATTAAGATAGAAGTTGAATAGTCATCAATTATGTTGAGTTCCTATATGTCTACAGAAATTGACAACACAACGATTTAAGCACAAGTTATTCCTTCTGATTATATAGGGCAAATAAAACTGTTAGAGTTACCCACTAATCATGCACAACATACATGAACCTATGCTAGCATGGCAAGTTCTAAATCTCAAGATCCACCGTCGCTTCACAAGAGATTAACACCCTATCTTATATGTTCGCGACGCACATAAGACGAATACGCACAACCAATACTAGATATCATACAATCATCACACACTAAAGTATTAAACAATTAACTAAAGAATTCCATAATAAATCCGTTGCAACCCCATGATCACGATTAGCCCATAATAGCACTTATCGTCATCTTGGGTTCATATGAATTCATGATAAACAAACACAAGAAAATAATAACTAAACTAATTATATTAAAATAGAGTACGTCACAAGAGTAAATAAGTTCAAAGTAAGAAAACTAGCATCCAACGTTACAACGAAACAAGAATCACAAGAAAATATGCTTCCTCTTCGTTACGGTGTGCTAAATCGGTCTTCTTCCTTATCTCCTTCGCTCCTTGCGTAAAAACACAATCTTCTTCAATCCACACTGGTGAAAACGTCTCAAATCTACTTATATAATAGTCCCATAAAACTCAGATTACATAGAAGTGGAAACCAAACAGAAGTAGAAGTCCTGAAATAATATATTTTTTTCCCCGACCCTGCGCGGCCGCTCAGCATAGCTGAGCGGGCGCTCAGCTTGCTGCGCGGCCGCTCAGCTTGCTGCGCGGCCGCTCAGCTTGCTGCGCGGCCGCTCAGCAATGCTGAGCGGGCGCTCAGACCTCTACTGGAAAAAATCTGATTTTGCTCCGTTTCTTCACCGTAATCTGCCCGTTTCTTTCCTCTCGCAATGGTGAACACATGCCAAGGCTTATTCTTGATGATTCCTCCCCCGAAATGCAACTAATACCCTGAAATGCATAAACACTAGAAAAACGCATCAAATACACAAAATACTTGATTTCAAGACACCAATTTAAGCCATTTTAAGACGTTCTAAGTGGTATAAAATGCCACTTATCACACCTCCAAACTTAAATCGATGTTTGTCCTCAAGCGTCACAGACTCAAAAACAAATAAAAACATGCATGAATGCAATCTATATGAAAATGCAGCGATCCCCCTTTCTACAATTAACCAGCCAAATTGCAACATCTTAACAAATGCAGTTAGACAACTAAAGATCAATAAACTCATGCAAACGGACATACAGCCAGAAATGTGGTGTGTGCAAATGCTTAACAGATATGCTTCGGAACTAGACCAATTATTATGACTTGACTATCCTCAAGGCAATCACATGATTATACAGAGAATAAAAATTCTAGGCACAAAGTGATATTCAACACTACAAGAATTCTGGAGCTTATTACGGAATCATGCTTTTTATTCACAACACAAATGCTTAATTGACCGTGCAATAAGTGAGGTCCACAAAAGACTTATACAATGGTATCCATGTAACGAGCGTTAGGTTAGCGGATCCCAGACTCTAAAAGCCTTAGGTCACTAGGCACAAAGTCCCCTAAGAACTTAATAACTCGAATACCAAAGAGCCCACTCTTGATCAATTATGCATAAACTAAATATTTTTTTTCTAACTTCTGAGCAAGTGCGTTTCGCTCCATCTTGCTCAACCCTAGACTACTCGCACCATATGCGAGCCGGCTACTAGCCATTTGACGCCTAGCCACAACTAGCAATGAATTCCAAATTTTTCTTTTCCTCCAAATTTTTTTTTCTTTTTCATGCCTTTATCACTAAGAACCTATTATCGAATTCTAAGCATAATAAATAGATTGACCTCGAAAATAACCAAATCATAACAACAATCTAGCCCTTACGCATTCTCTAAGATTTAGTGGAATTACAAGTGTTTCTAGCATGCATATCAACCTACACGACTTAATATCACTTTAATGCTATCACTATACTCGCATCAATATCACAATTCAGTCGATAAATCATTGCAAAAGGGATCATGGTAAATGCATGAGCTACATGACATACATAACAAAAAAAAACTATATGGCATAAATTATGCAACTATATGAACTAAGCTATCATGAATATGCAGCTATATGACACACACATAATATTCCTTAACTACCACCCCCAAACTTAAAATCTTCACTGTCCTCAGTGAAGGTAGTAGAAAGGAACACAGGGTATACCTACTAGGAGTCATCATCATCATCACCCTCAGTGGGTGGAGTATCAGGCGGCGGGTATGCAGAGTCCTCACCAAAAACTGGCCACTGGATATCAGCTCCAAGGCCCCGAAAAGCAGTCCCTAATGCAAGGGTGAGCTCCTGAGCAAATCTGCTCTGCGTCTCGTACATAACATCCATCCGCCGTGTAAGCCTCCTATACTGGGCATCAACCATCCCAGCACCCTCCTGAGCTCTCGAAGAACCAGCCTCATCACGCCCTGGCCTAACCATAGTAGCACCTCGTGCTGGACGCCCTCCTGGAAGACGATAACCCAGCCCATGCTCCTCAGGCTCACCACCGGTCCACTCCTGCATCCCATTCAGCGTCCCAGAAACAATCGGAGCTGCCGGCAACTGCAACTGCTCATGAGCCGGCCAGTTCACTCCCACTGCTTGGCATAGCTTTATAACCGTGGATGCATAAGGGATGTTCATATGCTTCGCTCCCCTCAAAAACTTCAGAATTCCTTGGTAGATAAACTCACCAAGGTCCACATAGTACTCCTCATTCAGAATTCCCCACAATAATTGTGCTCTCTCAACTGTGACCTCGTGTGCATGCGAAGAAGGCAAAATATTAGCACAAATAAATGCATTCTATGCACGGGCATACCTGTTCATGGCGATCGCCGGAAAGTGACGATACTCATTAGTGCCGGTCCTGAAGGTCCAAACTGTGCCCGATCGATAGAGAGTCGCACAAATCAAATCCAAGTCAAAATCCTCAGCAGTCTTTTCATTCCAGTTCTCCTCCTCGGGTTTCCTCTCTCGCTGGCCAATCACACGGCGAATCGCCGCAGGGTGATAATCAACTGTCAGCCCTCGGACCACAGAAAACCCATTCTTTTCGGCCTTCGCGTTTGCGTAGAACTCGCGAACAACGCTCATCGGTACCGCCTCGGGTGACTCACAAAAAGCTATCCACCCCTTCTCTGCAATCATGGGCAGCAACTCACCATCCCTCCCTGATGGTAAAAACCCTCTCTCCTTTAGAATCGGCTTCCCCAACAGCCTAGTGTACTCCTCCTCCGCGGCTCTGTCAGTTAACCGAGACCTTGCAGCAGTACCCCTCGATGAATCAGCAGTAGGAACTGTGCTGCTACTGTCAATAGTGCATGCTCTCTTGGGTGCCATTTGATTCGTGAATAAAAGTGTGTAAGAACTGAGTTTTGGTGCTTGGGAGAGAGTTTAAGTGTAGGAAGTTTGTGGGAGATATGTAGGATAGGTGTATGTATATATAGGGTGTGGAGTAGGTTAAATTAGATTAGGAGTGGGGTTGAGGGAAAAAATCATGGGGTAATGGGAAAAGAATTCGTGGGTTTATGGGCTGTGATGGGTTTTTGTGTTTTTGTTTTTTTTTTTTTTTCTGAACTGTAAAAAAAAAATTCTGGTACTCGACGCCTGAGCGGTCGCTCAGCAAAGCTGAGCGGGCGCTCAGGGGTCACTGGAAAAATTTTTTCAGCCCCTGTTTTCTGATTTTTTTTTTGTGTTTTTGGATAGGTTATTAACTTCTAAGGGTTCCTGTAACAACAATTCATGGGTTGCCTCCCACGCAGCGCTTCTTTTTCGTCATTAGCTTGACGTTTCGTACCCTTCTCAAGTAGTCAACAAAATGGCACTAACCACTTCTCGGTTTGCCATGTCCCCATAGTAGTGCTTCAAACGCTGACCGTTAACCTTGAATGCTTGGTCCGGATCATTCTCAAAATTTCCACCGCTCCATGTGGAAACACAGTTTTGATGATAAAAGTCCCAGACCACCTCGATTTCAACTTCCCTGGAAAAAGTCGGAGCCGAGAGTTGAATAAGAGAACTTGTTGCCCGGCACAAATAACTTAGGATGTAGCTTCCTATCGTGCCACCTCTTCACCTTTTCCTTATACATTTTGTTATTCTCGTACGCTTGAAGTCGAAATTCATCAAGTTCATTAAGCTGAAGCATTCTTTTCTTACCAGCTGCATCTAAATCCAGGTTCAACTTTTTCAATGCCCAGTAAGCCTTATTCTCAAGCTCCGCAGGTAGATGACATCCCTTACCGTACACCAACTGAAACGGGGACATACCAAGTGGAGTTTTGTATGCTGTTCTGTAAGCCCAAACAGCTTCATCGAGCTTTAAAGACCAATCCTTCCTTGACGGACAAACAACCTTCTCTAGAATGCGCTTTATCTCTCTGTTAGACACTTCCGCTTGACCATTTGTTTGCGGATGATAGGCAGTAGCTACTCGATGATTCACATTATAACGCTGCATCATAGAAGTGAACTTACGGTTGCAGAAATGCGATCCTTCATCACTTATGATTACCCGAGGTGTTCCAAACCTTGTGAAAATTTGCTTATGAAGAAAATTTAGCATTGCCTTTGCATCATTTGTCGGTAAAGCTTTAACTTCGACCCATTTTGAGACATAATCGACTGCCAGCAAGATGTACTGATTATTGCAAGACGAGATAAAAGGCCCCATGAAATCGATTCCCCAAACATCAAAGACCTCGACTTCAAGCATCACATTTAATGGCATCTCATCCTTCCTTGTCAAATTTCCCACTCTTTGGCAACGATCACACCTTAAAACAAACTGATGAGCATCCTTGAACAAAGTAGGCCAAAAAAACCTGCTTGCAGAATATGAGCTGCCGTCTTCTCACCACCATAGTGTCCACCATAAACCGTGGAATGGCAGTCTCGTAATATCCCCTCCGTCTCACAGAACGGGATACATCTCCTGATGATCTGGTCAGCTCCCTATCTAAACAAATATGGTTCATCCCACATATACCACTTCACCTCATGCAAAAACTTTTTCTTTTGAGCGGATGTCAAATTAGGAGGCATTACATTGCTGACGAGATAGTTTACAATATCTGCAAACCATGGTTCTTCCTCCTGAATTGCAAACAACTGCTCATCTGGAAAAGATTCATTGATTAGCGTCCTATCTTGTGAAGTAGAATCGGGATTCTCCAACCTAGAGAGATGGTCAGCTACTTGATTCTCAGTACCTTTTCTATCCTTGATCTCTAACTCAAATTCCTGAAGTAAAAGCACCCAACGAATGAGTCTCGGCTTCGAATCTTTCTTGGAAACCAGATAGCGAATAGCCGCATGATCAGTGAATACTGTTACTTTCGTACCAAGTAGATAAGATCGAAATTTCTCGAAACCAAAGACTATAGCCAAAAGCTCCTTCTCAGTAGTGGTGTAGTTCAATTGGGCCCCATTTAAAGTCTTACTCGCATAGTAGACCACATGGAAGAGATTTTTCTTGTGCTGTCCCAGAACTGCACCTACCGTATAATCACTCGCATCATACATCATCTCAAACGGTTCTTTCCAATCTGGTGCTGTAATAACTGGTGCAGTGATCAAACTCTTCTTGAGAGTCTCGAATGCTGCCAAACATTCATCATCAAATTTGAAAAGCACATCTTTCTCAAGAAAATTGCAAAATGGCTTAGATATCTTTGAAAAGTCCTTGATGAATCGCCGATAAAAACCCGCATGACCAAGAAACCTACGGATTCCTTTCACAGAGTTAGGTGGGGGAAGATTTTCAATGACTCCCACCTTGGCCTTGTCCACCTCCAGACCCTTGTTAGAGACCTTATGCCCAAGAATAATGCCTTCACGCACCATAAAATGATATTTCTCCCAATTGAGCACCAAATTAGTTTCCACGCATCTTTTGAGTACGGCGCGCAGATTATTCAAACATTCATCATATGAATGTCCAAAGACGGAGAAGTCGTCCATGAACACTTCGACGTTATTTCCAATCATGTCAGAGAATATAGCCATCATACATCTCTGAAAAGTGGCTGGGGCGCCACATAATCCAAACGAAACTCTGCGAAAAGCAAACGTGCCAAATGGACAAGTGAAGGTAGTCTTTTCTTGATCCTCTGGTGCAATACAAATCTGATTATACCCTGAATAACCATCCAGAAGACAAAAATACTCATGACCCGCCAACCTGTCAAGCATCTGATCAATAAATGGAAGAGGGAAGTGATCCTTCCTTGTGGCTTTGTTCAATTTTCTATAATCCATGCATACTCTCCATCCTGTAACTGTTCGAGTGGGGATGAGCTCATTCTTTTCATTTGCAACCACAGTGATACCTCCTTTCTTAGGTACACATTGTACGGGGCTCACCCACGAGCTGTCAGAAATAGGATAAATGATGCCTGTATCCAGCCATTTCAGAATTTCTTTCTTCACCACCTCCTTAATGATGGGATTCAGTCTTCGCTGCTGTTCCACAGTTGGCTTACTACCTTCCTCTAGCAGAATTTTATGCATACAATATGAAGGACTTATCCCCTTGATGTCTGCTATGGTCCATCCAATAGCCGATTTGAATTCTCTCAAAATCCTTAAGAGCTTGTCTTCCTCACTACCTGAAAGGTCAGATGAAATAATAACAGGTAACATAGATGAATCACCTAAAAAAGCATACCTCAAGTGTTCAGGTAATGGCTTGAGCTCCAAGGTAGGTGCTTCCTCTATTGATGGTTTGAGCTTTCCTTCAGCATTCTTAAGGTCAGAAGTACCAAGAGATTCAAACGGCATGTCCAGCTTTCGCTTCCAGGGAGAAGCGTTCAGATATTGTAATTGCTCGTTGCCATCTTCATCATCGCTGTCAAAATCCCCCACTAAGGCCTTTTCCAATGCATCAGACATTAACATGCGATTGAGTTCCGAAGTAATCACAGAATCAATCACATCTACTTTTAAGCACTCCTCATCTTCTGTAGGGAATTTCATTGCCTTGAATACGTTGAAGGTCACATCCTGCTCTTGTACCCGCATAGTAAGTTCACCTTTTTGCACATCTATCAAGGTACGGCCAGTAGCCAAGAAAGGTCTTCCCAAGATTATGGGAATCTTCTTATCTTCCTCAAAATCCAGAATAACAAAATCTGCAGGAAAGAAGAGCTTATCCACCTTGACGAGCACATCCTCCACTATGCCCCTTGGGTAAGTAATGGAACGATCAGCCAATTGTAGAGACATGTATGTGGGTTTTGGATCAGGCAGATCCAACTTTTTAAAGATCGACAACGGCATCAGATTAATGCTTGCTCCCAAATCACAAAGGCTCTTGTCAAAAGTCAGATTGCCAATGGTGCAAGGAATGGTGAAGCTTCCTGGATCTTTCAGTTTTGGTGGTAACTTTGCTGCAGAACAGCGCTGCATTCTTCCGTGAGAGCAACGGTTTCAAGGTCATCCAGTTTCACCTTCCTTGAAAGAATAGTCTTCATAAACTTCGCATAACTAAGCATTTGCTCCAGAGCCTCAGCGAAAGGTATATTGATGTGAAGTTTCTTGAACACCTCCAGAAACTTCCCGAACTGTCTATCCAGCTTTTGTTGCTACAATCTTTTAGGAAAAGGTGGTGGAGGATAGAGCTGTTTCTCCCCTGTATTAGCCTCAGGCAGAGTGTGTTCAACAGTAGTCTTCCTTGGTTCCGCCGCTTTCTCCTTTTGCTTAGATTCTTCATCACTAATTTCAGCTTCTCCTTCTTTTGCCTTTTCAGCATCAGCAACTTTTCCAGACCTTAAGGTAATAGCCTTGACTTGCTCTTTAGCTTTCTTCCTTCCTGGTACTTCCGTGTCACTGGGAAGAGTGCCAGGTTGACGATTGAGCACTGCATTGGCTAATTGACCGATTTGATTTTCCAAAGTCTTGATAGAAACCGCCTGACTCTTGCATAACAGCTTAAGTTCCTCAAAATCAGCACTAGTAGGTGCAGCCGTACTTCCCTGTTGAGGATATGATTGCCTTGTAGCATACTGCTGTGGTTGCTGGAATCTAGGTGGGTTAAACTGTTTACTCACTCCTTGCTGATATGGTGGCTGAATAGCATTCTGATTATTCCCCCAGCTGAAATTTGGATGATTTCTGTTGTTAGGATGATAGGTCGCTGGCACAGGCTGCTGTTGTCGCTGATAATTATTCACATACTGAACAGATTCGTTGACCAGAGAACACTGATCCGTAGCATGAGAACCTGCACAAAGCTCACAAACCATAGCTATTTGATTAACTCCATATGTAGCCAAAGAATCAACCTTCATTGATAGCGCTTGGAGCTGGGCTGCAATAGCGGTGGCTGCATCAACTTCCAGAATACCTGCTACCTTGCCTGACATCATCCTCTGAGTTGGGTTTTGATGCTCATTTGCAGCCATCGTCTCTATAAGATTATACGCCTCAGTATAGCTTTTAGCCCATAAGGCGCCTCCAGCTGCTGCATCGAGCATGGGCCGAGATTGGGCCCCCAAACCATTATAGAAACCAGTGATCACCATCCAATCCGGCATTCCATGATGTGGACATTTTCTCAACATTTCCTTGTAGCGTTCCCAAGCCTCGCACATAGATTCAGTAGGTTGCTGCGCAAACTGAGTAAGAGCACTCCTCATAGCAGCAGTCTTTGCCATCGGATAAAACTTCACCAGAAACTTTTGCGCAAGATCTTGCCACGTAGTGATGGACCCAGCTGGTTCAGAATGTAACCAGTCTTTAGCCTTGTCCCTCAGTGAGAATGGGAAAAGCCTCAACTTGATAGCCTCATCAGTCACGCCATTATAATTAAAAGTGCTGCAGATCTCGACAAAATTCCTTATGTGCATGTTGGGGTCTTCAGTTGCCGCTCCTCCAAAAGAAACAGAATTCTGCACCATCTGAATAGTGCCCGGCTTGATTTCAAAGGTGTTAGCTTGAATAGCCGGATGAAGGATGCTTGACTGAATGTCATCAATTTTAGGCCGAGAAAAATCCATAAGAGCTGGATCAGCTTGAACAATACGATCTCCCATGTTTACTGGTTCTTTCCGCTCAGTTCCTGAATCCGAATCCTCAAAATCTAACTTCTCCGTAATATCAAGAACTTCGTCTGTCTCCTCAGCTGTATCTAAAGTCCTCTTGCGAGCACGAGAACGAGTTTGCATAAACGCTTGCTAAAGTACCTGAAACACAACCGGAAATAATAAGTAACTACTACGTCCTAATCACTGAGTCCTAATGACCAATGATGGTAAGTACATAAACTAAACAAATACGCCGAGTCCCCGGCAGCGGCGCCAAAAACTTGTTAGGGCGAAATCACGCACTAATATTCACGCAAGTATACACGTTCGCAAGTAATATAGAATACTTTCTAGTTCGTTCCCACAGAGACTCGGACTAAATTATTGTCTAATTAAACTCACTCACCAATATATGATTACTTCTCAATGTTAAGACACTAACACTTAAGATTGTTGATTAAATATTAACTATAATTAACTACTTAATTAATCACTTACTTAACACTTCAAATTATCAATAATAAAACACTCATGAGATCACAACTTCATTATTACTTCCTTCAATAGCCATTGTTATTACCTTTAGCATGTGACAGTGATGATATTAATCGAATAACACGAAACTGATAAAAGCCAACTTTCATTGTACTAATACCATTCTACCAAGCATCCACAATTAAGATAGAAGTTGAATAGTCATCAATTATGTTGAGTTCCTATATGTCTACAAAAATTGACAACACAACGATTTAAGCACAAGTTATTCCTTTTGATTACATAGGGCAAATTAAACTGTTAGAGTTACCCACTAATCATGCACAACATACATGAACCTATGCTAGCATGGCAAGTTCTAAATCTCAAGATCCACCGTCGCTTCACAAGAGATTAACACCCTATCTTATATGTTCGCGACGCACATAAGACGAATACGCACAACCAATACTAGATATCATACAATCATCACACACTAAAGTATTAAACAATTAACTAAAGAATTCCATAATAAATCCGTTGCAACCCCATGATCACGATTAGCCCATAATAGCACTTATCGTCATCATGGGTTCATATGAATTCATGATAAACAAACACAAGAAAATAATAACTAAACTAATTATATTAAAATAGAGTACGTCACAAGAGTAAATAAGTTCAAAGTAAGAAAACTAGCATCCAACGTTACAACGAAGCAAGAATCACAAGAAAATATACTTCCTCTTCGTTGCGGTGTGCTAAGTCGGTCTTCTTCCTTATCTCCTTCGCTCCTTGCGTAAAAACACAATCTTCTTAAATCCACACTTGTGAAAACGTCTCAAATCTACTTATATAATAGTCCCATAAAACTCAGATTACATAGAAGTGGAAACCAAACAGAAGTAGAAGTCCTGAAATAATATATTTTTTCCCCGACCCTGCGCGGGCGCTCAGCTTGCTGTGCGGTCGCTCAGCAATGCTGAGCGGGCGCTCAGACCTCTACTGGAAAAAATCTGATTTTGCTCCGTTTCTTCGCCGTAATCTGCCCGTTTCTTTCCTCTCGCAATGGTGAACACATGCCAAGGCTTATTCTCGATGATTCCTCCCCCGAAATGCAACTAATACCCTGAAATGCATAAACACTAGAAAAACGCATCAAATACACAAAATACTTGATTTCAAGACACCAATTTAAGCCATTTTAAGACGTTCTAAGTGGTATAAAATGCCACTTATCAGCTGTGCAGACTGCTTATTTTACACAGAATACTACACTTATAAACAAGCATGGAAAAACACCATATGAGATGGTGAAGAAAAAGAAGCCAAATCTGAAATACATTCATGTATTTGGTTGCAAGTGTTTTGTTCTTAAGACTCATCCCGAACAGCTGTCAAAATTTGATTTAAAAGCGGATGAAGGAATTTTTGTTGGATATACACTTTCCACAAAAGCCTTCAGAGTCTACAATTTAAGAACAAGGATTGTCATAGAATCTATCAATGTCTCTTTTGATGGTAAGAAGATTAATGGACTTGAAAATTTCAATGATCATGATCAGCTGAGATTTGAGAATGAAGATTTAAATTCTGATACTGTAAATTCTGATGACTTAAATCCTGATCCTGTAAGTTCTGAAGGTTTAAGTTCTGATGTCATTGAAACTGTGGTAACAACTCCAAAGGAAAATGAAAATATCCAGGGAGAGCAAGCTGAAGATCCTACCACATCTCAAGACTCTCGAGAAGCATCAGAACCTGTCACTGGCTCTTCAAGTTCTGATTCATCTAGTTCTGATGATCCAAGTTCTGATAATTTTGGAAGCTCTGATTCTTCAACTCCTAAAAAATCAAACTCAAATTCTGAAGTCTCAGAGAGCATAAGTACAGGGGGAGCATCAGAAAATGCTGATGGAGATAACATGGATCATGGGGGAGGATCCAGTTCTAGAGATCAACTTTTATCAGCAAGGAAGTGGACTCAAGCACACACACCTGATTTAATCATTAGAGATCCTGAAGCAGGTGTCAAAACTAGAACTACAACTTCAAATTAATGTCTCTATCATTTTTTTCTATCTCAGACTGAACCAAAGAAAGTGGAAGAAGCTCTTCAAGATGCTGAATGGGTGCAAGCAATGCACGAAGAGTTAAATGAATTTGAAAGAAATAGAGTATGGACCCTAGTGCCAAGACCAAAGAATAGATCTGTTGTGGGCACAAAATGGGTGTTCAGAAACAAAACTGACAGTGATGGCATAATTACAAGGAATAAAGCAAGGCTTGTTGCTAAAGGCTACTCTCAACAGAAGGGTATTGAGTATGATGAAACATTTGCACCAGTTGCCAGATTAGAAGCCATAAGGATCTTTTTGGATTATGCTGCTCATAAAAAGTTCAAAGTCTTTCAAATGGATGTGAAAAGTGCTTTTCTCAATGGAGAATTGGAAGAAGAGGTATATGTTGAACAACCTCCAGGCTTTGTAGATCCTAAATTTCCCAATCATGTCTACAGGCTTGACAAAGCACTTTATGGCCTTAAGCAAGCTCCAAGAGCATGGTATGAGACTTTAGCTCAATTCCTTCTGGAAAGTGGATTTCACAGAGGTACAATTGACAAGACTTTATTCTACCTCAACCATGGAAAGGACTTACTTTTGGTACAGATATATGTTGATGATATCATATTTTTTTCTATAAATGCCAAACTCTGTGAGAGGTTTGCAAAGCTAATGCAGTCAAGATATCAAATGAGTATGATGGGAGAACTCAGTTATTTTCTGGGGCTTCAAGTCAAGCAAGATGAAGAAGGCACTTTTATCTGTCAATCCAAGTACACCAGAAATTTACTGAAGAAATTTGGAATGCAAGATTGTTCAACTGCATCCACTCTCATGGCCACTACAACTAAGTTAGATAAGGATACTGGTAAATCAGTAGATATTACTAACTACAGAGGTATGATTGGCTCTTTACTCTATTTAACTGCAAGTAGACCTGATATCATGTATGCTACCTGTCTTTATGCAAGATTTCAGTCTGATCCAAGAGAACCTCACTTAATAGCTGTGAAAAGAATCTTCAAGTACCTCAAGGGTACAGCTGATTTAGGATTGTGGTATCCTAGGGAATCAGATTATAAGCTAATTGGTTACTCAGATGCAGATTTTACATGATGCAAAATAGACAGGAAAAGCACTAGTGGAAGCTGCCAATTTCTTGGAGGCAGGTTGGTTTCTTGGTTTAGCAAGAAATAAAAGTCAATTTCCACATCAACTGCAGAAGCAGAATATATTGTTGTAGGAAACTGTTGTGCACAGATTCTTTGGATGAAGAATCAATTACTGGATTATGGGTTAGAATTTTCTAAAATCCCTATTTACTGTGATAATCAAAGTGCTATTGCTATGACAGGTAATCCAGTTCAACACTCAATGACAAAGAACATCAGCATTAGGGACCATTTCATAAGGGAACATGTGGATGAAGGTACAGTGGAATTGCATTTTGTTCCAACAGATCAACAGCTAACAGATATCTTCACAAAACCACTATGTGAAGCTACTTTTATAAGATTGGTAAATGAACTTGGAATGGTTTCAGGTTCTTTCTCTAAATCTGCTTAGTTTTTGTTTTCATACATCAGACTTTATGATTAGTATTTACACATTGTATTATCTCTATGTAATCTGTGCTTAATTTGAAAATTCATTAAATGCTGATTGTTATCTGATGTGGATCTGTATACTCTGATAAGTGTTTTGAATGTTCTGTGACTATTCAATCCGATGAGGATAACTGTGCTAGATACTGACCTAGTAGTCTTTAACATACTAGAAATCCCATGTTTGAATTAATTGTTCATGTGGAAACTCATTAACACAAGCAAATTCTGATATTGAGCTTAGTCAAGTTTACTTTTTGTATCTTATTACTAAGTCACAAACTAGAATCTTGTTTCTTATCTGTCAAATTATGATGTCAGTAAATCTTAAGGATGAACTACATGTTGATAAACCTCACTTATCAAAAGAAAAGAAAAGAAAAGAATAAAAGTCAGGTACTCCTTTGAGATCTAGAGTAAATATATGGAAGGGAAGACCCAAGTGCATTGCTGGTATTAAGTAATATGCATTAGAAAAGCAAATACATTTTCTTGGTGACTTTTCACATTCTCTGATTACTGGAGAAATACTCTGACAACAACATAAATTCTGATAAGCAGTCGTGACTCACTTACACTAAGAAGCCACTGTAAAAAGGAATTTCAAAATATGCATAAAATGAGCACAAATAGTTGAGGTGGACTCATGCATAAATTTGTTCTATAGTAGACTTCATGATTGATGACAGATTTTAAGGACTTTTCTGAGTTATGCCTTATTTCTAAGATGTACTAAAGTTTATCAGACTTTAATCTTTATCTGATATTTTGCTAAATGCACACACTTTCACTCCATGTGAATGATGAAAATTACTGTGGTGATTAAGTTGTTTTTGACAAACAGTCAAGTGTCATTTGCATAATTTCCGAGGACAAGTTCGGATGGAAGTTCTGATGATTAAACTCTGAAGAAAACAAGTCAGTCTTTGTACGGAGAATTACAAAAATAAACATTCACTCATTGAGTACAGAAGCCAAATTCTGATGACTGGTAAAATCTGATATAAGTTAAGTTCTGATATTAAATCCTGATGGAATCCTTGATGCTTATGTGGCATTATTCTTTACTTGACTTATTTGTGGTAAAATCTAAAACAGTCATATTTAAATCAGAATATATTTGGGTAAAATAAAAACAATCATAATCATTATGGTCAGTGGTTAACGTGTTGGTCCTGAAAAACTGCATGTGCACGGTAATTATTGCTTATTTTACGTGCCCATTAACTCCTGTTCTAACCGTTTACTGACTGTTCACATGTTGCCAGGTGTAAAGTGTATCCCATGCTTCAAAAATATAACTGCTGATTGGAGAGAGTATATATGTGGGAGTTAAAAGATTTTCTAGTCTTTTATTTACTTTTCTATTCTTAATCTCTCTTATTATCTCTCTCTCTCTAATATTCTCTGAAGCATTTTCTTACAGGACTTTTATCAAACAACTTGCAAACACTCTCTCTTTCTCACTTAATTTCTTAGAGATGGCACCAAAAGACTTGATTTTCAATGGAGCTAAGTTTGTCCCCAACAACTATGCGTCTATTCTTAGCAAGGTTGAAGCTCCATTGGAACTTTACTTTATTCAGGATTTTCTTGCTAATTCTGATATTGGGTATACTTTATTCTACTGTTGAGGAGCCAGTTCTTCAAAACATGATGGCCATTCTGGGGTATGAGAGGACATTGCCAAAGTTGGGTCAGTTGAAGAGATCTTACATAAGGAGGGAATGGAGTTTCTTCTTCGACTGCATCACAAAGGCTTTTGCAAACAAATGTTCCAATTTCGATGCAATCCCTATATTCAGTCAACAAATCAGGTATGCTCTCATTAATCAAACTGATTTTGATTATGCAAGTGCTGTTTTAGGTTTCATTGGGGATAGGATGACAGAAGATAGAAATACTGTCTATTTTGTTAGATTCTGTCAGCTTATTTATAGCTTTTGTTGTGATAATAAGCCCCAATTAGCTAGTGAGTTAATTTCACCATTTAGACTAGCTAAAAAAGCTTTTAATGACTTATTATCTACTGATAATAAGAAGGCTGTGTTGAGACCCCTCTGAATTCCCTTATCTGTCAAACAAGCCTTAATAAACTATGATCCAAGAACATACACTGCACTTTATCCTGATGTTCAACCATCTGAACCACAACCATCATCACCTACCACCTCCACACAAACACCTCAAACTTCTGCACCACAACCAAAATCTACCATCAGACCTTCATCTTCCAAACCTTCTAAGAGGACAAATTCTGTTCCTCATCCTCCATAAAAGAGAAGGAAGATGATCTTCAGAGATGAATCTGATAGTGAGGATGAATCAATTGAAGCATAGGTTCCTGCATCAGAATCTTTGATAAATGAAGCTGAGAATGTTACTTCTCAGAAATAAACAACAGCTCAAAGTTCTGATACTTTGAAAAGGAAATCTATAAATTCTGATGCTGCAACAACAACTCCTTCTTTGGCAAGGAGATTGAGGAAAATGAAGGCTATGAGGTATTTGGCTAAATCTTCATCAGAAGATAATGAAGAAGCAGATGAAGGGGATCAAGAATCTCTGATCTCAAAAGAGCCAATCATCATTGAAGGGGATCAGCCATCTACAGTCAAATCTCCAATCTTAGATGCTGAGATACCATCTACATTAAATAGACCAGCTCTGGAGATAAATTCTGATGATCAGAATTTAGATGATGTTATTCTTGAATCTCCAGTTGCATCACACACTCTTGTACTGTCAGAAAATGATGAAACTTCCTCAAGTTCTGGAGACAGTATTTTTGTTGAAACTCCAGTTCCTATTCTGGGCAAGGAAGCTTTGGTGAAGAAATTTGTTAGACAGGATGCTCCTGTACCTTGGGAAGAAACTCACAGGGGAGTTGAGTGGACCAAGAAGTGGAATGAATCAGATTTTATTCCATGCACCAAAATTCTGACAGAGCACATATCAAAAGCTGATGAGTTATTATCAAATTCTGATTTAAAGACTCAACTCAAGGTTACAGCTATGAGGACAAGAAGTCTTCATGGTCTACATTCTATTACTCATGCTAAGGTATGTCAGACCTACTCTTGAGAAAATTGAAGCCATTGAGAAGGTTCAAAAGGAGCAACAGGCCCAAATTGCTGAGCATCTGGTTAATCAAGCTTCTCAGAAAGCTCAATTGGATGAAATAAAATCTTTAGTTGAACTTCTTCTCTGTCTCTCTTACTTCCTTATGATGCCAAAAAGGGGGAGAAGGTAGTTAAGTCCAAATGCTCACCTACTCAAGTACTGAAGAAGAAGGATGATAAAGGTGATGACTAGGGAAACTCTGAAAAGAGCAGAGGTCAAAGAAAAGTTCAAGGAAAATCTTCTATACAGAACAAGTCAAGTTCTGATGTTGTGAATGCTCAAAGTCTGAAGTCAAGTGCTGATAAACAAAGTCTGATGTCAAGTTCTGATATTCTGATTCAGTCAGGATCAAAAGACTCTCAGAAGTTTATGCAAACTCTGAAGCTAAAAGGGAAGCAGACTACTGTTTATTACAAAGATCCTAAAATCCAGACACTTGATGAGGAGATAGCAAGAAGATTATTTCTGAAACACAATCCAGGAATGGATTAAGAAGCTCTCAAGGAGGAAGAAGCTAGATTTGCAACTAAGAAGACAAATCTTAAGTCTAAAGCTTCTGATGCAAAGAAACCTCCAAGGCCTAAGGAAAAAGGCATTGTGATCAAGGAAAAGTCAAATTCTGAAATTTCAAAGTTCAAGACTAGATCACAGACTGAGAGTGATCCCAAAGACAAAAAGAAAATAAAATTTGATGAACCAACCAAGTCACTGGAGATAAAAATTCCTCAAGTTCTGATGAAACCAGTGTGCAAAATGGTTCAAGTAACTGATGATAATCTTGTTAAAGATGAAACTTTTCAATTTCTGAAAAGAAGAAAGATAATTGAAGAATCTAAAACAACCTCTGACACTGCTCAAGTTGTTCAGAATGAAGGACAGCAAGTTACAGCAGAAACAGCAAATTCTGATCAAGCTATCAAGACATCAACTACTGTGATTTGAATAAAATGATAATTGCTGATAAGAAGAAGTTGTTATGGAAGAAAACTACTCCAGTTGAACCAAAATCCAATCTCATGATTAATCAACTCGCTACATTTGGGTTGAGAGCCAAACAACCTAGAGATAGAGCTGGATTAGGTTCTGACGAAGAGAAGATTCAAACAGGATTAGAAGTTACTCTAAGAGATCTTTTCATGTTGACAGACAAACCATATGAACAAATCAAACAAAAGCACCTTGACAAGGTGTTGTCTGCTCAAGTTGTGATAGATGCTCATGATAATGAGAATCTAAAAGAGAAATTGATCTTATTTCTCAATGATGGAAGGACTTATAAACTAGCTGATACTGATGTACTAAAGAAGTCTGTCAGAGAGCTTCAACATATTCACTATCTTCTGAAAGTAAAATTTGATGTTACAAGAAGATGGTCAGAATACATTTTGAAGGCTATAAGAGATCTACTCAGAATCTCTGGTACAAAGACTTCTCATTACAGTCCAATTATTACTGAAGATGATGAAAGAGAAATTTCTATGCTGAAGAATTCTGCTAAGGTGGAAGTAATTCTGAAAGGAAAATGCTTATGTTATAATGAAAACTCTTCACATCCTAAAGTTATCAGACTTGGTGATGGACTTGAAAGAACATCCATTCAAGCTCTCAGAATAGCCATTTATCAGATTGGTGATAGTAAAGAAGAAGAACTGAAGCAGGTCAAAGCACAGTTAGTTGAAGTTCTGAGGAAAGCTGAAGATAAGCTGGTGAAAGATTTTGTTAAGAATCATTATGGATTCAGATTGATCCAGTAATGTTGGTAAAGCTGGATGTTATGTAAGTTGTAATTGATAGTCTTATTAAACTCTTATTGCATTTGAACTTAAATGTTTTTGACATCATCAAATCTATTAACTTGTATATTTTTGCATAATTTACAAGTTGGGGGAGATTGTTGGATATATTTGAGATGTCATGTCTAATATGTTTCATGTTTAGTTTTCAGATCTTAATAAACAGGAAATATCAGTTCTTACTGAAATTAGTACTTACTGGAAGTCAGGACTTAATGTCATATCAGGACTTAAAGTCATATCAGAACTTAAGTACGGGAGGACTTACAGTTAAGGAAGGAAGCTGATTAACAGTAGAAGATTGAGACTAATACAGAAGAAGATATGCAAGGAAAGAGTTAGAGGACTAGAAGAATTATATAAGATATCTGATTGATATATTTTAGGAGACATAATTATATTCCATATTAATTAGAAGTTATTGTTGGATTTTAAACGCAGCGGGGGCATGGTAAAACACTTTTACACATACAAAATCCAAATAAAAGCATATAAATCGTGAATAAAAATTCGAGGGATCGAATCTAACCTTTTAAAATAATTCGGAGACAACGATCAGAGATCCTTAGCAGTTGCTCCTCAAGTGTGAAGCACTCCACCGGTATCCACCAAGAAAACGATGTTAAGGAGGAAGAAGGAGGTGGAGAGAATTGGGTTTTCCAAATTTTTTGGGTTTTGTGTTCGATGTGGGTTCGAATAAAATTAGGGTCTATAATAGTGTATTTATAGGAAAAATTTTCAGCTATAATTTTCCCATAAATATTATTATTATCATCCCATTTATTATTCTCATTAATAATTAAAACACCTTTTAATCATTAATCCTTTTTCTAAACACTTTAGAAATAATTCTCTCTCTTGATTTAATTTCCAAAAATTAAATCCTTTAATTAATAATATTAAGAACTTTTCTTAATTAATTTATAATCAATTAAATCTCATTTAATCAATTATTAAATTTGCCAATTAATTATTTATTTCATAAATAAATAATTATTAGTCATTATTAATTAATTCCTCCACCATTAAATCATTCTCTTTTTATGGTGTGACCCTGTAGGTTCAATATTAAGCCGGTAGTAGAAATAAATAATAATAAAACTATTTTATCATTATTTATATAAATTCTCTAATTTATTAAATATGATTAATTAATTAATCACATTTATTCTACATCGTGAGGGATACTTCTCAGCATATCGCGACTATCCGGATAATATGAATTAACTGCTTAGAATACCAAGAACCTGTCAGTGAATAGTTACCGTACAATAAACTCCTTCTACCCTACAATGTCCCGATTAAATACAAGGCATGGATCTCGTGTCAAGCCTATCTAATTCAATCACTTTGCTTACCATTTACTATGCGTAGTTCTATGCAAATTAGAAACTCCTTTCTAATTTCATTTACTCTGGCCAGAGATTCCTGAACTAGCATAAGTGGATCAGCCTTGAACATTCGCTTCCTTCACTGGAAGGGGTAGATCCTTTATTGATCATACACTATCTTCGTGTACGAATTCCTATACCCAGAAGAGCCCTAATAATTGTCCCTGGAGACTAAGAACTAAACCAAAGCATAGTTCAGTGTACACAAGATGACTATGATGACCTCAAGTCTAAGGATACTTGTACAACTATCACTATGTGAACAACTGCTGACACGTGAGTGAACTCCATCAGTTGTTCAGCTGTGCGAGTCATGTTCAGTGAACTTATTCTATAATAAGCACCTACATACTAGCTATAGTGTCACCACACAAATGTCTATGAGAACAGACATCCTTCATAATGAAGCAAGCATAGTATGTACCGATCTTTGCGGATTATTAATTACCAGTTAGTAATCCTATGACCAGGAACTATTTAAGTTTAGAGTTATCATCTTTTTAGGTCTCACTATTATGATCTCATCATAATCCATAAAAAGCTTTACTCTAAACTATGGTATATCTTATTTAAACACTTAAATAGATAAAGCCCGTAATAAAAATAAAACAAGTCTTTTATTAATATCAATGAAATCAAAACAGATTACATAAAAGTTATTTCTAAATCCTCATACATGATTGGACTTAGGACATATTCCTTTCAGTTATCTTGTAACTGTGTACTATATAAACACAGACATAGGTTTACACTATATGTGTTATCATTATCGAGAAGATCATACATTGTAACCTAGCAGCTCTCGTGATATTTGTTCATCACTGAGAGAGAACGGTTCCATTATAACAGAGTTTGTTAGGTCTCAATATGTTTATAGAAGGGGGGTTGAATACAAACAATACCGTTTAATCGAATAAAATGCGGAATAAAAAAGTGAAACAAAATTCAAGTTAAATAAAACTATTATTAAACTTGAAAGGTGTTACAACAACGGTATCGTTTACAAGGGATTAATCTCAAATAAATTATTCCAAATCTAGAATAAATTCGACATGAACTTTTTCTATTTTTGTAATAAAAAGGATCAAATGCTAAATGCAATTTGAGATTAAGTTCTAGGGATTTTGATCCGCTAGATAGTTACACAAGAACAAGATTAATGTGCACAAGTCTTAATTCATTGACCTCTTTCTCAAGGTCTTTGATTTGTTGATTTAACATTTCATTATCACGACGAGCACAATCTAAGGAACCTCCTAGATGATAAACTAATTCAGCATCAGTAAATTTTACCTCTTTTCTTGACGATGAGGTGTTTGCATCACTAGCCATGAGAGCAAGATTCCCAACTTCTTCATCTTCACTGTCAGTATCATCGCAGCTTCTTCCCTTTGCCAGGTAAGCCCTTTCAGATTTACTCTTCTGATTAGAATCATAAGAGTTCTTCCTAACTTGTTTTGGCTTCCTGCATTCTGTGGCAAAGTGTCCCAATTTATTGAAGTTGAAGCATCGAATGGTGCTTCGATCAACCATCCCTGTTTTGTACCCACCACTGCTGGTGTTAGAGGATGAAGATCCACCTTTCTGGAATCTGTTGTAGTTGGACTTGTACTTGAACTTGGGATTCCTCTTGAATCTGACATTGGAGAATCTCTTGACAATCAGGGCCATTGACTCATCTTCCAATTGCTTCAGTTCTTCCAAGGAATAAAAATCATCTCCTGATTGATTTGTAGTAGGAGGATCAAATTCTGCTACTATCACATTTTCTTCAACCTTGGAAGACTGTACCATTCTTTCTGACTGTTGAGATTGTTGTTGTTGTTGTTCTTCAGCTACTAGAGCAGTAGACGTGCTGACCACTCTTCCTTTCCCGTAGACTTCCTTCTGCAGAATCTGCTCCAACTCATAAGTCGTTAACACACCATAGAGCCTTTCCAAAGAAATCTCACTCAGATCTCTTGCTTCTCTTATGGCAGTGATTCTATGTCCGAGATGAGTTAGCAGTGTTAAAAGGAACTTTTTGTTGACCTCCCTGATGGAATAGTATTTACCATTAATGTTCAGGTTGTTGATCAATGCATTGTACCTCTCAGACACTTCAGTGATTCCTTCTACTGGATTGGATTTAAAGTATTCATACTCAGAGGTTAGGATTTCTAACTTGTTCTCCCTAACTTCCTCTGTGCCTTCATTAATAACCTCAATAGTTTCCCAGATGTATTTGGAATCTTTACAGTTCATCACATGTCTATTCATCAAGGGATCAAGAGAATCTACTAAAATTAATTGAAGGCTAGCATCCAGGGATGCTTCTTCTTTTTCAGCAGGAGAAAAATCCTCAGGATCTTTCACATAAGTTCTTGTTTTGGTAATCACCACATCATTTTCTATTACCTCTGGTTCAATAACCATCAGAATTTTAGGACCCTTCTTTAACACTTCCAGATATTTGGAATTTGCAACTTGTAAAAATAATAGCATCTTCTTCTTCCACATAACATAATTTTCTTTATCGAATAGTGGAATTTTAACGGTTCCAACTTTTTGTGTAGTCATTATGAATTTTTGAGTAAATAAAATTTCACGGAGTGAAAGAATCACAAAAGTCTAGGATCTTGATTTGTACGTTAATCAGAAGGCTCTGATACCAATTGTTAGGTCTCAATATGTTTGTAGAAGGGGGGTTGAATACAAACAATACCGTTTAATCGAATAAAATGTGGAATAAAAAAGTGAAACAAAATTCAAGTTCAATAAAACTATTATTAAACTTGAAAGGTGTTACAACAATTGTATCGTTTACAAGGGATTAATCTCAAATAAATTATTCTAAATCTAGAATAAATTCGACATGAACTTTTTCTATTTTTGTAATAAAAAGGATCAAATGCTAAATGCAATTTGAGATTAAGTTCTAGGGATTTTGATCCGCTAGATAGTTACACAAGAACAAGAAAAGGATTTCTAGTGGATTAGATTTAACAATGAATACTAGAAATAAATGATCTGTGAAATTGCAATAAGTTCTCTGCAGTTTTGATTTTGTTCTGTGTTCTTCTGTGTTTTACATTCAATACTCTGCTTCTTGTTGAAAAACAGCTGCTCTACTTTATATTGAATCCTGTGATTTTAATTGGCAAGACAATCCATTTAGCTCAACATGACAATCCTTTGAACTGGTAAGACTTTCGGTAGGACTATCAATTGAACTGATAGGACTTTCGGCAAGACAATCTAAATGCACTAGCATGACTTTCGGTATGACTATTGATTGTCATACCGATTGTCTTGCTAATACAAAAGATAGTCTTGCTGGATTAAAATAGATTTTAATCAAATAATAATTCTGAATTAATTAATCAATTAATTCAATTAATCAATAAATTAATCTTTGCAGATTTAATTTATTCTCTTAATTAAATTATATGACTTAATTAATTAATAGAGAATTAATACTAATCTTGAGCAGCAACCATTCTTCTGAAAATCTTCTGAAAATCACTGTCAATTATGAATCAATTCCACCACTTCAATGTTGACACTCGATGTACTGTCTGGTTCATGAGTGACTAACTTCTGTGACGTTTCTTCATGCCTTGACCTTGATACTCTTGATTTTCTTCAGACTAAATCCTTGTAGTTAATTGATACCCTGACGAGATCTCTGTCACTTGATTAAATCCACAATCTTGATTTATATCACTGAGGCTTGATCAATTTCTTGAGCTTCTTCCAGTGAATTAAGTCCTCAAGTATGTAGACGAACAATGTTACTTAATCCTTTGACATATGTTACTATGAGAGATCTCTCTGACGATAGAACCACTATTTACTTGTTACATCCTTATTTGAGTTGAGTTAATTCCTCGAATAAACAAATAGGCTATGACATATGCCTTTCAATCTCCCCCTATTTGTTTGTTAGACAATAACAACAAATACCTAGAGGATAACTCAACTAACAAATAAGAAAGATATAAACAGTAATGCAAAGTAAATAGCAGAAAAGTTCTGGATTATATTTAACATTTTCCAAATTCCAAAAGAAATTTACAAGGGAATACAAGATAGCTGTTCCTCTAGACTGAACATATAACTACATTAGTCTATCTTGAATCATAAATCCCTAATCATATTACATTAAGTTTTGAACTTATTGAATTCAGTTGTCTTCTCTTCCGAATTCACCTTCTTCCAAATCTTCAAGCAACTCCTTGTCAAAGACACGATCCTTTTCAGAAGTGAAGCTGGCTGGTCTGACTGGTTGAACTCCAAGTGACTTTAGCTTATTCTTAAACTGATCGTACCTTTTAATATTCTTTTCACAATAAGTTTGAATCAGATCAGCTGCTTGAGTTTTCAACATGGATGAATATCCAGCAGTTCTTAAGTGGTGTTCCATCCAGACAAGATGCCTAGCTGAGTAGTCTTTAAGAGATTGTGAATTGAGCTGGCAGATTTGAAGACAGTCAGACTTAAAGAATCTTACCTGATGAGGATTGTTGACCACTTGAGGACTAGCTCTGCTGGCAAACTCTTTGAGCCTTTCTCGAAGAACTTCATTCAATTCTGAGCTTCTCTTGACTTTGTTGAGAAGAATCCAAATCTCTGATAAAGAACGATTCTCAAATAGATGAAGTGATACTTTTAAAGATCCTTCGCTCTGACAATATACAAATATGCTCATTTCATTTAGAGATCTTTCAAGGGCAGCTGTGATCCTTGAGACTTCAGTCTTTATAGCATTCATGTACACGTCATTGTTTGGATTAGAGATCTCCAGCTTATCCAGAAGATGTAGAAACTGTCTATCATTGTTTGTGCTTAGCTGAGGCATATCAAGTACTCTCCTAGCTTCATCCCATTTCTCACCAATCTTCAGTCTGACATCTCTACTCCTTTCTTTAGCTTTAATGTCATGTAGACGTTGCTTTTGAAGAGTTTCTATTCTTTGGATGTCTTTCCTCATGTCAATGATCTGGGATACCTTTTTGAGTTCAGCTTCTTTTCTTTTCAACTCTGACTGCTGCTGCTGAAACTCTTTCTCAAACACAGGATCCACTGGATATTCCTCTTCCCATTCTCCAAAATCACTTTCCTCCTCAGCTTCAAAGAAACCATCTTTATCTTTATCTTCCAATACTGGTTCATTGGGAACGTCACAAATATCAAAGTCATCATGTTCTCCACTATAGTAGATATCATCAGGCTTCCCTGTTCCTTCAGTAGAAGTATCTTTTTCTTTTCCCTTTTCACTTCTCCCTTTCTTCTCCCCCCTAGTTGAGGAATCCTCTACAGACTTTCCCTTAGATCCTCCATGACCTCCATCACCTTCATCACCTCCATCACCTCCAGAGCCTGAGCCTGCACCAGACGGCCCTTCAAAGAAAGTCCTTTGTTCTTCATTAGGGCAGTGAGAATTTTTTATCATGAAGTACAAGTGCTTCATCCCTTCATTGAGATGTTCCATGCCCGTCTCTATCTTCAGAAATCTGGAAGAATCTAGTGAATGATTCATTTCAACCAAGTCTTTAAGAGAAGTCATTCTTGTATGGAGAGAGCAGAAGTTTGAAATGTCTTCAGCTGATAACGTTGGAGATGCCTGGATTGAGTTAAGCTTTGGTACAACAGATGTCTTCAAATCTGATATTTCAGTCCTGATGAGAGCCAGCTGATTATTGATAGAGGTGGAAGAAGAAGACCGTTCAACCACTTGTGCTTTGAATGATTTAGCTTCAGCCTGACTTTTTGCAAGTTGTTCCTTGAGATCAGCAATTTGAGCTAACAGATTTTCAGTGTTTGTGTCTGTGTGTGCGCTCACCTGAATATCTCTCCTATTTGATTCACTCAACTCACGTGCTTGTGTATCTCTCAATATAATTGCTCGTGAGGAGTCTTCCTAATGCTGATCTTCTGTACCTGCATTTAAAATCACCCTAACCTCTTCAAGAGAGGTCAATGGTGGTGCAATGGGAATTCGCGAGTCCCGATCCTCAGTCAAACTTATCCTTTCATGTGAAATAAATGTCTGAATTGCTTCAGGGATAGATTGATCGAGTTGCCCTCCACTTTCTCCAGATAAATCTGCGAGTGGAGAATCCCGTGAGGGAGCTAGAGGTGTTGGATCTGGGAGGGGAGAAAATGACTCTATTAAAGGTGGCTGAGAGTCAGATTTTCCCTCAGAAGCATGTGACTGCTCTTCTGCCGTAACTATGGCAGGCACTGTAATCGACTCAATGTGCACTCCTCGCTTTGTGTCCTGAGTATCATCTATTAGTCTGTATGCTTCCATTGTGAGTAATGGAATTGTGCTTGACTCAGTACAGGATGCCATGGCCCTATGGCGAATTTCAATAGATTCATCTTATTGAGAGAATGTCTCTAGTAACTGTTCAGTGGCCATTTCAAAGTCCATGTCCTATTGGGAGGACAAGGATGGGCTTTCAGATGCCTCAGTAAATGTTCTTCTTTTCTTGGGTGGAGGCAGAGCTGAGGGTTCATTCACATCCAACAACATACTACTTCCTACTAACCTTCTAGGCAACATTTTAGACAGTGGGGGAGAGGTTGAGATAGGTTGTGACTCTGTGTTTGGCTCTATGACCTGGGATTGAATCTGTGGTTCTACAACTTCATGGTCAGTCCTATCAACCACTAGGGGTCTTTCAATAGAATGAGGAATAGTTTGAGTTTGAGAAATTATTACCTGCAGAGGAAGAGCATCTGATGTTTGAGCCTGAGTGGTTTGAACCACTGGAGGTTGAGCTTGCTGTTCATGACCAGGAAGATTGAAGATAGGTAAAGGAATGTAAGTGGCCATGAAAGCAGATACAAGTACTGGAACTTGCATGAATTTAAAGGCTGTGTCTTGGCGAGTGTAAATCTTTTTGCTTACTGGAGGGGGTTCAGTTACTGAAGAGTTAACAAAAATAGCTTTATGCTCAGGTGAGAGAAGATGTTCTGCTATGAGCATGAGAAAATGAGCGTAGTAGCATGAAACCCTACGATTTGTAGAATGATCACGTAAAGCAGTAGTGAGACGTCTCAGAAGAATGTGTAAAAGTAGTTTGCCAAAATTGATCCTTTGATTGAAAATAACCACAAGACCAATATACTGCAGAGTGGAAGTGATGTTGTGAAAGTTGGATTTAGTGCAGTTGGCAAATACTTTAGAAAGTGTATCGAAAAAAATGTCCCATTCAGAAACCAAATTGGATTTAGACAACTTGGTTAAGTTAATCACCCCCTGATAGTGAATAGCATGGAAAAAGTTTGAAATATCATTTTCAGAGGGCAAATTACAGAAATTGTCCAATGGAAAATTTAACGCACGATTGACGACTGTTTCATCAACTACATACTGTGTGTTTGCCACGGTGAATGAAATAGATTTAAAATCATCGGCCACAGTGGAGGTTGTGCAAATCAGTCTGAGCAGATCAACATTTAAAATTACATTTGATTTAATAGCAGAGCTAACAATCGAATGGTCATTTAAAAATCTAATCCATGGCTTAAATTTTTCAACATCACATTTATCTTGATTAAAATAACCAACAAGATTATGCGAAACAATTTGGAAATTGAGAGCCATTTAAAAATAATAATAAGACACACACTTTCAGAATTTTAAGAGTAATATTAAGAAAATTCAAATTAATTAAATTAATTTAATAATTCGAATTAAATCAATTATATCCGAAAAATTTAGAAAGTAATGTATCTCGTTAATGTTCTTAACTCACAATGAAAGATCTGAAAAACGCACAAGACACAAAACAAAAATAACTAAAAAATACCCAAAAGCAAACAAACACTGATTTTTGAAGGGAACAAAAATGAAGTGAATTTTTTTTTTAAAATAAAAATTGGGCAACACTTCTGTATGTATATACGTGTATGTATATATCACAGGAGTGAAGTTTTGTGAAGCTGAGTAAAAACTCGAGCAAGAAGACAATGGAGGCGGTGTTGATTAAGATCGAATAGAGAGAGAGAGAGAGAAATAAGAGAAAAAAAAGACTGTTGGAATTTTGAACAAAAACTGAACTGAATGATTTACAAAACAAAAAAAACGTTAGATAGACAACTGGTATGACAATCGAGGAAAGTCATACCGATTGTCTTCCCGATTGTCATACCAGGAAAATTGAGAAAAAAACAAAAAAAACATAGTAATAATATAACTGGTATGACAATCTGATAGTCATACCGATTGTCATACTAGTATAAAATAAAAACAAATATAAATTTTATTACTGGCATGACAATCAATAGTCATACCGATTGTCTTGCCAGTTATAAAATTAAACTGAATTAAAAATAAACACTTATAGGTACTGGAATGACTTTCAGCAAGACAATTTCAATTATCTTGCCGATTGTCATTCTAGTATAAAATAAATTAAATATTTATATAAATATACTGAAATGACTTTCAGCAAGACAATTTCAATTGTCTTGCCGATTGTCATTCAAGTATCAAATTAAAACAAACAAACAAATATATATATATATATATTATATAAAACAAATATTAACAATTTTTAACAAATACAGAACTTATTAAAAGAAAATTACAGAAAACTATAATAAACACTAATATAGATATGGTAGAAAATATTTACACAATTAAAATATTTCAGAGATAATTATATTTTCAGTCCAAAAATAGATTTCTTTTGAATTTTAGCAAATAAAATTCATAGAAAAATATTTTTAGAGAAAATAAGATATTCTGAGACATTAAAATTAACAAGTTGAATAAAAAAATAAGATAAGATAATACAAATTACATAGAAATAAGCAAGTATTATGGAAAATGATAAAATAAATTTGCAAATGAATTTTTCATTTATGAAAACTCATTTGTAAATTCACTCAAGAACAGATTTCAGATATTCACAAGTTTAATCACTAAAGCTATTCAACATACCCAATTTACCAACTAATTTGGTAAATGTGAATTCATCAAGAGGTTTAGTGAAAATATCTGCTATTTGTTCTTCTGTTGGACCAAAAAATAGTTCAACAGTACCATTAATGACGTGCTCTCTAATAAAATGATACCTGATGTCAATGTGCTTGGTCCTTGTATGCTGCACAGGGTTATTGGTGATGGCTATTGCACTTGTATTGTCACATAGAATATGTATTTTTTTCAATACAGAGCCATAGTCCCGTAGCTGATTCCTAATCCACAAGATCTGAGCAGAACAGCTTCCAACAACAATATATTCAACTTCTACCGTTGAATTTGAAACTGTTTGCTGTTTCTTGCTGTACCATGAGACTAGTCTGCTACCTAGGAATTGACAACTCCCTGAGGTGCTTTTCCTATCAACAACACTGCCTGCGTAATCTGAATCTGTATATCCAACAAGGTTAAAACCAGATTCTTTAGGGTACCAAATACCTAGATTTGGTGTTCCCTTACGATATCTTAAGATTCGTTTAACAGCAACGAGATGAATATCTCTAGGATCCGCTTGGAACCTTGCACATAAGCATGTAGCATACATAATATCTGGTCTACTTGTAGTAAGATAGAGTAACGAGCCAATCATACCTCTGTAGCTTGTGACATCTAACTTAATGGAGTTTTCACATGGTCCAAGCTTGACAGCTGTAGTTGACGGAGTCCTTGCTGATGCAGAATCCTCTAGATTGTACTTTTTGAGGAGTTCCTTGAGATACTTGGATTGACAAATAAAAGTTCCATCTAACCTTTGATTTACTTGTAATCCAAGAAAGAACTTCAGCACTCCCATCATGCTCATTTCAAATTTGCTGTGCATTAACTTAGCAAATCTCTTACAGAGATTATCATTAGTAGACCCAAATATTATATCATCCATATAGACTTGGACTAATATAGTATCATTCTTATGCTTTTTAGAAAAGAGAGTTTTGTCTATGACACCTCTAATAAAGCTATTTTCAATAAGAAATTCAGAGAGAGTGTCATACCATTTTCTCGGAGACTGTTTGAGTCCATAGATAGCCTTGAAAAGAAAGTAGACAAAATCCAAATGATCTGAATCTTCAAAACCAGGAGGTTGCTCTACATATACCTCTTCATCCAGCTTTCCATTCAGAAAGGCACTCTTGACATCCATTTGATAAACTTTAAAGTTAGAGAATGCTGCAAATGCCAGAAATATCCTGATGACCTCTAATCTAGCCACTGGAGCATAGGTTTAATCATAATCAATGCCTTCAGCTTGAGAATACCCTTTAGCTACCAGTCTTGCTTTGTTTCTTGTAACCACAACATCTTTATCTAGTTTATTCCTGAATACTCACGAGTACCAACAGCTTTCTTGTGTGTAGGTCTAGGTACCAGTTTCCAGACTTGTTGATGTTCAAACTGATTGAGTTCATCTTGCATAGCAATCACCCAATCTGGATTAGTCAGTGCTTCCTCAATCTTCTTAGGTTCCATCTCAGAAAGAAATCCTGAGTACAGACACTCATTTTGAGTAGCACGTCTAGTTCTGACTCCAACATCTGGATCACCAATAATCAACTCAAAAGGATGAGCTTTATTCCAGACAGTCTGTCTTGGAAGATTTGATCTTGATGATTCGCCTTGAAATTCATTGGGATGTTGTGTTTTACTAGTTGATCCTTTAGCATCTCCCCCTGAGTTGTTGCCATGTTGACTTGAAGATTCTCCGTCAGTAGCATTGGTATCTCCATTGTTGCCAAAGTTTCCATCACCATTACCTTGAGTATCATCATGATTAACAGGTTCTTCACAGCAACAACCTCAGGTTCTTGATCATGTTCTGATTCTGAATCTGACATATCATCAAACTTCAGTTTCTCAGAAGGATCTTCAGTTTGGATACTAGGGAGTTTAGTGTCATCAAATGTAACATTGACACTTTCAGTTACTTTGTGTTGATCAATGATATACACCCTGTATGATCTTCTTCCATATCCAACAAAAATACCCTCATATGCCTTTGCCTCGAATTTACCACGACGATCATCTCCATCCTTGAGCATGAAGCATCTGGCACCAAATACATGAAAGTATTTGATAGAAGGTTTCTGTTCATTTAAAATCTCATAAGGAGTTTTCATGAAGTCTTTGTTGATTAGAGTTCGATTCTAAGTATAACATGCAGTATTGACAGCTTCAGCCCAAAAGTACATTGGAAGACCTGATTCACTTAACATCGTTCTTGCAGCTTCAATCAATGTACGATTCTTCCTTTCTACCACTCCATTTTGCTGAGGGGTTCTAGGAGCTGAAAATTGTCTAGTAATCCCTTTGTCTGTACAGAATCCATTGAGAGGTGAATTCTTGAATTCTGTTCCATTATCTGACCTTATTGCTCTAACAGGGACATTAGAATCTAACTCGATCAACTTGATATGATCAATCACAACTTGTGGTGTTTCATCCTTAGAGTGAAGGAATAAAACCCACGTATACGTGGAATAGTCATCAACTATCACAAGACAGTAACACTTCTTTGACATCGAAAGAACATTAACTGGTCCAAATAAATCCATGTGCAATAATTGCAGAACACCAGTTATGGAGGATATGTCAGTGCCTCTGTGACTTGCTTTCTTTGACTTTCCTTTATGGAAAGCCTCACATAGTCCTTCTGGGGAGAATTCCAGCTGAGGCAGACCTCTGACCAATTCTCTTTTGATAATAGAATTCATTGTTTTGGAATTGCGATTAGAAAGTCTCTTGTACCATAGCCAACTCTCATCAGACGATGCCTTTGCATAGAAACAATTGACTTCAGGGTTGCTTCCAGAGTTCATGTCAGCTACGAACAGATTTCCTTTCCGAATTCCCATCAAGGAGGGTTTTTCATTTTTCTTGTGCAGAATCTGACACTTCAGCTTGTCGAATAAAAAATTGTAGCCGTTGTCACAGTACTGACTAATGTTAAGCAGATTGTGTTCAAGTCCTTGCAAAACATACACATTTTCAATGATAACATTTCCAGCTAGCAAACAGCCATATCCCTCAGTTAAATCTTTGTTGTTATCTCCAAAGGTAACCACTGGGCCAGCTTTCTCAACCACATTTGATAGCAGGGTTCTATCTCCGGTCATATGTCTTGACGATCCGCTGTCAAGAATCCACACTACCGGTTGTACCTGTTTAATGCCCTGCAATACAAATGGATTAGACCTTCTTCGGAACCCAAGCTTGGTTGGGTCCGGCATACTTGTAAAATTGGCCTTTATCAGGCAAACCAACATCCTTAACTTTAATGTTCTCAACTTTCTGAATGACTGGACATTTGACCTTGCGAACAGCCTTGACAAATTTCTGTTTAGGCTTAGGCACAAATGTCTCCTTTCTAGCTTTAGGAAGACTAGCAGTCTTAGACCTATCATGCTTCCTATTATTCACATGCTGACGAAGAGTAGTCTTATCATTAGAAACATGCTTACCATTAAAATAAGCATACATCAAATTAAAAGCACAAGACATACAATCAGGAACACCACATGCTTTATGAGAGGGATTAACAATAGGCAACTTATGCATGGTAGACATGGCATTTGTGTTATCCAACTCATGTGTGTCTGAGTTAGTCTCAGTTGCTTTCACAACTTTGACTGGAACCTTTGACACACTTGACTAGGAAATAGCTTTCTCATTAGCAAGATCTTCAGCACGAATTTCTTCTTGAATAATAAATAAGGTCACATCAAATGGTTCAGCAATTGATTCTTTATAGAGGGGTTCATCAACACCCTTAAGCACATGTGGTACTTCCCTACCTTTAGCACAGACATGAGGAGGGGAGTTTATGCCTAATTTTCCAATAGCAACATTATAATCATAACCTATTCCAGATGTTTGATTAACAGCTTGCTTATTATAAAACTCTTTGGACTTCGAACAAGAATTAAAGTAAGCTTTAACCTTAGCCTCAAGACCGGTGATCTTGTCTTTGGGAATAGTTTCGAGTTGTCTATAACAGTCAACTCTATTCTCTAGAAAAGATACTTGTTCTTTTAATTTATCTTGATTAATGTGCACAGGTCTTAATTCATTGACCTCTTTCTCAAGGTCTTTGATTTGTTGATTTAACATTTCATTATCACGACGAGCACAATCTAAGGAATCTCCTAGATGATAAACTAATTCAGCATCAGTAAATTTTACCTCTTTTCTTGACGATGAGGTGTTTGCATCACTAGCCATGAGAGCAAGATTCCCAACTTCTTCATCTTCACTGTCAGTATCATCCCAGCTTCTTCCCTTTGCCAGGTAAGCCCTTTCAGATTTACTCTTCTGATTAGAATCATAAGAGTTCTTCCTAACTTGTTTTGGCTTCCTGCATTCTGTGGCAAAGTGTCCCAATTCATTGCAGTTGAAGCATCGAATGGTGCTTCGATCAACCATCCTTGTTTTGTACCCACCATTGCTGGTGTTAGAGGATGAAGATCCACCTTTCTGGAATCTGTTGTAGTTGGACTTGTACTTGAACTTGGCATTCCTCTTGAATCTGACATTGGAGAATCTCTTGACAATCAGGGCCATTGACTCATCTTCCAATTGCTCCAGTTCTTCCAAGGAATAAAAATCATCTCCTGATTGATTTGTAGTAGGAGGATCAAATTCTGCTACTAGCATATTTTCTTCAACCTTGGAAGACTGTACCATTCTTTCTGACTGTTGAGATTGTTGTTGTTGTTGTTGTTCTTCAGCTACTAGAGCAGTAGACATGCTGACCACTCTTCCTTTCCCGTAGACTTCCTTCTTCTGAATCTGCTCCAACTCATAAGTCTTTAACACACCATAGAGCCTTTCCAAAGAAATCTCACTCAGATCTCTTGCTTCTCTTATGACAGTGATTCTATGTTCGAGATGAGTTGGCAGTGTTAAAAAGAACTTTTTGTTGACCTCCCTAATGGAATAGTATTTACCATTAATGTTCAGGTTGTTGATCAATGCATTGTACCTCTCAAACACTTCAGTGATTCTTCTCCTGGATTGGATTTAAAGTATTCATACTCAGAGGTTAGGATTTCTAACTTGTTCTCCCTAACTTCCTTTGTGCCTTCATTAATAACCTCAATAGTTTCCCAGATGTGTTTGGAATCTTTACAGTTCATCACATATCTATTCATCAAGGGATCAAGAGAATCTACTAAAATTAATTGAAGGCTAGCATCCAGGGAGGCTTCTTCTTTTTCAGCAGGAGAAAAATCCTCAGGATCTTTCACATAAGTTCTTGTTTTGGTAATCCCCACATCATTTTCTATTACCTCTGGTTCAATAACCATCGGAATTTTAGGACCCTTCTTTAACACTTCCAGATATTTGGAATTTGCAACTTGTAAAAATAATAACATCTTCTTCTTCCACATAACATAATTTTCTTTATCGAATAGTGGAATTTTAACGGTTCCAACTTTTTGTGTAGTCATTATGAATTTTTGAGTAAATAAAAATTCACGGAGTGAAAGAATCACAAAAGTCTAGGATCTTGATTTGTACGTTAATCAGAAGGCTCTGATACCAATTGTTAGGTCTCAATATGTTTGTAGAAAGGGGGTTGAATACAAACAATACCGTTTAATCGAATAAAATGCGGAATAAAAAAGTGAAACAAAATTCAAGTTAATTAAAACTATTATTAAACTTGAAAGGTGTTACAACAACGGTATCGTTTACAAGGGATTAATCTCAAATAAATTATTCTAAATCTAGAATAAATTTGACATGAACTTTTTCTATTTTTGCAATAAAAAGGATCAAATGCTAAATGCAATTTGAGATTAAGTTCTAGGGATTTTGATCCGCTAGATAGTTACACAAGAACAAGAAAAGGATTTCTAGTGGATTAGATTTAACAATGAATACTAGAAATAAATGATCTGTGAAATTGCAATAAGTTCTCTGCAGTTTTTCTTTTGTTATGTGTTCTTCTGTGTTTTACATTCAATACTCTGCTTCTTGTTGAAAAACAACTGCTCTGCTTTATATTGAATCCTGTGATTTTAATTGGCAAGACAATCCATTTAGCTCAGCATGACAATCCTTTGAACTGGTAAGACTTTCGGTAGGACTATCAATTGAACTGATAGGACTTTCGGCAAGACAATCTAAATGCACTAGCATGACTTTCGGTATGACTATTGATTGTCATACCGATTGTCTTGCTAATACAAAAGATAGTCTTGCTGGATTAAAACAGATTTTAATCAAATAATAATTCTGAATTAATTAATCAATTAATTCAATTAATCAATAAATTAATCTTTGTAGATTTAATTTATTCTCTTAATTATATTATATGACTTAATTAATTAATAGAGAATTAATACTAATCTTGAGCAGCAACCATTCTTCTGAAAATCTTCTGAAAATCACTGTCAATTATGAATCAATTCCACCACTTCAATGTTGACACTCGATGTACTGTCTGGTTCATGAGTGACTAACTTCCATGACGTTTCTTCATGCCTTGACCTTGATACTCTTGATTTTCTTCAGCCTAAATCCTTGTAGTTAATTGATACCCTGACGAGATCTCTGTCACTTGATTAAATCCACAATCTTGATTTATATCACTGAGGCTTGATCAATTTCTTGAGCTTCTTCCAGTGAATTAAGTCCTCAAGTCTGTAGACGAACAATATTACTTAATCCTTTGACATATGTTACTATGAGAGATCTCTCTGACGATAGAACCACTATTTACTTGTTACATCCTTATTTGAGTTGAGTTAATTCCTCGAATAAACAAATAGGCTATGACATATGCCTTTCAGAGTTTATTATATCGAATATATCTGTTTTCTGTTACTTGTGTTCTAAATCGATTTGATTGTATTAAACACTATATTCAACCCCCTTCTACAGTGTTGTGTGACCTATCATATATTAAGCAGAAAAAATATGTATATATATTTAAATCAAAGCATATGTGTACCAAAAAAAAACTAAATCCCCAATTTGAAGCCCTAGAAACCCTGCAAAATCATAAGAATTGAAAAGTCAGTAACAACCTCTAAATTAGAGTCATATAATTGTGGATTCAAATATCAACTTGTTCTTCAATTAATTGTTTGAGTCGGAGAGACTGTTTTGAGAGAGAGAGAGAGTCGAGAGAGAGTGGTGAGAGAGATTGTTTGATTAATTGTGTTTTGTCCATGTAAGTAGGTGCAAGTCTTTTTTTGTTGAGGGAAAAATCCCGCTCATTTTTTACCTAGTAAACGGTGTAGTATTTTTTATTAATTTTTATTTTAGTTTCTAATTTAAATTAATAATTTATTATTTATTAAATAATAAAATAAAAAAGGTGACTTTTAAATTTATGTATAATAAAATAATTTTCGTAATTTGTAAGTAATTTGATGTTACAATCCTGATTAATTAATAATTCTGAATATAATTTTATTACTAGTTTTGTAGTTATATTTACACTTTAAAAATTTTTAAAATGAAAAAGTACCTAATGTAACACCAGGTGTTGGTGTTACATGTTGTGCAACACCAGCATTTTATTGTAATAGTAGATTTATAGCTATTGTAACACTGCAAGCGAGGTGTTACAATAGACCAAAAATCTCTTAGCTAATGTAACGCTCCTTGTAACACTTGCATCACAGTAGCCCACTTATAGCATAGTGCACGCTGTTATCACAAAAGCTTCACTCTGCACCATCGTTCTTTCCAATAGAATCAATTATTTATTCCTATACCATTTGACCAATTTCTCCATAGAATCACATTTACCGATAGAGAGAGAAAGAATAGAGAGCAAGATAAAGAGACAGAAAAAGAAAGAGAGATAGAAATAAATAGACAGAAAAATTAAAAAATAGACTGACTTCATTATACGCCACTGATATTTTAATCGCTTTGCAATCCACTGTTGCTATTGGTAATCCCAGCACACAACCTTACTTTGACTTGACCAAAATAACTTAGCCCAACTTATTTGGCACACCTTCGAATATTTCAGATGATAAAATCATGGAATTTCAAAGAGAAAAGAATTTCGTATCATAACGGGTGTCCCACCATTGTGGTTACCAGAATATGAATTTTAGAGAAAGTATTGTTGAAATGAAAGAATAACTGAGAGATCAATATGATCAAATGAACTAGGTATTGCGTGCCCAAACTAGGAAACTAATAAAGGTTGTTAACCTCCTTGTAGTCACAACACACACAAGTGATGGCGTCCCATCCAACTCATATCATATAGACATGTATACCTTGTGTCCCCTATAGTTAGGGCTGTTCATCTCAGTTAGAATAAAAGAATATGAAAGGAATTCAAAATCAAATGAATAAAACTGAAAAGATTTCAATGCTGATACTTTTGAAGAAAAATGAAATCCAGAAAACAAAATTCTGGCACAAAATGAGCAAGTGGTGTCACATCACTAATAAACTATCCATCGTATTAAAGAAGTGAAAGTTAAATTATTAAAACTTAGAAGAGCTATCACAACCTGGAAATAGGTTTCATGACAGCCTCTGGCACATTACGTGATTGAAAACGGGGGTTATGGATTATGTCATTCAACATATAGCTCTTTTTGAGAGATGACAAAAAACGTTATAGAAAGAGATGATATTGCCAGGATCTTAATATTTATCTTCTATTTGAACTCTTCTGTTGAATCGTCACCCAATTCTAGACACTTCTTCACGTTCCAAGGATATCGATAATCTCCATCGTCGTCGAATCGTAGTCTCGGAAGATTCCACAATAGAAGTTTGCAGCTGCTACGAGTTCTCTCCAGCTCAGCACAACCAACTCAACCGAATACGCCTTATCTTAACTAAATCATTGGTACTATATCCGATAGTCCAACACGAACTCGATATGAGCTCAAACGTCCTTACGTAACTATGTAAACTCCTACACACTCTCGTTTCTAGTTTACAATAACCTCAGTTCTGATACCAACCTGTAACGCCCCCAAATTCGGGGTTAGAGGATTTGGTCATCACTATGAAACCTCAATCCAAATTAACTTGTTTAATCAATAAATAAATGCCAGCAGAAGATATTTAACATCTACGACCCTAATTTATCCAAGATCTTTTAAGGTTACAGTTCTGGAAACAAGATATCCAAATTCCATAAATAAATTTTCACTTTCTTTTAAAACTCTTTTCAATAGTTCCAAATCTTAAAACTCAACCCGCTAGTATAACTTCAAAAAGAAGTATACTAGACCAATGATTCAATACATAACTAATACATATATATATAAACACAACTTTAAACAATAAAACTTACACTAGTCCGCAAACCATGGACCAACCACCTTTCAAAAGCTTCTTATTTGCTTCCTTGAATTACGTGCCTAAACAGCGCAAGCTAATCCTCACTGGAGGTTAATTTAAAAACAGGAAAGTATGAGTGAAAGAAATGCTCAGCAAGTTCATTATAGCATATATAAGGTCATTTTGATATAAAACCGACGTCTGCAATAGAGCAGAACCTTTAAAATCATAATTGCTGAATCATAAAATTTTAGTTAAGGAACCCCAGAATTGGTTCCTTAATTGTATTCAAAACCCTTTTGATATTTTCGAGCGAAATGCTTCAGCAAAACTTTGAATCTTGACGAGAATCAAACTCGTAAAACAACGTTAACGGAAATATCGTAAACACCAATAACATAAAATAGTGACTATGAATTGAATCATAAACTCATTTAAAACTCAACTCTTGATATCAATACTCATTTTGGTGTCATATCAAATTAAATATCAATACGAACTTTGATGCTCATAACATCCCATACTGAAGTCAACATCAATCATCTCTATTAATACCACTTTTGATATTTAACAAAAAATTAAGTATCAACATAAATCAGAAACTGAATCAAAACTGCATTTCACCTTTTATACAAAACCAAAATACTTGACAAATCATTTATTATAGGATTATCAAAAAAATATGATAATTTAGATTGGAATCTTTCTCCGACGGACGTACTGTCACATGTTGATCAGCCCGTATGATAGCACTGGATCATGATTCGTAGAAACATGTCCCAAAACATGAGTACTCAAACAAAAGGCAATATATCTGCTTGTGGCATAAGTTGTATCATAATATTTCATATAATACATAGCCCTCCACTGGACCATCCGCCCCGGTCACTTATGCATTCATCCAATATTAAAACCTTTTATTGGAAGGGGTCATAATAATCGACACCCTAAATAATTTTATTCCCCCATTTACTTGGGCAGGAATACTCACAACCAAATCATTTTTCTCAAAAACTAAAACATTTATAAATCCATTAATTTTGATAAGTAAAAGCACTTAACTATTCCGAACATAGAATAGCAGAAGAGTACTTGCATGATAAATATTTAATTCAGTGATATGTAAACAATTTATCTATTCTAAACTAAGAATAGGGAAAGAAATACTTGCATAATCATAAGCAGTTGGATATGAAAAATATTGACCTATTCTGGAATTAGAATAGCGTAGAAAACTTGCCTTTGGTTTTTAGCTGTTAGTCACACTCGCAATTACATAATAATTCTGTCATTCTGTCAAATAGAATGATCCGCATCTATAATTAAAAGATACATCTTAATCGCTTAAACGATAACTACTCGACAAACTGTGCGTCAAAACCCTATCGTCTACCCATACGATAGCCCCCACATAATTATATCAGTCAAACACAGGAATTCTAACTCACATACACACGTAATTCACATAACATATAAACACATATTCCACATATCACATAATTCATATAATAGATGCCTCGGTTCGTCAAAAGGTTCGACTCAGTACGTTTAAAACTGAAATCGGGTCAAAATACGCCTTTTTGGGTAAATACGCGACTCAGAATTAACTTGCAAAACAAGCGACCTTCCGAAACAAAAGGAAAATTAATTGATTAAATAAATTAATCAATTAATTAAATGAATAAATAATTAATCAAAACAAATTATGAATAATTGAATCAAATTATGATTTTCAAAAATAGTGAAAGATAATAATTTGAAATAGAAATAAATATTTTTGATTTTTTTTTGAAATAACATCTTTGTAAAATGGACTTTTCCCGGGGTCATAACCCCTCAAAATCAATCCCAAATAATACAATCCAACTATAAAAATAAAAGTCTGATTTTTGTGGGGTTTGACGTCCCGATAGGGGCCCAGTCCGATAATTTTTATGAAACTGAAATATTTCTAAAATTCTCGGAATATTTATAAAACTAATAAAATAAAATTTTCATAATTTTTAAAATATTTATAAATCGCGCGTCATATCCGCATTTTACGATTTAAAGAACAAACGTGCGGATAAATATAATCCAATAATTTTCCGAAATAATTTGAAAATTCTCAAAATATTCAAAACTTAAGAAAATATAAGTTTCATAATTTTTAAAACATTCTGGAATTTAATACTGAATTTATACTTATATATCCGATCCAAAAATAGATCACTTAGTCGTTAAGTAACTATAAAAACGATACAATTGAATACCAGATTTGGATAATTATCAAAAGCGAGTTTCTTATAAAACACCCTATGAGAAAATATGTAAAAATATCACGTCTCTCGAGAATACGGGTTTTATTGATCTACCGAAATGATTATCGTATCGAAAATTTTGGTCGGGACTCGTACGGGTCAAACCGTACTCAGCTTGGAAAAGTCAAAATACGGAAAATGCTCAGAATAATCAAATTAGGCTAGGAAGGAGTATTCTGAAGAGTTCCGGGTTGTAAAAACGCAAAAACGGTTGAAATTGGATGATTCCCAGCTTTATAAAATAGTTTTATAAGTATTCAAAAAATAAATATTAAATCTATAAATCCTTTTAAAATAATATAACAACCCAAAAATTATCATAAAAATACCACAATTATCTATACTTTATTCTGGACATATTAAAAATCAAAATACATACACTATATCACATATAAACACCCAAATATAAATATCAATCAATAGATAATTCACCAAAATTCTCTTAATAATCACATAATAATTATTTATTGATAAAAATAATTGAACGATATCTCTCGGATATTACAAAACAATTTCAATTTACCGATATCAATAAGATCGGCTTTCAAATAACTTTTGAAAATAATACACTTAAGTAAATATTTTTAGAAATTAACATGGATCGATATAAAACTTAAAAATTAGCACATTACCATTTAATAACACCAACTCGTCAAATAGGACTAAAATATCCACCATTTTATTCCTTCTAAATCATAAAATCATAAATATATATTCAAATAATAATTATAATAATTATAAAAATACGGGATATTACAGATCCCTCCATGAGTGAATTAATAGATCTGTTGCGTCAGCAGTCTACTCAGCTGGCCCATTAGCAACAACAATTCCAGCAGCAGCAATAACAGTTCCAACAACAATAACAACAACAACAACAATAACAGCTTATACAAAAACAACAACAGCTGCAAATCCAACAGCAGCATCAGTTGACGGGGACAACCCAAACTGTGAGTTTTAAATCTTTCCAGGCCGTAAAACCCCCAAAGTTCAAAGGTGAAATAGATCCTGTTGCTTCAAGGATCTGGCTGAAGGAAATGGAGAAAGCTTTTGCTCTCACCAAGGTGAGTGATGATTTAAAGACAGACTATGATAGTTACTTTCTAAAGAATGATTCCAATTATTGGTAGGTGTCTACGCGAGCCTTGGAAGGAGAAGGTCGTATTCGCTGGACCCGATTCACAGCACTGTTCTTGGAAAAATATTTTCCGGATTATTTCCAGAATTAGACGGAGATGGAATTTTTGGAGTTGAAGCAAGGAGACAGAAGTGTCATGGAGTATGAAGCCAAGTTCATGGAATTGGCTTGAATAGCACCAGTGTATGTAAGTTCGGAACCTCAGAGAGCGAAGCGGTTTTAACAGGAATTGAAGCTAGAGATTAGGAGTGGAGTTGTAGCCTTTCAACTCAAGACATATACTTCGGTAGTTCAGGCTGCCTTAGTGATAGAAAGTGATCAGAGGTTGGCTGTTAAAAAAAGAGGCGAGAAGAAGAGAAAATTTGAAGGTGGGCCTGCTAAGTCAGAACAAGGAGAAGCAAGCCAAAAGTTTCCACGACGATTTGGAAGGAATAGAGACAGGAAATTCCGGAGGCAGTATTTCCTACATGCTAGGCCCAGTACCACCTCATTCAGTTCTACTCCAAAAAAATCCAGCAAGCCGGTGATTGATTGCAAGACATATGGAAAGAAGCACAGTGGTCAGTGCAGAGAGAACGTCAACTCTTTTAAGTGTGGCCAGAAAGGTCATTATTCCACTAAGTGCAAATCTGAGAACCAAAGAGTTACATGTTTCAGCTACGGTAAAGTGGGGCACATTGCTAGGAATTACAAATCAGCTACCCAGGGCAGTATAGGAGGAAATGCATCTCAAGGACCAACAACAAGTACAACTGGAGCCAAAACTTTCAAAATGACTAAGAAATCCACGGCTCAGGATTCCGATGTAGTCGCAGGTACGCTTTCTCTTAATTTCATGGCTGTTAACGTTCTATTTGATTCAGGAGCATCTAAATCTTTCATATCCATGAACTGTGTGAATAAAATACAATTAATGTTGGAAGACTTAGATGAACCTTTTGTCACAACCCAAATCCGGGGTCAAGATTTAGTGTCACTAAACAATCTTTACATAAAATAAAAGAATATTCAATTAACCCCTCGAATCCGGATCGTTTACAGGTTATGGTATGAAACAAGAATCTAACCTTTTACAACTCACAATTACTAGAATACAAGTTTAAATACCTTTATGCTAATGTATGTGTCTTATTTTCTCACATCTTCGTCCTTTCACAACGGAGATCTCTAACTTCTGTTATCTAACGAGAGCTATTCACTTTTATCTTTCTCTAATTTTGAAAGAAATAAGAGTTTACAAAGCAAGAGTAAGCCAAAAATGCCCAGCAATAGGATTAAGTAAAACTTAATCCTCAAAATATCACTATTCAGCCCGTGGAATATTTTGATATCAAATCATTTTGATTTCGAAACATCCCAATTCAGGGTTCACAAATAACCCGAAAGAATGGGTATTTGCTCAAGAGAGCAATCGAATTATAGGAACAAGAATAAAAGGATAATGCATAATCAGAGTAATTGCAGCGAAATATAAAACAGTTAACTATTCTGAACTTAGAATAGGAACGAATAAATATTTGCAGTATTTTAAAAGAAAGTTCAGGAATACTTGCCTCAATAAGCTTTAATCGCTATTACTAGTTGACTTTAGTTCGATTTGGACGTTCAGCCTGATCGTCAACTACTATCCCATTCTGGATACGATCCCAACATTCAGGCCCTTCAATTGGAACTTCGTTAATCTCGACGTCTAATCACTAGATTGTTGCTAGTCCGATGTCGATACTCGGGTTTTCCGTCTAGGACCTACAAGGTTAAAATACCCTAATTCAGATAATCGTTTCGCTTAACATAACACCACTATCCTATTCTACCCATACGATTTCATAACCCAACTCATATTTATATGTAATATTGAAATACACATAGCAATTATGGTTCACATCTTCGAAACTCGGTTTGGTATTTATTTTCGGAAAGTACGTATACACGTTGGTTTGAAAATAGTAAAGTGATTATAAAATATTTTGTTACCACACATAACTAGATTCATATAACATAATTATATACTTTCGTTCAACGTCTCCGATAATTATAGGTTACGTTCCCGTATTTTCGGGATTGTTTTCCCGAAAATCGGGCAGCGTCTCCTTTGTTTATCGGCCTATCCGTCAAAACAATTCAACATCAATTCAATCATAACAACACAACAACCAATCCAATTCCAAATTCGCAAGTCCCAACTACCGATACAGTTTCAATCATTAATTATTGTTATTCATATTTATTTTTTTCTTTTCATTTCAAAATTAATTTTTACCGACTAATTTTTTTATTTAATTATAATTTATAGGACTAAGATAAAAATCATCATTGCCCACCATCGGCTCGCTGAGGCTCATCGCCGACGACGATAAAATTTGCGGGTTTCCGATTATATCGGACTTCCTTCGCAATTTCATCGATTAATATGAGTTATTCCCGCACAAAATATTTCATTTTACGAATCACAATCAATAAGTTTCTGCAGAAAATCAATAAATTAAATCAATAAAATGAAAATTTCTACAGAACAGTTGAACCAAGGCAGCACAGGCAGCACAATATAGGGCAAGATGCAACCGCATAGTAACCACGCACCACCATGCCTCTTGGAAAATCCGAGAGGCGGCAGCACCGCAGGTAACACAGAACCGCAAAACCACACATATATTCATACAGTTATGTATATATATATGTAATTAACAGTCAACCACATCGACAACAATCGAGACATAGTTAATTCGGAAAACAAGACACCGGAAAAAGAAAGAAGTACGGCTGTGAACTCACCGGAACCAGAGAACGGGGCGGAGGAAAAGAAAGAAGGAGGAGAGAGGGAAAGATAACGGAAAACAGAAGGGAAATCGATCGAGAAAGAGACCGGAGTTCGATCAGGAGAGGAGGGAGAGAATCGATGAGAGAAGGTCGACGAAGAGAGATAAAGAGGGGAGAGGGATTGGCTGGGGAAATAAGGGAGAGAAAGGGAATAAATTTGGAGGATTCTTATCGCATTTATCGCGTTATTTCTGAATTTGACACCGTGTTTAATAATTAAACGAATTATTTACCATGTAAAAGTAACCCGAAAATTCGCAAAAGCAATTTTAAAAATCTCGAGTTAATTTAAAATTATAAATACAGAATTTTCAGAATTTTTAAATCATTTTTTTAAACACGCACCCAACCCGCATTTTGCAAATTAACGAACAGACGGGCGGTTAAATAAAAACCATAAAATTGCCGGAATAGTTTTAAAATTCTCGAAATATTTAAAAGTTAATAAAATAATTTTTTCATGATTTTTGAAACATTTTGGAATTAAATATTGATTTTACAGTTAAGTGCAATTCAGAAAATCATTTAAAAACAATTAATCACTAAAATATTAATTTTTAAATTTTTATAAACTCCTAAAAATAATAAATAAAATTATAAAGTAATAAAAATAATTTTAGATACAATTTTATCATTTATGAGAATAAATATTCAATAAAATTATTTTAAAAGGAAAGTGAATTCATATCACTCAATAATTAATTATACAATCAATTTTTCGTACCCAACAATTCACACACAATCAAAAATAAAGCAACGCACAGATGAAAGAACCATCGAATATTTTATTTATTTAATAATTCCATAATTACATTTACATATCGAATCCGAAAATAGGTTACTTAGCCGCTAAGTAACTACAAAGATGATAAGATTTTTATATCAAATTTGGATAATTATCAAAACAGAGCTTCCTATAAAATACTCTATACAAAAATAAGGTAATAATGTCTCTCCTTTTGAGGATATGGATTTTTATCGATATATAAAATGATTTGTGTATCAAATATTTTACGCCGGGACTCATACGGGTCAAACCGTATCCCGGATCGAAAAAGTCAAAACACGAAAAGTGTTCAGAATTATCAGATTAGGTTAGGAAAGAGTTTTCAGAAGATTTTCGGGTTGTAAAAATGCAAAAACGGTTGAAGTGGGACGATTTCTGATTCTAAAAAGTAATTTTGTAATTACGTAAAAATAATCATTATGAATTCTTTAAATTCTTATAAAAAGATAATAATCCAAAAATTTCCAGAAAAATACCAAAATTGTCTATATTTAATTCTGGATAATTAGAAATTAAAATATCCTAATTTTTATCAAATATCAACACCCAAATATTCATATCAATCATCAAATAATTCACCAAAAATTCACATAAAATCACATAATAATCATTTATTGATAAAAATAATTATATAGTATTTCTCAGATGTTACGTCCTTCCCCCTTAAAAGGATTATGTCCTCAGAATCATGCTAAGGAACAAACCATGCTATTTTTCGAGTATCTTACTTAAAATTTATCGGAACTTATCACTTTAATCACTATTCGATGGTCCCCTATCGTCATCAAATTTATCGGTTGCTCATGCAACCCCTAACTCAATCTTTACTTCATACATTTGGAGCTAAATTATTCTTCATGGTCATACACACATGAATGTCTTATGAACTCGTTATACCTGTGATAACAAGACCAACTCATTCACAATCATTCTATTTTCTTACTGTCTCAAAGGACTAACTTACTTGGTACTAATCTTATTTTGGTTCTAGTTCTAATAATTCTTGTTCATGAATGCCTCCCATTTTTACTGGCTGTTCAACTTTACCTTTCATGTCTTTTCCCATTTAATTAGCCTGACCTTTGATAGTTTTCAATCGTATTCGAGAATCTTTAACCGATCTCTTGTACTTATCGTTCATCTACGTCCAATATACTGAGCTCAAGGCATTTTATGCTTCAAAATGTTTTACATCTATTCAAAAGTTAACTTAAAGGAAAATTTCAACAATTGCATTTAACTTACCACTTAACAGTATATCCCAATTTCTTTTCAATCTCCATCAAGGATATTCACCGCGAGAATCTTTTACTATCTGAAAGAAAATATATTAATTTGGAACGGAATGAATCATAACTTTATTCAAAACCCAGTCTCTTGGTACTAATACTCATTTTGTTGTCATATTAAATTAGATATCAATACGAACTTTAATGCTTACAACGTCCCATACTGAAGTCAACATCAATCATCTGTATTAACACCACCTTTGATATCTAACAACAAAGTAAGTATCAGCATAACCCAGAAGACGGATCAGAACCTATTCTTCAATTTCTAACTTTTCCTATTCCTTTATCCATTCCCCAGCAATCTTAATGACATTCACTCTTTCTTTTCTACCCAAGACATCTGTCTCTAAATGAATCTTTCTTGGTTAGTAATTAACCACACCTCCGTAGCTCATAATCAATTATGACCAGAGTTCATACCTTTGAAGCTTAGAATGCAGTTGCTACTTTTCAACCCTTCGCAGGCATATCTTTAGGCGTTCAACTTGGTCTTCCTTAGTCCTTGAATGGGCAAGGATGTTATCAATAAATACAATTACACTATCCAAATACTCCTGATGCACTATGTTTATTTAACCTTCAAACCTACAATTAATGTGTAACCTCATATCTCCATTCTTTCTTCTTCTATGACCACTGTTGTGCATAGCGCAAAACACTACTTATATCATTATTCCTTTATTCTAGATTCCTGAAATTTCCTTGATTCATTACTTCATCTTTACTGGACCATACGATACTGGGCTATTGACACCAGCTCGACTTTGTGTAGTAACCAATGAGACATTTCACTGTATGTTTCGAGGTAGCCTTGGTAAATCATTCGTTAGAACCTTTGGGACTTCACTTTTATCCTAAAGAATTTAGATATGAGATTCATTGTAACGTTCTTCTCCAACAGTTCACCACGATTACTATTGTTTAATCTTCCCTGTTTGCGCGCATTCTTTGAATGAAATTCTTATCTTTAATTATCGGTGCTTCACTCCATTCCCCTATCAGTTTTGGTACCACGGACGTTCACAACTTGCTTATATCCTGGACCATTTTATAAAATTTCTTTATCGTCCTTTTGATTCCACTTCTTTTCTTCATTAGTTCTTAATTCTCATTATTCATTATCTCTTTTAAACACAAGAAATTTCTTTTTCTTGATAATACTAATTTGTTCATTATTAGATAGATCATTTATGGAGTTAACACTAGACTAAAGGCTTGTATTTATAATATTTAAATTCTTACTAACAAAATTATTAAAATTCATCGATAGCGATTTTCTTAACCTCGCTTAAATCATCACTGATCGCATATTTGGCTTTCTCCAACTGATCAACATTTCTTTTTCTCGATTTCACCTGCGGACTTCGTCAGTCTCTGTTTTACATCGGATACTTGTATTTGGGAGTTTTCCAGTACTTCACAACAACTTCTATTCAAACATAATTTGACAAGGATGTTCATTCACGTTCTTCATGGAGTAATATTACAGACGGTAATATTTCTTTGCTCTATCTTGGGTCTCCAGTTCCTGTAAATGTTCTCTCCATTAATTTAAAGTAGCTTCCATTAAATTGTCATTCGATATAGGTATACATCCAAGTCCTTCCTGGAATGCTATTACAGATGATAGAATCTCTTTGATTTATCTTGAACCTTGAGTTCTTGAAAATATTCTTCTCACTAGCAGGAACCAATAACTTTCTGTTCCTTTTGTCTATTAAAAAGGCGTATTCATCTAGATAAAATCTCGCACAGGCTTGCAGTAACAGCACACTACTTTTACTAAATTTCCACTTCTACTGATGCCATTACTTCCTCCAAATTGTTAATTGCTCTAATTTCGGATTTGAAAATCATGTCAGAATTTGACTTAATCTAATTGGAATTGATCTCCATTTAACTAATCATTAGTTGGTAAAGTTGATCAATTAACTCTTTTAATTGACCAATTAAACCAAGTAAAGACTAGCTAGATGAAATCAAAGACCAATTACATAGAGTCGATTTAGTCATAACAACTTTTTCCAGGAACCGAGAACACAATCATTTAGAGTACTAATGGGAACGACGATATACTTCTTTATTATAGGGTAATTTCTGAAAATTTGGGCAGCACTTCCCTTACACCATTGACTACCAGTCGGACTCAAGCCGACACCATCAACCAACCAAATCATCAACAATTATATCCACCCACTTCCATCAACCAAAATCATCAATTCACCATACTTCAAATTATATCATTTTGATCAGCATCTGACTATGATAGCTTATCTCTTTTGAATTCGGCTAAGGTCTTAAACCAACAATGATTAACACAGCCATGCTTTCCTCAGTTCTTTCATAATATTACGAATTATTATTAATGAACTTAAAATTTGGTTTCGCGATTCTTTTAATTTATTTATGACCATTATTAATCGGTTTATCTTTTAATAACCGTGCATGGTCTTCATTATTATCATCACAATCTGATGGAAACTTAATCGTTATGTCATTATTTTTTAAAAGGTGTAAGGCATATGTCATAGCCTATTTGTATATTCAAGGATTTAACTCAACTCAAATAAGAATGTAATAAGTAAATAGTGGATCTACCGTCAAAGAGATCTCGCAAAGTAACATCTGTCAAAGGATTCAGAAACAAGGTTCATCTACAGACTTGAGGAATTAATTCACTGGAAGAAGCTCAAGAAATTGATCAAGCCTCAGTGATACAAATCAAGATTGTGGATTTAATCAAGTGACAGAGATCTCGTCAGGGTATCAGAGAATTACAAGGATTTAATCTGAAGAAAATCAAGTTGTCAAAGTCAAGACATGAAGAAACGTCACGGAAGTTAGTCACTCATGAACCAGACAGTACATCGAGTGTCAACATTGAAGTGGTGGAATTGATTCATAATTTTCAGTGATTTTCAGAAGATTTGTAGAAGAATGGTTGCTGCTCAAGATTAGTATTAATTCTCTATTAATTAATTAAGTCATATAATTTAATTAAGAAAATAAATTATATCTGCAAAGATTAATTTATTGATTAATTGAATTAATTGATTAATTAATTCTGAATTAATATTAAGGATTTTCAGAATTTAAATTGGATTAAAATTCATTTAAATTCAGCAAGACAAATCTGATTGTACTAATATGACAATCGGTATGACAATCAATAGTCATACCGAAAGTCATGCTAGTACAAATAATTGTCTTGCCGAAAGTTACACTGGGAGGAGATAGTCTTGCTAGTTCATTTTGATAGTCATACCGAAAGTCTCTCCAGTTCAAAGGATAGTCTTGCTAGCTATTGGGATTGTCTTGCTAGTTCAAAAGGATAGTCTCACCGAATGTCCTACCAGCTAAAAGGATTGTCATGCCAGCTCTATTCATGTCTGTTGATTTGTTAAAAAGAAAAGCAGCAGAACAGAAGTCAAAAAATCAACACAGAACACAACTCAAGAACAAAGCAGCCGCCTCTGAAACATTATATCTTCTCTGTTAAATTCAAGATCAAATTTCTAGTTTACAAAGTTAAATGGAATCAACTAGAAATCATTCTCTTATTCTTGTGTAACAATCTAGCGGATCAAAATCCCTAGAACTTAATCTCAAATCACGTTTAGCATTTGATTCTAATTATTGCAAAAATAGAAAAAGTTCATGTCGAATTTATTCTAAATTTGTGATAATTAATTTGAGATTAATTCCTTATAATCGATACTGTTGTTGTAACACCTTTGAAGTTTAATAATATTTTTATTTAACTTGAATTTTGTTTCACATTTTTTATTCCGCATTTAATTCGATTATTCGGTACTGTTTGTATTCAACCCCCCCTTCTACAAACATATTGGGACCTAACAATTGCTATCAGAGCCTTCTGATTCACGCACAAATAAAGATCCTAGACTTTTGTGATTTTTCAACTCCTTGAATTTTTATTTATTAAAAAATTCATAATGACTTCACAAAAAGTTGGAACCGTTAAAATTCCACTATTTGATAAAGAAAATTATATCATGTGGAAGAAGAAGATGCTATTATTTTTACAAGTTGTAAATCCCAAATATCTGAACTTGTTAAAGAACGGTCTAAAAACTCCGATGGTTATTGAACCAGAGGTGATAGTAGATGATGTTGTGATTACCAAAGCTAGAACCTATCCAAAAGAGCCTGAAGATTTTACTCCTACTGAGAAGGAAGAAGCCTCCTTGGATGCCAGCCTTCAATTAATATTAATTGATTCCCTTGATCCCTTGATGAACAGACATGTGATGAACTGTAAAAATTCCAAACACATGTGGGAAACTATTGAGGTGATTAATGAAGGCACAGAGGAAGTTAGGGAGAACAAGTTGGAGATGCTAACCTCTGAGTATGAACATTTTAAATCAAATCCAGGAGAAGGAATTACTGAAGTGTTTGAGAGGTACAATGCGTTGATCAACAACCTGAACATAAATGGAAAATTTTATTCAATCAGGGAGGTCAAGAAAAAGTTCCTTTTAACACTGCCAACTCATCTTGAACATAGAATCACTGCCATTAGAGAAGCTAGAGATCTGAGTGAGATTTCTTTGGATAGACTCTATGGTGTGTTAAAAACCTATGAGTTGGAGCAGATTCAGCAAAAGGAAGTCTACGAGAAAGATAGAATGGTTAACACATCTACTGCTCTTGTAGCTGAAGGTCAACAACAACAACAATCTCAACAGTTGGAGAGAATGGTACAGTTTTCCAAGGCTGAGGAAAATGTGTTAGTAGCAGAATATGATCCTCCTACTACAAATCAATCAAGTGATGATTTTTATTCCTTGGAAGAGCTGGAGCAATTGGAAGATGAGTCAATGGCCCAAATTGTTAAAAGATTCTCCAATGTCAGATTCAAGAGGAATCCCAAGCTTAAGTACAAGTCCAACGACAACAAATTCCAGAAAGGTGGATCTTCATCCTCTAACACTAGCAGTGGTGGATACAAAATAGGGATGGTTGATCGGAGCACCATCAGATGCTATAACTGCAATGAGTTGGGACACTTTGCCACATAATGTAGGAAGCCAAAGCAAGTAAGGAAGAACACTTATGATTCAAATCAGAAGAGTAACTCTGAAAGGGCTTATCTGGCAAAGGGAAGAAGCTGGGATGATACTGATAGTGAAGATGAAGAAGAAGGGAATCTTGCTCTTATGGCTATTGATGGAAAAGCTTCATCGTCAAGAAAAGAGGTAAAATATACTGATGCTGAATTGGTTTATCATCTAGGAGGTAACTTAGATAATGCATGTCATGATAATGAACTGTTAAGTTTACAGATCAAAGACCTTGAGAAAGAGGTCAATGAATTAAGACTTGTGCATATTAATCAAGACAAATTAAATTTACAAGTATCTTTTCTAGAGAATAGAGTTGACTTTTATAGAAAACTTGAAACTATTCTCAAAGACAAGATCACCGGTCTTGAGACTAAGGTTAGAGCCTACTTCAATTCTTGTTCGAAGGCTAAAGAGTTCTACAGTAAGCAATCTGTTAATCAAACATCTGGAATAGGTTATGATTACAATATTGCTATTGGAGAATTAGGCATAAACTCCCCTCCACATGTCTGTGCTAAAGGGAGGGAAGTACCATATGTGCTTAAGGGTGTTGATGAACCCCTCTATAAACCATCAATTGCTGAACCATTTGATGCGACCTCTTCTGTTATTCAAGAAGAAATGCGTGCTGAAGATCTTTCTAATGAGAAGGTTGTTTCCAAGTCGACTGTGTCGAAAGTTCCAGTCAAAGTTGTGAAAGCAACTGAGACTAACTCAGACACACATGAGTTGGAAAACAAAAATGCCATGACTACCATGCATAAATTTTCTGCTGTTAATCACTCTCATAAAGCATGTGGTGTTTCTAATTGTATGTCTTGTGCTTTTAATATGATGTCTGCTTATTTTAATGGTAAGCATGTTTCTAATGTTAAGACTACTCCTCGTCAGCATGTGAATAACAAGAAGCATGATAGGTCTAAGACTGCTAGTCCTTCTAAGGCTAGAAAGGAGACATTTGTGCCTAAGCCTAAACAGAAATTTGTTAAGGCTATTTATAAGGTCAAATGTTCAGTCAGTGAGAAAGTTGAGACCATTAAAATTAAAAATGTTGTTTTGCCTGACAAAGGACAATTCTACAAGTATGCCGGGCCCAACCAAGTTTGGGTTCCGAAGAAGGTCTAATCCATTTGTAGTGCAGGGCATTAAACAGGTGTAACCGGTAGTGTGGATTCTTGATAGTGGATCATCAAGACATATGACCGGAGATAGAGCCCTGCTATCAAATGTGGTTGAGAAAGCTGGCCCCATGGTTACCTTTGGAGATAACATCAAAGGTTTATCTGAGGGATATGGCTGCTTGCAATCTGGGAATGTTATCATTGAAAATTTGTATATTGTGCTAGGTTATTATCAGGAAGCAGTATCTAACATATAGCACCAGTGACGAGACTTGAGAATATTATGACATATCAGGCACCTGCTGCACATTACACTTGGAATTGGACTCTAGTAAGATGTGTACAAGTGTACTCCTGGTTGGTGAGTCAAAAGAGGAAGTCAATGCACCACAATTCATGGACTTTGCAGTTGCAGATCTATTGGACTATGCAATCTCTTCTTCACAATCTCACTTCAGGTTGGTATGAACTAGTGTACTGCTCAAGTAATCGTCATATTTATAACTCTCTAATCACTAGGCACAATCATATTGTTTAATATGTGCAGTGAGTTTTAGGAGTAAATCAAACTTCTTTCTACATTAGTGATTTCTTATTTCATGTAAAATCCTTTGAAATCACTATTGTACATCATCTCTCTCAAAAGATTAAATGTATAATTTTCATTCATTATAGATCTTAAGTACATTTTATCTCTCTATATTGCCCTATGTTCTGTGATACAGGTTCAGTCTCCAATGGCTTTCTTTCATTGACAGTCATGAGGTTGAAAACCCACAATATCTATCCCAGACTGTAAAAATAAACACAGAAACAGAACCAACCAACACTCTCTTACCACTAAATGTAGTATGAATGAGCGTGAGGGAGATAGTGCCTTAGTGCACCATATAAGGAAGGTTTTGTAGTCAACCCAGCAACTCTGTCTCTTACATAGATGAGTAGTATTTAAACCGAGATAACTGCTAGCTCCCATACATCTTCTCAAAAAGATGTAATGGCTGAAAAGGCACAAAAACAGTTACTAGATTCATTCTCTCAACAGGGTGCGTCTATTGAAATTTGCCTATCGGCCAGGGTATCCGTTGTAGTGTCACCACTTCAAACATAAAAAATTCTTGATGCACAAGGAAAGGTTACATACACAAAGGATGAGTTGACGAAAACAAGAGTTTCGACCATTTTAAGGTCAGATTCGATTGTTTAAGGTTCGTTAATGGACCAATTGCCTTTACAGGTGTTAGAAGAGGATACTGATCCAAAAGCCATATGTCAGTGGTCAGTGTCTACCTCCCCAGGTTTAAATCCCCTGGATGCATCTGTGGGTAGTGGATCTGACATAGGTGCAGATCGGCAACTTGTTGACAATGATTTAGATATTACCTGATAAGTCACAAGGAAATGTCTTCACATACATTAGAAGGGAACTTTGATCTTTATGCTAAATTTGTTGGATCATTGTTTACCTTCCCAGAATTCAAATCTGGAACCCTAAAAGGGAAATTAGCAACTTGTAGATTATGACTCAGATTCATCTGACGAGTTTGACAAGGATGGGGATTTGCGAACTCCCATTGCACCACATGTGACCTCCTTAAGGATGGCTAAGGTGATTTTCCTTGCAGGTACAGCTGAATGTTGGAGCTATGAGAGGAGTGATACACTTGTGAGAATGAGTGTAAACACGAGTGGAGAGAAGAGTGAAACACATGTGAGGTACACTAAAACAGAATCACACACTCACAGTGAGGAAGTAAGAGAAACTACTTGTTATTTCTGTTCCAACCAAGTGAAATATGAGAACTCCTTCAGACGACGGCATACATTCCTTTTCTAAGGGGGAGATAAAAGCTTAAGTAATAGTTTGGAGGATTCCTCAACTAAGGGGGAGAAATAGCAGGGAGGAAGAAAAAGATCAAACATGTACACTACACCACACCATTGTTGTTTGTAACTACGGATCCTATTGTATGGGAGAGGTGGTAAACACAAGGTGATTTCCTAGTAAGGGAAGAAGCTGTTTTTCAAAAGGGGAGTACCATTGGTTTTTATCTGCGGATCCTATTGTACGGGAGAGGTGGTAAACGAAGGTGATCTTCTTTAATCATTTGATTCTCATAGGGGGAGAAGCAAGACATATATGCGCTTCTCAACAGGAAATGTGGTTGTACAAAAAGAAGATGAAACTACTTGAAGATATGTTCAGTCTAGAGGAATATCTATTGGAAATCTGGAAAATGTTAAATATAGTCCATAACTTTTCTGCTATTTACTTTGCATTTCTGTTTATATCTTTTTCTTATTTGTTAGTTGAGTTATCCTCTAGGTATTTGTGTGTTATTGTCTAACAAATAAATAGGGGGAGATTGTAAGGCACATGTCATAGCCTATTTGTATATTCGAGGATTTAACTCAACTCAAATAAGAATGTAATAAGTAAATAGTGGATCTACCGTCAAAGAGATCTCGCAAAGTAACATCTGTCAAAGGATTCAAAAACAAGGTTCATCTACAGACTTGAGCAATTAATTCACTGGAAGAAGCTCAAGAAATTGATCAAGCCTCAGTGATACAAATCAAGATTGTGGATTTAATCAAGTGACAGAGATCTCGTCAGGGTATCAGAGAATTACAAGGATTTAATCTGAAGAAAATCAAGTTGTCAAAGTCAAGACATGAAGAAACGTCATGGAAGTTAGTCACTCATGAACCATACAGTACATCGAGTGTCAACATTGAAGTGGTGGAATTGATTCATAATTTTCAGTGATTTTCAGAAGATTTGTAGAAGAATGGTTGCTGCTCAAGATTAGTATTAATTCTCTATTAATTAATTAAGTCATATAATTTAATTAAGAAAATAAATTATATCTGCAAAGATTAATTTATTGATTAATTGAATTAATTGATTAATTAATTCTGAATTAATATTAAGGATTTTCAGAATTTAAATTGGATTAAAATTCATTTAAATTCAGCAAGACAAATCTGATTGTACTAATATGACAATCGGTATGACAATCAATAGTCATACCGAAAGTCATGCTAGTACAAATAATTGTCTTGCCGAAAGTTACACTGGGAGGAGATAGTCTTGCTAGTTCATTTTGATAGTCATACCGAAAGTCTCTCCAGTTCAAAGGATAGTCTTGCTAGCTATTGGGATTGTCTTGCTAGTTCAAAATGATAGTCTCACCGAATGTCCTACCAGCTAAAAGGATTGTCATGCCAACTCTATTCATGTCTGTTGATTTGTTAAAAAGAAAAGCAGCAGAACAGAAGTCAAAAAATCAACACAGAACACAACTCAAGAACAAAGCAGCCGCCTCTGAAACATTATATCTTCTTTGCTAAATTCAAGATCAAATTTCTAGTTTGCAAAGTTAAATCCAATCAACTAAAAATCATTCTCTTGTTCTTGTGTAACAATCTAGCGGATTAAAATCCCTAGAACTTAATCTCAAATCGCGTTTAGCATTTGATTCTAATTATTGCAAAAATAGAAAAAGTTCATGTCGAATTTATTCTAAATTTGTGATAATTAATTTGAGATTAATTCCTTGTAATCGATACAGTTATTGTAACACCTTTCAAGTTTAATAATATTTTTATTTAACTTGAATTTTGTTTCACATTTTTTATTCCGCATTTAATTCAATTATTCGGTTCTGTTTGTGTTCAACCTCCCCTTCTATAAACACATTGGGACCTAACAAAAGGTTTCAAAGTCGAGTCACCATTGCTTCATCTCCACTTATGGTTCCACATCAAACTTTCGTCACAGGTCCAGTTATGGGTATCCAATTCACCATAACTTATTTACTCAAATTGGAGAACTTCACAATTTCTTGAAGAACACGTTCGAAATTCGATTACATTTAAGATTTCTTCTATCTTGAATCTTCACGACAAATATCTTCCCGTGACGAAGGGATGCTTCACGTATTAATTGTTTGTCTGAGTGTCTGTTCAGAATTTCCTTGATCTTTGATTGTCGTCCTAATACTCGTTTGCTTTATCTGATGCACACAACTTTACTCCCTTATTTTATAATTAATTTATTTATTACGGTTCACTAACCATTCATTTCATATCGAAATCCTTTGATTTGAAGTGCATCGCATTAACGTAATCTACCATACTGATGAGATCCTCGTAACACGAACAACTGTCTGATTTGATATCTTTGCCACGACCGCGTTGTCGGTGTATCCATTCTTCCTTACTCGCAATTATCCACCATTTATCGGCTTGCAATCGTATCCTCCTTCGACACGTAATTCCACCTGTCACATGGGACTATTCCTATTTTTTTTGTAATCATCAAAGAACAGACTTTACGCAAGAGGAGAGTTTATGAATATGATTTTGATTGAAAAACTGGATAAGGAATAACAATGCAACAAATAGTTGGAAGATTTTGTAAGTCAATAAATTGAAGAAAAAGAATGAGTGAAGATTTAGAGGTGAATGAGACAACCATATTTGTACGCAAGGTGGCCAGTCTTTCATACTATATGGCATACAACACATGATTATGTGGCGTCCCACCCGACTCTTCGTCATTTCGACAAAGCGTCATATCACAACACAGTTTGTCTCAATCAAGAATTTGAGAAGAGAAACAATTCAGAAGGAATACAAGAAATTTTCTTTCATTTTTGCCTCATAGGATTTATCAATAGATGAAGCTCACACGTAATCAAGAATGAAGAAGAATATATACTATCGTATTAGAAGAAAAAATGTTGTAATAACCCCAATTTTTGGAAAATTTTTGAAACCCTTATGAATAGTGTTTTTGCTGAATGAGAAAACTTTTCATGCCACACTATGTAGGGGTTCTGTTATGGATATTCTGAGATTTTATTAGTACTCTATATGGTATATAAGTGTATGTAAAGATCGTCAGAATCCAATTCCGAACACTTTGATTTTTCCCGGAAATCCACTAGATACGGAAAGAATTGAGTATAAGGTAACAGGATAAAAAGGATTTAAATTAAAGGATTTTAAGAGAGGATCATAAAAGGAATATAATGTATTGAGAAAGGTTAAGGGAACCCAAGTAATAAGATCCCGGGTATGATCCCTCAAACGATAAACGAGAACGAAAGTTAAGCGAACCGTATAACAGATCAGCGGTCATTAGGCAAACAATTAGGAAGTTAATCAAGGAGGTTAGGGATGATGAGGTCATCCAACCAATAAGAAGAGGGCAATTAAGGGATGATGACATCACAAAGTGACATAAGCATGACATAGGAGGGAAGGAAGTGTGGTTGAATGATAACCACACAAAATCAAGGTTAATTAGGTAATTAACCTAAAACAAATCAAAATTCAACCAACCAAGCCAAACATTTCATTTTCACCAAACAAAACACAAAACATTTCATTTCTTCCAAGCTTGCTCTCGGCTTCTTGCTTTTCCAAAGGAAGAAAAAAAATCAAAATCAAGTTCCAAGCATTGTTAAATCACAAGGTAATTACCTAAGGTTCCTTGTACATAGATATGGATATCCTATAAGTTTAAGCTTCTAATTCCTTCACAATCTCTTCCAATAAATCATGGAAGAAGATGGTGAATAGTGTTTTTCAAGAACTAAAATTTTTATTCTTGAAGTTTTGTTTAGTTTAAGCTTGGATAAGGACTTTAAGGGTGATTCCAAGCCATTCTCTTGATTCTCCACTCTCCAAGGAAGGTATAAACTCCAAACCCTAGCTTTAGTTTTGAGTAATTAGGAATGAATATGATTGATATAGTATATGTGAAGCATGATGCTTGTTTGTTTGAAGTTTGGTTGAGTTTGTAGAGATTAGTTGGTTTTGTGGTGTTTTTGGAGTTATAAATCTTGATAATTAGTTAAAGAACTTAAGTAAAGCTTTTAGTTCATGTGGGGAATAAGTATAAATTGTTAATGTTGAGTTGTTAGGGCTGTTATGATGTAGTATGGATGGAGTTTTGATTTGGTTGTGATTGTGGATTGATTGGTGGTTGAATTGGAATGGTATAAAATTGGGAAATCGCGTAAACATAGCCGTCGTAATGCCCGATTTACCGTAGACTGTTTTTGTTCTTAACATTAGAACCCTTGAACTCACTGTTAGGTTTTTACCATTGCCGTGTTTAGATAGTTCCTGTTACGAGCTTCGTTTTGAGATGTAGTTCGTTTGATTCCGATGTACGGTTTAGGAGAAACGGCCGTTTTAAGTAACGACGTTTCGCGAACGAACCATTACCCCTCGCCTTACTTTAAAACCTTGGTAAAGGACCTTAAATGACTAATTGGGGTAAGAAACATTTATGTAAGGTGTAATAGGCAGTTGGTAAGACATTTGCGAAAGAATCGCCTTAAAACTCGTAATGGTAAATTTATTAAAAATGGTGGAGCCACGGGTACTCGAGCGACTTAAGTGAATCGTTAAGCACGAAAGCGAATATTAGGACTCTAAATGGTTAAAGTCTAGTTTCTTAAGCGATCGGGGTCTAATTCCGACTTATGTTGTTATTCATAGGTTATCGGACCCACTCTAAGCTTAAGTCTATCCGGGAGCACTCAGGCAAGTTTTCTATCCGTTATACTGTTGTTGTGATGTATACACTTGTATATGCATGATCTTGTGATAGATGCATGATGGTTAAATTAGAAAATTCTTGCGATATATTGTAGCATGTGATATGGTACATATGCATGCCTGTTTTGTATTCCTGCTATATATATCTGTTGGTTCAGTTGATAATACTTATGCTAGAGAATAGCGGTAATTTGCATATACCTTTAGTATAGGGACCCAAAGGTGAAAATATTTTCTAAAACCGGGAGTCGAGGATCCCGAGTAGATTTTATATATATATATATTTATATATATATGGTTATAGTTTTCAAAACTATTAATCGAATAAGGTTTATTCGATAACTTTATATTATTTAATGAATATTATTTCGAATATTCATTGAGGGCTTATGACTCAGCTTATTTTATTAATTGAATATTATTTGAATATTCATTTGAGGACCTATGACTCCGATTATTTACTGAAATATATTCTTTATTTTATTAAAGAATAAGGTGTCGATCATCAAACTTATTTTTGATTATTCAAATAAAGATAGTACTTTCGTATAAGTATATCTTTGGTTATTTAATATCCAATTCAAGTATAAGTTTTATAACATCTACTTCAATTATTTTTATAAAGATTATTCTTTATGGGAATATTATTTAAATAATAATATTCAGATATATTTTTTTTTATATATTGGGACTGATTTATTAAATCAGCATCACTCCGAACATTCTTAAAAATGTTTTGCGAGTCTTCAAAATGATTTTTAAAAGTTAGAGCGGATCCCAAAACTCCTTTTTATATTTAAGATCCTCCTTTCGAAGGGGATTTAAATACTCGCTCAAAACCTGAGGGATCCGGCTCTCTGGTGTGTTTTATATTCGCAACAAGGTTGCTGTCTTGATAAAAGAATTTTGATTACTTACCCAACACTCGGGAAGTAAAATTTTTGGAACAAGTTAATCCATTAACAGGAATCACCTGGGAAATATCGGTGAGTTTTCCTTTCCAACTAGATACGACTTCTTGGTGGAGCCGTATCAACAAGTTTCTACTTGGGGAAACGGGGGACGAGCTTTACGTTTCAGAGTCATGGATTTTATCTGAACTAGGAGTGGCGTAAGTGGTCAAGTGGCGCCGGCCCAGCCTTATTATATTGGCCCATAATGGCCTGGAAGTTTCACTAAGACGGTCCATTCCTTAGGAGTCCAGTGTTCGGTTGACAAGTAAATCCGACAGGTTCTCCTCTACATGTAGAAAATGGTGGGGTTGTACTACTACGACTGATCATCGTAAGTGGTCTTCCTGGCGCGGCAAACTCCCGTAATAAGTTCATCATCCAATTGGATATTTCTGCAACACTACCCAGAGCACTTCGATAGAAAGGCTATGGTTGGGCGATTGTTGAGTGTTGGCAGGGTCAAGTTTTCAAAATGATGTTTGCATCAAATGAAGTATCTCATAACTTCATTTTATTTTGATGATATTTTAAAGATTGAATCTATTCAAGTATTATCGTGTAGTCTCATCTACGTGATGAACTTTTGAACTAAATTATAACTTGAACGGTGGTAGTTCAAGTAGTATTTGGAAAAGATATAAGTATATTGGAGTATCTGGGAACTTCATCTTTTAAATTTATATCTAGTAAATGATTATCTTATGCATGTCAAAGATTTTCAGAAAAACGTTGAGACAAGGTTAGATATATGAGATCACCTTGCAACAATAGTTTTATACAGTTATAAACTGGAACTCTGTGTATATTATGCATGGAAGAGGACTTCCAAGATTTTGAAAAGTATATCTGTATATATACAGAATATTTTGCGACTTCATCGCATTAAGATATCAAACTTGGTTCATTTCTTCTTGACCAAGACTTTCATGAGTACTATGAGAATGCTCATATATTGTAAATCATTATACATATTATTTTGGTGGGCTTGTTGCTCACCCTTGCTTTCTTCTTTCATCACACAACAACAGATAGAAAAGATGAACATGACCAAGCTCCCTATTCGCAAGCGATCAGGAAACGTTCCGCAGTTTCCTATAGGTGTTGATGTCGCTGTAGCTGAGGTAGGAACTACCAATAGGCTAGGCTTTCAACTTTTGATGTACCAGACTTATGTATCTTTATCAATTGTAATAATGGCAAAGAAATGTAAATTTATTCAGAAACCCTTTTAAGGTGTATTGGCTTATAATTGTGGAATAAAACGACTTGTGATTATTTTTGGATATTCATCTCTGAGACTATAACTTGTGGTGTGTGTGTTTATTGGGGGGTCACAGTGCAGAGTAGTTGATTGTTTACTAAGATTGGGTGTTATTAAGGGAAATGGAACTCGTGACAACCCGAATCCCCGACCCCGAATTTGGGGGTGTTACAGAAATGGTATCAGAGCTAAGCGTTATAAACCTCAGAGATGATGTGATGTAAAGATAATAAGTTCACTAAGATAATAAGAACTCTTGCCAAGTTCATAGTCGGGCTACCTAACGTAGTACTGACAGTTAAAACCCTTACGGGAATCCTTATAAATATCGTGATAGTAACATAGTTCGTTCTCGTATAGGGCAGCGGGGCACCGAACCCTGAGGTTCAGGAGCATCAGCATGAGGATGTTTTATTACAAGTTGGAGATCAAATTGTGAATCCGATAGAGTACCCTAATGAGAGACCGGATGAGATTCATATTGAGAATGTTACGGTTGAGGATGTTATTCCGGAAAGGATTGTGGCTGAGGAGGATCTCATGGAGGATCCTGATGAGAATGAAGAGAGGACCGCGGAGGAATTGATGACCGTAGTCAGGGCGACTACCAAAGCAAGAATGGCCGCGAGAGTGGCACTAGAGGATGCAGAGTTACCAAGGGCACAAAGGTTAATGAGGGCAGAAGGAGTGGGGCCTTCCACGACCCCAATTATACCAGTATCAGACCCTCTTCCAGAGGTTCCTGTAGACATCCATGAGGTTCCACCAATTCCTGTTCCCTCCCCTGTACAGAGCCCAGCACCTACTGAGGAAATGCCACCTTTATCACCTGCACCATTGTCACCTGATACCGTGCTTGGTTATCCGTTTGGATCTCCTGGGTCTGCGCCACCTGCACCCCATGGACTGCTAGATGCTACCACTCAGGCTTCTCTTATCGCCAATTATCACATGACTTTGGGTGGCCTGTCCGAGGCCCGTAATGTTAGGAGTGATCTGTTGGATCGACTTACTGCACCAAGGATTGAGGGCGGGGTACTTCCGGCAGGATTAGCTCATAGCATGGAAAGGATTGAGGCTACCACCCGTGTTACAGCTAGAGGCCATCTTGAGGGTCAGATTGATCCAGCTCTACTTGCAACTATCTTAGACCTCATCACCTCTGTGATGGAGCAGGTTAGGGATGTCGTGCGTGCCCGCATTTCTTGATCCATGGTAGTGTGCAGAGCCAGAGCAATCAGGCAAGGGTTTCATATAGCACCGCTTTTGAAGGATTAGCCTAAGTTATGAATGATTAGTTTTAATGACTAGATGATTATCTATGGTAGTACTTTTGGGATAGAAGCAATCAGACCACATGATGTAATTCTCTTTAATGTGTTCAGTTGTTGTACCCTCGAACAAATGGTTATGTATATATTCGTTAATCTCAGTTCATATCAGTTTATTTGTGATAAGATCACATTGTTAATTGCTCTATTAACACTTAAGAGAGTGTCATGAAGTTTATCGAACTTGAGAATTCATAATTTGCAATTGTGCAAGGACTGAACGAGGGAAAGACTTAAGCAAAGTAAGTAAGACAAATATCCGGAGATTCTCAAAAAAAAATTCCAAGTAATATGCCCCCACAAGGAATAAGATTAGGGGAAAACCTTGAATATGATAATCAGGGAGGTCGCAATTAAGATATAAGGAACCCAGAATATAATAAAGTGGAAAATGAGGATTTTAAATTTAAAGATGACCCCAATTATAGGGAGTAGGAAGAAATATTTAGACTGAGAAAACAGAAGTCGAGCGAGATAGGGAGACCCGAGACGGTACTCCTATACAGAAATTCATGGACCTGTCTAAATAGAACTTATACTTTATTCCCAGCCACCACCTTGAGGGAAGCAATGTAGTGGGAAATTATTTCAGGACCTTTAAGTCGCTAAGCTCTCAGAGTTCCAAGGAACGAGCTAACCCAGCCGAGGCAAGAGCCTGGATAAAGGAAATAGAGGAATCATTTGAGATTCTGAATGATTGACGAATCACAAAAGACTGTTTTTGTCACTTACCCTCCTAAGAGAGAGACCACCCGCTGGTGAAAGGCCAAGGAAGGCACGAAGCAAGAGATTATAATAAACTGATTTAAGTTCAGTCAATTGTTTTCGGGAAAGTAATTCCCAAGGTTTATGGAGATAGTGTAAAAGCTTTAGAGTCAGAACAAAGGCAGACGAGTATGATGAATTATGAATCTAAGTTGTAAAAGTTATCAAGATTCGTTCTGAGGACACGAATCCAGAATGACGGGATGTTTGAAATCAATGCTCTGTTGTGTTGGTTCATGAAATAATGATAAGAGAAAGGAAAATAAAAAAAGAAACTGAAGTGGAAAGGAATATAAAGGCAATAGAGTTTGAGGTATGATAAGGGAGTTGGGTATGAGGAAACCCTAAAGACTCGTAGCAATAGAAATAGAAAAGTATGCATTCGTCAGGATGAGGGTGATTCACCATGAGTTAAAAATTGATGGTTGAGGGCATAAGAGAAACATATATTTTATCCCCTGTAAGTTGGGAGGATTCGAGGAAACCTTGAGATAGTTTGAAGGATAAATAATGAGACGAGGATAGACTGAGGAGACAAGAAAGTAAGAAATTAGGAAAAATTGGATGAAGGAAGTGACCTTCAAGAATGTGAAGTGTAAGACCGGTGGCTTGATACCCAGAAAGGGAGACGCCATGTATGAAAGATATCCCAACATTGAGGTGACTGTTGAGATAAACAACAAAAGTAAATAAGGAATTATTAAGAAGAGGTTCACGTTGAACACGACCAATATCTTCCAGAACATCCTTGTTATCGTTACCAAATTAGGCAAGAAAAGCGGATAACCGTTGTTATCTTTTGGAGGCCATATTGATTGACCTCATTTTGAATACAGATGTTATTGTGAAACTAGGCATATACTATTGAGGTGGGAATGATTGAATAAGACACCCTTATCAGGGATATATGACTTGATTTATCCATGGAAGGATGCATGTACCTTTTTAAAGGTGGAATTAAGGATAGAACATCGGTAACTTAAAACGAATCCTAGAGGAATGCATAAAGGCTGACATTTCACCCTTAATAGGGATAGTATGAGTTTTGACAGTAAGAATTGGAGAGGATTAAGGTAATAACAACCTTTAAGAATCAGTGGAGAATTTTTTTTTCTTTCAGAAGTATATAGACAATGATTCTGGTATTAATAAATGGTATCTTGATATGCCCTGTATCTAGGGAATACAGGAGGATCGATTCAAGGATAACCTTAGAGGTTTTACAAGGAGAAAGGTAATATTCAAAATTCTCAAGAATAGAAATGTTGATAAAGGAAATATGACGTAATTATAATGATGCCAAGTGGGGCACGTGTTAAACCACGAGAAAGTATGGATCGAACCAGTAATGGTCAAAATTGTTCAGGGCAATTAGGACTTAAGATAAAAGATGTTCTAAGTATGATTGAGAGTCAGTCGTGACAGTGATTAACCTCTAAAGAATGAGGCAATAACTTATGGAAAAATGGTGATATTTTTTTTACTCATCAGATTTTAAGGAAAACATCTTCACATAAGCAGTGATTGAAATGAAGTAGAAAATTTATTTGGAGGTGATTAAAATGACATTGACTATAAGGAAATTTTACTATCAGGAAAGGCCAAAGAGGTGGCCGACACTTTAAAGGTAAGAGGATAATTATAGGCGCTTGTGCCACAGAAATACAGTGATGATGGTTAAAGCTGTGAAGGTTGTATTATGGTTTGGAAGATTGATATTCCTTTTGATGACTGTGCAATACCCAACCGTAATAGTAGTTGGTAAAGGTTTAATTCGTGTAATCGCCATGAGCGGGCTATCAATCTCAGAAGGTGCTATCTTGAGATAAGCCAGGACCATGTTTCAAAAAGGACTAGACGAACCTTCGAGTTAAGTCTTCTATTGAAGGTATATGATTAAGAATGGTATTAACCTGTTATCGGTGCTTTGATTGAAACTCTTCTGCAATTTTATATGCTTCATGTCATGTATGTATGTCAGGATCAGGAGTGTTCTTCATGAATTACGAATGGTGATTATGTTAACTCCTTAGAAGGATTTGATACGATATGTATGGACTCCGTATGGTTAGATATTAAGACTTCATGGAAAATGAATGACGACAGTAGGTCAGTAGTGGACCATAGTAATGCAACAATAATTCTGCAAGTAATGAACTGATTACAACCGTGAGAGTTATATTGGAATCAATGTTGAGATTGAGTACCACTAATCGGGTTGTATTGACGTATAAGTTATCTTTGATAGAAAAAAAAACTAGGTCGATTATTTACCTATTGAATACTTATTCCTTCTTATCAATAGAGAGTCGTATTACTATACGAGGAAGGTTGCGGTGCAAGCATAGAATTCTATTAACGATGATGTATAAAATGAGATTCCAGATTCGATTTTTGATGTCGAGGGAGTTTCAAAGGTGATTGTTTATAAGCTCGAGCAAGAGCATGGGTCTATAGAATGATGGACGAAATAGTAAATATTCAGCATGCGAAATGCGATGCGATAATACTTGATGTTGATATATAAACACATATGTTTTGTTCTCTTATATCAAACCTCTATAGTTCAGAGGTAGGTTCCAAGCCAGATATTTTATGGCAGTATATTTTTTTCACATATACAATTCTATTCAGTTCATTATTTTCTCTCCTTTTCATTTCATATAAGTTGAGAAGAACAACCCTTCCAGAAGGGGAGGTATTGCCGAATGACTATCTATCTGTGTGATAGAAGCCTAGTAGGATACCATCTATTGTTTAATTGCTTGTCAAGTACTAAAGGCTGGCCACCTTCTGTACTAACTATGCGATATAACAAGTGTTCATGATCATAGTAATCTCTCAATAAATTCTTTTACTTCTATATGAAGGACTAAGCTTTCGAAGATAGAAGCAGCTGAAAGAGGAGTAGTAAAGTTGTGGTGGTATTCAGAATGGAAACACATTCGTGATACTAAGGTTGACGAGGTTATTAAAAGGTTATAGAACGCTAACGAGCAAAAGTATAACCAGTATAATATTAGGAACGGAAGGTAGTAGCGATTACGAACTGGAAAAGAATGGGTAGTGAGAAGCAAAAGCTATAATGCTAGAAACTATGATGAGAGCCGGTGCAATAGACTTGAAAGAATTTGGAATGATCACTTAACGCGGATTAAGTTATCTCACGATAATCGATCGTATGTCAGTATCGAGGTATCGCCTTATAAGATCCTTGAGGGAAGACAATGTCGATCTCCCTTATGTTAGGATGAAGTTGTAGAGCGCAAGATGCTCGGACCCACAGTAGTCCAAAGGACCAGGAATATAATAGATCTAATCAGAGGACGGCTGGTAGTAACCCAAGATGGACATAAGAGGTATGCTGATTTGACTCAAAAGGACAAAGAGTATAAAATAGGGGACCTAGTTATGTTATAGGTATCCCTTGGAAAGGATTGATGAGGTTCGGAAAGAAAGGAAAGCTAAGTCTACAATTTGTTGGACCCTTGGATATATTAAGGCGTTTTGGGAAGTTAGCATATGAGCTAGCCCTACCCCCGAACATGTAGCAAGTCATAGCGTGTTCAACGTATCAATGTTAAGGAAGTATAATTCGGATGCCATATAAATAGGGCCATATGAGCACATAGACACGCAACCTGACGTAACCTATATGGAGCAACCAGGAAGGGTTATAGAGTAAAAAGGAGCAAGTGCTTAGGAGAAGGGTTATTAAACTAGGCAGAGTTTGGTGGTAGGACCACAATATGGGAAAATTCACTCGAGAGTTAGAAAGTGCAATGCTAAGAGAGTATCCCTATTCATTTTCTTTCTGATTCCGGGACGGAATCCTTTTAAGGAGGGGAGACTGTAATAACCCCAATTTTTGGAAAAATTTTGAAACCCTTATGAATAGTGTTTTTGCTGAATGAGAAAACTTTTCATGCCACACTACGCAGGGGGTTCTGTTATGGATATTCTGAGATTTTATTAGTACTCTATATGGTATATAAGTGTATGTAAAGATCGTCAGAATCCAATTCCGAACACTTTGATTTTTCCCGGAAATCCACTAGAGACGGAAAGAATTGAGTATAAGGTAACAAGATAAAAAGGATATAAATTAAAGGATTTTAAGAGAGGATCATAAAAGGAATATAATGTATTGAGAAAGGTTAAGGGAACCCAAGTAATAAGATCCCGGGTATGATCCCTCAAACGATAAACGAGAACGAAAGTTAAGCGAACCGTATAACAAATCAGCGGTCATTAGGCAAACAATTAGGAAGTTAATCAAGGAGGTTAGGGATGATGAGGTCATCCAACCAATAAGAAGAGGGCAAGTAAGGGATGATGACATCACAAAGTGACATAAGCATGACATAGGAGGGAAGGAAGTGTGGTTGAATGATAACCACACAAAATCAAGGTTAATTAGGTAATTAACCTAAAACAAATCAAAATTCAACCAACCAATCCAAACATTTCATTTTCACCAAACAAAATACAAAACATTTCATTTCTTCCAAGCTTGCTCTCGGCTTCTTGCTTTTCCAAAGGAAGAAAAAAAATCAAAATCAAGTTCCAAGCATTGTTAAATCACAAGGTAATTACCTAAGGTTCCTTGTACATAGATATGGATATCCTATAAGTTTAAGCTTCTAATTCCTTCACAATCTCTTCCAATAAATCATGGAAGAAGATGGTGAATAGTGTTTTTGAAGAACTAAAATTTTTGTTCTTGAACTTTTGTTTAGTTTAAGCTTGGATAAGGACTTTAAGGGTGATTCCAAGTCATTCTCTTGATTCTCCACTCTCCAAGGAAGGTATAAACTCCAAACCCTAGCTTTAGTTTTGAGTAATTAGGAATGAATATGATTGATATAGTATATGTGAAGCATGATGCTTGTTTGTTTAAAGTTTGGTTGAGTTTGTAGAGATTAGTTGGTTTTGTGGTGTTTTTGGAGTTGTAAATCTTGATAATTGGTTAAAGAACTTAAGTAAAGCTTTTAGTTCATGTGGGGAATAAGTATAAATTGTTAATGTTGAGTTGTTGGGGCTGTTATGATGTAGTATGGATGGAGTTTTGATTTGGTTGTGATTGTGGATTGATTGGTGGTTGAATTGGAATGGTATAAAATTGGGAAATCGCGTAAACATAGCCGTCGTAATGCCCGATTTACCGTAGACTGTTTTTGTTCTTAACATCAGAACCCTTGAACTCACTGTTAGGTTTTTACCATTGCCATGTTTAGATAGTTCCTGTTACGAGCTTCGTTTTGAGATGTAGTTCGTTTGATTCCGATGTACGATTTAGGAGAAACGGCCGTTTTAAGTAACGACGTTTCGCGAACGAACCATTACCCCTCGCCTTACTTTGAAACCTTGGTAAAGGACCTTAAATGACTAATTGGGGTAAGAAACATTTATGTAAGGTGTAATAGGCAGTTGGTAAGACATTTGCGAAAGAATCGCCTTAAAACTCATAATGGTAAATTTATTAAAAATGGTGGAGCCATGGGTACTCGAGCGACTTAAGTGAATCGTTAAGCGCGAAAGCGAACATTAGGACTCTAAATGGTTAAAGTCTAGTTTCTTAAGCGACCGGGGTCTAATTCCGACTTATGTTGTTATTTATAGGTTATCGGACCCACTCTAAGCTTAAGTCTATCCGGGAGCACTCATGCAAGTTTTCTATCCGTTATACTGTTGTTGTGATGTATACACTTGTATATGCATGATCTTGTGATAGATGCATGATGGTTAAATTAGCAAATTCTTGCGATATATTGTAGCATGTGATATGGGACATATGCATGCCTGTTTCGTATTCTTGCCATATATATCTGTTGGTTCAGTTGATAATACATATGCTAGAGAATAGCGGTAATTTGCATATACCCTTAGTATAGGGACCCAAAGGTGAAAACATTTTCTAAAACCGGGAGTCGAGGATCCCGAGTAGATTTTATATATATATATATATATATATATATTTATATATATATGGTTATAGTTTTCAAAAATATTAATCGAATAAGGTTTATTCGATAACTTTATATTATTTAATGAATATTATTTCGAATATTAATTCGAGGGCTTATGACTCAGCTTATTTTATTAATTGAATATTATTTGAATATTCATTTGAGGACCTATGACTCCGATTATTTACTGAAATATATTCTTTATTTTATTAAAGAATAAGGTGTCGATCATCAAACTTATTTTTGATTATTCAAATAAAGATAGTACTTTCGTAGTATATCTTTGGTTATTTAATATCCAATTCAAGTATAAGTTTTATAACATCTACTTCAATTATTTTTATAAAGATTATTGTTTATGGGAATATTATTTAAATAATAATATTCAGATATATATATTTTTTTTATATATTGGGACTGATTTATTAAATCAGCATCACTCCGAACATTCTTAAAAATGTTTTGCGAGTCTTCAAAATGATGTTTAAAAGTTAGAGCGGATGCCAAAACTCATTTTTATATTTAAGATCCTCCTTTCGAAGGGGATTTAAATACTCGCTCAAAACCTGAGGGATCCGGCTCTGTGGTGTGTTTTATATTCGCGACAAGGTTGCTGTCTTGATAAAAGAATTTTGATTACTTACCCAACACTCTGGAAGTAAAATTCTTGGAACAAATTAATCCATTAACAGGCATCGCCTGGGAAATATCGGTGAGTTTTTCTTTCCAACTAGATACGACTTCTTCGTGGAGCCGTATCAACAAGTTTCTACTTGGGGAAAGGGGGGACGAGCTTTACGTTTCAGAGTCATGGATTTCATCTAAACTAGGAGTGACGTAAGTGGTCGAGTGGCACCGGCCCAGCCTTATTATATTGGCCCATAATGGCCTGGAAGTTCCGCTAAGACGGTCCATTCCTTAGGAGTCCAGTGTTCGGTTGACAAGTAAATCCGACAGGTTCTCCTCTACATGTAGAAAATGGTGGGGTTGTACTACTACGACTGATCATCGTAAGTGGTCTTCCTGGCGCGGCAAACTCCCGTAATGAGTTCATCATCCAATTGGATATTTCTGCAACACTACCCAGAGCACTTCGATAGAAAGGCTACGGTTGGGCGATTGTTGAGTGTTGGCAGGGTCAAGTTTTCAAAATGATGTTTGCATCAAATGAAGTATCTCATAACTTCATTTTATTTTAATGATATTTTAAAGATTGAATCTATTCAAGTATTATCGTGTAGTCTCATCTATGTGATGAACTTTTGAACTAATTATAACTTGAACGGTGGTAGTTCAAGTAGTATTTGGAAAAGATATAAGTATATTGGAGTATCTGGTAACTTCATCTTTTAAACTTATATCTAGTAAATGATTATCTTATGCATGTCAAAGATTTTCAGAAAAACGTTGAGACAAGGTTAGATATATGAGATCACCTTGCAACGATAGTTTTATACAGTTATAAACTGGAACTCTGTGTATATTATGCATGGAAGAGGACTTCCAAGATTTTAAAAAGTATATATGTATATATACTGAATATTTTGCGACTTCATCGCATTAAGATATCAAACTTGGTTCATTTCTTCTTGACCAAGACTTTCATGAGTACTATGAGAATGCTCATATATTGTAAATCATTATACATATTATTTTGGTGGGCTTATTGCTCACCCTTGCTTTCTTCTTTCATCACACAATTACAGATAGAAAAGATGAACAGGACCAAGCTCCCGATTCGCAAGCGATCAGGAAACGTTCCGCAGTTTCCTATAGGTGTTGATGTCGCTGTAGCTGAGGTAGGAACTACCAATAGGCTAGGCTTTCAACTTTTGATGTACCAGACTTATGTATCTTTATCAATTGTAATAATGGCAAAGAAATGTAAATTTATTCAGAAACCCTTTTAAGGTGTATTGGCTTATAATTGTGGAATAAAACGACTTGTGATTATTTTTGGATATTCATCTCTGAGACTATAACTTGTGGTGTGTGTGTTTATTGGGGGGTCACAGTGCAGAGTAGTTGATTGTTTACTAAGATTGGGTGTTATTAAGGGAAATGGAACTCGTGACAACCCGAATCCCTGACCCCGGATTTGGGGGTGTTATAAATGTCAGTTTTGATCACCTTCCACGGTTTGCCTACATCTGCCTTCAGGATCGTTCGAACACAGGTTCACGATTTAAATCACATCATTGCTTCGAAATATTATCTGGAAATGCCTTCACATCAACTGCTACAATAATTTCATCTTAATCGCGTCCTTCCGGAATTTATAATCACTGTTTCAGATCTCATCTATGTCGCATAAAATACCCATCGATCACGCAATGCCTCAATTTCATCGGTAGAAATATGATTCTTCTTCAACCATCTAGAAGATTCTTTTATTTTCTTTATTCATCATCCATCCATTCGAATCACAATCTCGTTAAATTTTAATAATTTTATAAATTGGGTAAATAATATTTTAACATGTTGATTCAATTATTGATTTTATTAAACAAAGTTTACTTTCGTCTTTCACGGAAAACTTTAAACTTTCTTCTTACTAGTGGGTCTACTTAGTCTTCCAGATTAACAATACTTAGTCTAATTCCATTCTTCTTTTTCGGTCATTTTATGTTTATAATAACAAGAACATAAATAGTAATTCGACAACCAAATTGTAAAACTCATTTCATGCAAAAATCTTCTGAAAGTTGATTAAGAAAATCTTTTCTGAAATCTCATTTTAAAGTTTTGGAAATCAAATATTTGGTCGTCATTACTATATAAGTTACTTGCTATTTTTATGATTCACCAATGAAATATCTAATTAAAAAAATGCCCATATAAGGGTCTCTCCACTTTGGTACTTTTTCCACTTTTCCTTGGATTCTGCATGCACTTATTAGCCGACGAAACTTCATTTACCGTTGTCTACCATTTTATTCATAATTCTATCGCCACGCTGACATCTGGTACTATCCTTGACATTCTTGTCATCGTCCTTGACGTTATGCTTACAACTACGCATGCGATTCGACATTCTGTTTGTCGATAGGGTCGCACCTTCTTGCTAGTCTTACCTATATCTAGTAAGGTAGATATCATTCCTCGAGCAGCTCTTGATAAGTGATAAGAATCTTCTCGCAATGGGGGTGCCTTCAAAATGTGCAACGTTCGTTCTTTATCAGCTTCCATCAACTGGTTGCCTCCGGCGTGGAACTCGTCCTAATACCTAAGTTAAATCGTACTAATACTCACCTAGCTTCCCTTATACAAGTCCTCACCAGAATCAATCGCATTTTCCTCAAAACCACATGAAAAGTAGTGTATCATACCCAGTCTCCATCGATCTGTCAGTTCCTCATTATTGTAGGATCAATATACCTATAACGTTGTGATATTTGCCTTAGACTTCCCTCAACAATCCTGGTTTACCAATTCTATATCGGACCTGCTAACCCTAATTCACTCAACTCGAACTTAAAATGAGTATGCCTAGGTCTTTCCTATCTCATATGACCTATCACTCTTATCCTACTCTCACCTATTCTTATTTCAGTGACCAAAAACCTGTAGCTCTGATGCCAACTTGTAACAACCCAAATCCGGGGTCAAGATTTGGTGTCACTAAACAATCTTTACATAAAATAAAAAAAATATTCAATTAACCCCTCGAATCCGGATCGTTTACAGGTTATGGTATGAAACAAGAATCTAACCTTTTACAACTCACAATTACTAGAATACAAGTTTGAATACCTTTATGCTAATGCCTGTGTCTTATTTTCTCACATCTTCGTCCTTTCGCAACGGAGATCTCTCTAACTTCTGCTGTCTAACGAGAGCTATTCACTTTTATCTTTCTCTGCTTCTGAAAGAAATAAGAGTTTACAAATCAAGAGTGAGCCAAAAATGCCCAGCAAGTATATAATTTTTGAGTTCCAAATACTAATAGCAAAGGAAAATTACCGGACAAAATCTCTAAACAATTTTAAACAATTTTATTTATTCGAGGAAGTTGAGCGACTAAACCTTGGCTGTTACCAGCCCTTAGTTATAAATCTAAAAGTGACAAGCGATTCCCAGATTCATTTCCTGAATCAGGGTTTTGTCCGATTTTGGAACCACAGAACTTTTCGAGAGAGAATGCCGTTAATGGCGATCAACAACAAATTAGATTGGACACTAGTTCACATCTATATCCGGCTGATCAGTGAGGATACAGTGCATATCTATACCTCCCTGTATAGATCCGGTCGGGTCCCCAAGCTCTACAGCCCATCTCAAGGCACCGGTCATGTCCCGGTCTTTAGGATTAAGTAAAACTTAATCCCCAAAATATCACTATCCAGTCCGTGGAGTATTTTGATGTCAAGTCATTTTGATTTCGAAACATCCCAATTCACGGTTCACAAATAACCCGAAAGAATGGGTATTTGCTCAAGAGAGCAATCAAATTATAGGAACAAGAATAAAAGGATAATGCATAATCAGAGTAATTGCAGCGAAATATAAAATAGTTAACTATTCTGAACTTAGAATAGGAACAAAGAAATATTTGCAGTATTTTAAAAGAAAGTTCAGGAATACTTGCCTCAATAAGCTTTAATCGCTATTACTAGTTGACTTTGGTTCGATTTGGACGTTCGTCCTTATCGTCAACTACTATCCCATTCTGGATACGATCCCAACATTCAGGCCCTTCAATTGGAACTTCGTTGATCTCGACGTCTAATCACTAGACCGTTCCTAGTCTGATGTCGATACTCGGGTATTCCATCTTGGACCTACAGGGTTAAAATACCCTAATTCAGATCATCGTTTCGCTTAACATAACACCAATATCCTATTCTACCCATACAATTTCATAACCCAACTCATATTTATATATAATATTGAAATACACATAGCAATTATGGTTCACATCTTCGAAACTCGGTTTGGTATTTATTTTCGGAAAGTACGTATACTCGTTGGTTTGAAAATAGTAAGGTGATTATAAAATATTTTGTTACCACACATAACTAGATTCATATAACATAATTATATACTTTCGTTCAATGTCTCCGATAAATATAGGTTACGTTCCCGTATTTTCGGGATTGTTTTCCCGAAAATCGGGCAGCGTCTCCTTTGTTTATCGGCCTACCCGTCAAAACAATTCGACGTCAATTCAATCAAAACAACACAACAACCAATCCAATTCCAAATTCGCAAGTCCCAACCACCGATACAATTTCAATCATTAATTATTGTTATTCGTATATATTTTTTTCTTTTCGTTTCGAAATTAATTTCCACCAACTAATTTTTTTATTTAATTATAATTTATAGGACTAAGATAAAAATCATCATTGCGCACCGTCGGCACGCCGAGGCTCATCGCCGACGGCGATAAAATTTGCGGGTTTCCGATTATATCGGACTTCCTTCGCAATTTCATCGGTTAATATGATTTATTCCCGCATAAAATATTTCATTTTATGAATCGCAATCAGTAAGTTTCTGCATAAAATCAATAAATTAAATCAATAAAATGAAAATTTCTACAGAACAGTTGAACCAAGGCAGCACAGACAGCACAGTACAGGGCAAGACGAAACCGCGTAGTAACCACGCGCCCCCATGCCTCTCAGAAAATCCGAAAGGCGGCAGCACCGCAGGTAATACAGAACCGCAAAACCACACATATATTTATACAGTTATGTATATATATATATATGTAATTAACAGTCAACCACATCGGCAACAATCGAGACATAGTTAATTCAGAAAACAAGACACCGGAAAAAGAAAGAAGTACGGCGGTGAACTCACCGGAACCAGAGAACGGGGCGAAGGAAAAGAAAGAATGAGGAGAGAGGGAAAGATAAGGGAAAACAGAGGGGAAATTGATCGAGAAAGAGACCGGAGTTCGATCAGGAAATGAGGGAGTGAATTGATGAGAGAAGGTCGGCGAAGAGAGATGAAGAGGGGAGAGGGATTGGCAGGGGAAATAAGGGAGAGAAAGGGAATAAATTTGGGGGAATCCTATCGCGTTTATCACGTTATTTCTGAATTTGACACCGTGTTTAATATTTAAACGAATTATTTACGGGTAAAAGTAACCCGAAAATTCAAAAAAGCAATTTTAAAAATCTCGAGTTAATTTAAAATTATAAATAAAAAAATTTCAGAATTTTGAAATCGTTTTTTTAAACACGCACCCAACCCGCATTTTGTAAATTAACGAACAAACGGGCGGTTAAATAAAAACCATAAAATTGCCGGAATAGTTTTAAAATTCTCAAAATATTTAAAAGTTAATAAAATAAAATTTTCATGATTTTTGAAACATTTTGGAATTAAATACTGATTTTACAGTTAAGTGCAATTCATAAAATCATTTAAAAATAATTATTCACTAAATATTGATTTTAAATTTTTATAAATTCCTAAAAATAATAAATAAAATTATAAAGTAATAAAAATAATTTTAGATACAATTTTAGCATTTATGAGAATAAATATTCAATAAATTTATTTTAAAAGCAAAATGAATTCATATCACTCAATAATTAATTATACAACCAATTTTTCATACCCAACAATTCACACACAATAAAAAATAAAGCAACGCACAGCTGACAGAACCGTCGCATATTTTATTTATTTAATAATTCCATTATTACATTTACATATCGAATTCGAAAATAGGTTACTTAGCCACTAAGTAACTAAAAAGATGATACGATTTTAATACCAAATTTGGATAATTATCAAAATAGAGCTTCCTATAAAATACTTTATACAAAAAGAAGGTAATAATGTCTCGCCTTATGAAAATATGGATTTTTATCGACATATAAAATGATTTGCGTAGCGAAAATTTTACGTCGGGACTCATACGGGTCAAACCATATCCCTGATCGAAAAAGTCAAAACACGAAAAGTGTTCAAAATTATCAGATAGGTTAGGAAGGAATTTTCAGAAGAGTTTCTGGTTGTAAAAACGCAAAAACGGTTGAAGTGGGACGATTTCTGATTCTAAAAAGTAATTTTGTAATTATGTAAAAATAATCATTATTAATTCTATAAATTCTTATAAAATCATATAATAATCCAAAAATTTCCAGAAAAATACCAAAATTGTCTATATTTAATTCTGGATAATTAGAAATTAAAATATCCTAAATTTTATCAAATATCAACCCCCAAATATTCATATCAATCATCAAATAATTCATCAAAAATTCACATAAAATCACATAATAATCATTTATTGATAAAAATAATTACATAGTATTTCTTAGACGTTACACCTTTGACCATAGAAGTGGCCAATCAAGTTAAGGTACCTGTAAGCCAATTCTGCCCTAAGTGTTCCATAGAGATTTCAGGTCATTCTTTTCCCGCCGAGCTAATACCTTTTGAGTTAGGAGAATTTGATATCATTCTAGGCATGAATTGGTTGTCTCTATATAAGGAAAATATTGACTGTAAGAAGAAGAGTATTGTTATGTATACAACAGATAATGTAAGGATAAGCTATCAAGGACAGAAGCAGGACAAGAAGTTTCTCTCAGTACTGCAAGCAAGGATGTGAAGCATATTTGGCTCATGTGGTGGACACCAAGAAAGAGGCACCTACTCTAGATGAGATTCCAATAGAAAGGGAATATCATGATGTCTTTCCGGAAGAATTTCCAGGATTACCACCTGATCGAGAAATAGAGTTCTCTATTGATTTGATACCAGGGGCAGAGCCAGTTTCCAAAGCTCCATATCGAATGGCTCCACTGGAAATGAAGGAATTGGCCAAGCAACTTCAAGAACTGCTAGACAAAGGAGTCATCCGACCAAGTGTTTCTTCATGGGGTGCTCTAATGTTATTTGTGAAGAAGAATGATGGAAGTATGAGGCTATGTATTGACTATAGGGAACTGAACAAGTTGACAATAAAAAATAAGTACCCTCTACCCAGAATCGATAATTTATTTGACCAGCTTAAAGGAGCATGCTTTTTTCAAAGATCGACCTGATTTTTGGCTACCACCAACTAAAGATCAAGCCTGAAGATATACCCAAAACTGCATTCAGAACAAGGTACGACCATTATGAATCCTTAGTGATGTCGTTCGGATTGACCAATGCACCAGCGACTTTTATGAATTTAATGAACCGGGTGTATAAGGAGTACTTGGATAAGTTTGTTATTATATTTATTGATGACATCCTCATTTATTCAAAGACTCAAGAAGATCACGCAACACACCTAAGAATTTCCCTCCGAAGGTTGAGAGAAAAATAACTGTACGTGAAGTTTTCCAAGTGCGAGTTTTGGTTAACAGAGCTACAGTTTCTTGGACATGTGGTAAGAAAGAAAGGTATCAAGGTAGACCCTGTAAATATTGAAGCTGTATCACTAAACCATATTTGGCTTGTAACAACACTTTTTTTGGTGTTACAAGCAGAAATGTTGCCTTATATTACAAAAATTTGATCTGAGGTAACATTTTTTTTGTGTTGTAATAGAGAATATAAGATGTTATAATAGACATGATAAAATCACTATTGTAACATAAAAAATATTGTTAGCATTGATATAACAAAAACTGTTACCCTAGCACTTAATATTTAGGCGGGATGAAAGTTGCAGGCCAATTTTGGCCAAAATTTCACCAAATTTTGGGCGGCCCAAATGAGCTAATTTGACCCGCTCATTTTTTACACTCAGACAAATAAAATAAACGCTCCCACTCTCTACACTCTCTGCACTCTCTACACTCAAAGGCGATGATAAGGTTTGGAGATTACGGTTCTCAAAACTCAGTCGGGTTAGAGCTTGGATATCAAGGTTTAGTAATTAGAATTTTCAGTCGGGTATGATCTTGGAGAAATTAGGGTTTGTAGAAATAGGGTCTTTATTCTTGTTTGGGTATGCTCTTTTCTTCTTCTCTGATTTGTTATTTTTTCTTGTTCGGGTATGTTGCTACACTGATGAATAATTTGCAGGTAAGCTGCAAATTGCTCCCTTCTTATTCTTTGGCTTTACTTTTCGCTTAATTTAGGATAGAGTAATCAAACCCAAGTTTTGTCAATTTTTTTTATTAATTCATATGTGATGTTCTTGTGTAATTTTTTTGAGCAATTTGGTTACTTTTCATTTGTTTAAGGAAGACAAAAGTGTATCTGTAAAATTTCGTGTTATGCAACAATCTTTCAGTACTGTGTTTACAACTTGCAGAGCGTCAAAATTCGGTATTGTTTTTTCTACCATTTTTCAATCCCTTGCTTCTTTGAAGGAAAACTATCCATTATTTCCTGACAATTGATCTTATTTCATAAAGATTTATGGCTAATATACACCGTTATATACATTACTTGTGTTTTCCCTCATTTTCTGATTAAGGTCAAACGAAGTTGGCAAGAGTTTGTACCTAGTCTACAAATATTGCTCTGCCTATTTAAATTTTAGCAACTTTCCCTGATTCAGTTCTTGTACTATTTTTACACCATGATGCATATGATGCTTAGGAGTAGATTTATTGGTATGAACATAGAAATCAAATTTGCAGCAGGGTAGGCTGCAGTTTGTCAAATTATCATTCCCTGCTTTATAGGTACATTTGTTGTATAACTCCATCTTGTGGATAGAGGTTTTGAATAAGGGTAAGTGTAAATAAGGGGATGATGATTTAGATTCTGAGAAGTCAGAAGTGAACTGCTTGGCTACCTTGGATATCTTTGCTGGTTGCGAAGGCCGTTCAGAAGGATTGCATCAGTCTGGTATTCCTTCACCTCTCTCAATATCAGTCTCCCTCCTTGCTCTATATATATAAGTACACATAGCTGCAAGAATGCAAGCTGGTTATTGCATAAATTATATTAATGTCTGATTACGTACTAATTTTAAATTCACAGGTGTCTGTAAAACAAAGTGGGCGACTGAGTATGAAGAGCCTGCTGGAGATGCTTTTAAGCTCAATCATCCAGAGGCATTAATGTTTATCAATAACCGCAATGTTATTTTGAATTAAACATTCATTTTTCGTATTTTCCAAAGTAACTTTCTCCTTTATGTATTAGGCTTCATAAACTAGTTCTGGTGCAGGGCTATCATGGATAAGAAAAATGGTGTTGAAAATCAACTCAAAATTTGAACTCAGGCGCTTTTATCGTAATACTGGTGTTGTTGCCATGGTGAGCATATTATTGCTTCAAATATACTAAAATATGTGCATGATTTTAATTTTTAACACCCATCTTTATGATATATCTCTCAGTGTTCTTAGCCATGTATTAAGTATGCGCGGATCCCATTTTCACATCAAGGATCAAAGTGTTCAGATAGAACAGAACATCCCTGATAATTTACTGCTTGAATATACATGATAGTGGATAAAAATGATGTAGCTAAATACTGTGACACAAAGATGGTTATATGGCATGTCATTATGGACAAGTGTATAACTGATTACGGGATACTGCAAATACAGCAGACACTAAAAGGCGTTCATCTTTTGTTTTTGACCCCTGTTACTAGTTGATTGACCTCTTTGATTCTGTTCTCTTTTTCTTTTTGTTAATAAACCTGCATCTCTTTAGTTGAATATGCAAAAATATATTGAATATACCATAGAGCATGTGTTGATTTTCGTATTTCTTACTTGTGGCTTGAAGGAACTTCTGAATTATGTGATGATTTAGTTTGTTAATGTCTGTGCTACTCATATATGTTTAGAATCTTAAAATTTGTTTGCAGAATTTATATCCATGTGTACTTTAGATAATATTGAGATGAATAATTATTAATTAGTTTTGTTAACTTCATTTTGTCCTTTCTGACCTTTTACTCTAATTTACTCTTCTTCTTTTTTTGGATTCCAGTTACTCTAGTTCTGGAGATCTGTTGGTCAGAAAATAGAGTAAGGGATCAATTGGGGGTCTTCGTGGAAAGGTTTGGGAAATCTATTACTTATACATTAAGTCGCTAAATAGCTAAATCATCTTTATTATTCATTAGATTGAGGGGCTACTAGATCCTCAAAAAGAACTATTCAGATTGATTTAAGAACAGAGTTTGAAGAAGCTTTCACTATAGCTTTGCAGAGAAGTAATGTTTCCACTGTGTCCTGGTTATGCTCCAAGGTATGATTCTTCTTTTTGAGTGCCCTCCTTTAAGCCCGTTCAGAAATGAAAGTTGCATTTTTTGATGCCCATAGTTGGTGATGGTTTGGACGGCTGTGCTTATATCTACTTTATAAATAATATAGACACACACACATATTGTGCTTCTGATAATGCTGGGTCTAAATGTTGCAGTTGATGGAGGCAACATATTTGACTATTATACCCAGTAAGTTGTCCCTTTAACTTGTAAAGTATAAAAAAGCATATTAAGCTTGTTGCTCTCTGTGCTTCCATTTCAATGTAAGGTTAAAGATTTCTGGACTCATTTTAGTTCAGCACCTTGTGCAAATATCTCCTGAGTTCTACTAAATATATCATGAACTCAACATGTGGACTTTTACACTGTTGACCTTACATTGAGGAAGATGATATATGATGCGTGACACTGATATATATATATATGCCAACATTGATTATATGTCCACCTGTCATTTACAAAAGTCCAGGGCTGTCAATTTCTAATTACAAGTTTTTTGAATCCGCGTGAGCTATAATATTAATTGAAGTACTGACTGAATCACTTGCTTGATTGTTTAGGTGGAGGAAGAAATGCTGATGTGCAAGTTGCATTTTGGTAAATTTTCTATTTGTTCGCAGGCTACATCAACATTGCTTGATGAGAAGAGGAAAGATGTGTCTGTTGACTGCAGTTAGGATGTTATGTATTATTATTGGAACTTTGTAATGTTAGGATGAATAATTTGTACTTTTGCTAACAAAATTCTCAAGTTGACTATGTATTCAATCCTTAATGTTATGTTTTGATCAAGTGAAGTAGATTTAGATTTTATTATATCTTCAAATTCAGAAAGTGTAACCAATATTACATTTTGTTATTTTGGTATAAACAAGAAAGATTCTTATTAAAAACATAAGAGTGTAACAAGAATATAACCATATTACAATCTTGTGTTACAATAGCTAATATGGTGTTGCAAACGATTCTATTCCAACAAATATTTAGGTGTTACTATAGGGTTAGGTATGTTGCAACAGAACTGTGGTTACATTTTCAACTTGTTACCATAGAAATAGAAAATGTAACTATAGGTACTCTATTGTAACACATTGAGATGTGTTACCAAAATTTCAAAATATGTAACCATAGACCCCTATTGTAGCAGGCTCAAATCCAACACCCCCTTAGTTTTAAAAAGTGTAACCATAGCCAATAATTTGGATTTAGGTAACATTTTTTGGTCATTTTAACACTTTTTTTTGGTGCTGCTACAGGTCAAAAATGGTGTAGTGTATCCAAGTGGGAGCAACCAAAGACTCCGACAGAAGTGAGAAATTTTCTAGGACTAGCAGGATATTATCGAAGATTTGTAAAGGATTTCTCTAAGATCGCAGCTCCGTTAACCAAGCTAACTAGGAAGAACGAGATATTTATTTGGACGGAGAAGTGTGAAGGAAGTTTTCAGGAATTGAAAAAGAGACTAGTGTCAGCTCTAGTATTAACATTATCAGATGTGACGGGGAACTTTGTGATATATAGCGACGCTCCTTTAAAGGGTTTAGGTTGTGTACTAATACAACATGATAAAGTCATCGCCTACGCCTCCAGACAACTAAAGCCTCATGAGCAGAAGTATCCAGTCCATGATCTCGAGTTGGCAGTTATAGTTTTTGTACTGAAATTATGGAGACATTATCTATATGGAGAAAAGTGTGATATTTATACGGATCATAAGAGCTTAAAGTATATATTCACTCAGAAGGACTTGAACATGAGACAAAGAAGATGGTTGGAACTAATTAAAGACTATGATTGTTCTATTAACTATCACCCAGGTAAGGCCAATGTGGTGGCGGATGCCTTGAGCAGAAAAGAGAGGCTGAATATGGTTCAGATTGCAAAAGAATTAGCACGAGACTTGGAAAATATGGAGATTGAAGTTTGAGTACCAAAGAAAGATAAAGAGCAATTATATGAGATTACATTTCAACTAGCATTGACAGATAAGATTAAAAGGTGTCAAGAGGGAATTATGGAACAAGAATTGGATAATCTTACAGTTAAGAACTTTGTACCCAAAAGGATAACCAAGGTATGTTTAGATTTTCTTCCAGAATTTGTATTCCCAATGTGACAGAACTGAAAAATAAAGTTTTACACGACACTTACAACTCTCGGTTTTCTATTCACCCTGGGAGCACTAAAATGTATCAAGACTTTAAGAAGAACTTCTGGTGGCCAGGAATGAAGAAAGAAATTGCAAATTGGGTTAGCAAGTATCACGTGTGTCAGACTGTAAAAGCAGAACACCAAAGTCCAAGCGGATTGTTACAACCTCTAGAGATTCCCCAATGGAAATGGGAAGAGATTGCAATGGATTTCGTAGTAGGATTGCCAATGACGAAATCCAATCATGATGCTATTTGGGTAATCATCGACAGATTGACAAAGTCAGCACATTTCCTCCCTATCAACGAAATATATTCTTTGGAAAAGTTATTAAGTTGTATTTGGATGAAATAGTGACCAAGCATGAAGTCCCTATGTCCATTGTATCAGATCGAGACCCAAGATTTAATTCAAGGTTTTGGACTAAGTTTCAAGAATGTCTAGGAACCAAGCTGGATATGAGTACCTCCTATCATCCTCAGACATACGGTTAGAGTGAGAGAACCATCTAGACAATAGAAGATATGTTAAGAGTTTGTGCTTTGGATTTCAAGGGAAACTGGGATGAACACTTACCTTTAATTAAATTCTTGTACAACAATAGTTATCATGCCAGCATTGGAATGCCGCCTTATGAATCCTGGTATGGACGTAAGTGTAGATTACCATTGTATTGGGATGAAGTGCGAGAAAAAAAAGTGTTAGGTACTGATCTAGTTTAGCAGACCAAGGATGCAGTGAAGTTAATTCGGAAAAGGTTAGAAGCAGCTCAGGATAGACAGAGAAAGCACACTGATTTATGTCGAAAGGATATGAACTTTGAAGTAGGGTCATTGGTATTGCTGAAAGTGTCACCTTGAAAGGGATTGGTTCGATTCGATAAGAAAGGTAAACTCAGCCCAAGGTTTATAGGACCCTTTAAAGTTTTCAATAAAATAGGAAAAGTGGCTTATGAGATAGCGTTGTCACCGCAATTGCAGCATATTCATAATGTATTCCACGCATCCATGTTGAAGCCATATATTCCTGATTCAAATCAAGTTATAGAGTATGAACCAATCGAGCTTCACCCAAATTTGTCCTATGTGGAACAACCAATCCAGATTTTAGATCGTAAAGAGCGAGTCCTTAGAAACAAATCTATCCCCATAGTGAAAGTGCTTTGGAGAAATCCTCGAGTAGAAGAGTCTACTTGGGAACTAGAGTCAGACATGTTTGATAAATATCCTCATTTATTTAGTTAAGTCAGATTCCGGGGACATAATCTTTTTAAGGGGGATGGATATAACGACTCATATATTTTTGTATTATATAAAAGTGTAATTGTGGAATAATTAATTAAATAAAATATGTGGATTGGTCTTGTCAGTTTTGTAATATTTTGTTATTAATTATATGTGGTTATTGATATACATGGAATATTTGTATAATTAATTATTGACGTATTGTTTTGTTTTCACTTTTATAAGTGGTTTTATGGCAGATTAATTTTCATAAATATTTGGATTGTCGCTAAAACTGTTTTTATGGTTTCATAATTTCAATAATTATTTTTGGGATTTTATAAAATTTAGAAATAAATATTTCATTAATTATTTATCTTTATATGATTTTCTGATTGCTTTTATTTTTAAATTGAGTATATAATTCCAAGATGCTTCAAAAATTACGAACTCAAATTTTATTAAGTTTATAATATTTTGAGAATTTTAAAATTATTTCGGAAATTTTTCTGATTAAATTCACCGCCACGTTTATTCGTTAAATCGTTAAATGCGGGTATATGTTGTGTTCCAAAAATGGTTTAAAAATTATGAAAATTTTATTTTGTTAACTCTTGAATATTTCGAGAATTTGGGTAATTTGTTTATAATTTTTTGGTAAATTTCGACGCGTAGTGGTTCGTTAAAAATGTGATTCAGATGCGAAATTGGGTCCGCGGATATTGCTCAGACACGTGTCAAATTCTTATAAAAATAATTGACACGCATTATTTCATTCTATACGTGTGTTCAGGTGATTAAAAGAAAAAAAATAATAAACAAAAAACCCCGACCTCGCTGTTCCATCTCTCTCGACCTCCCTCTCTCTCACATCTCTCGCTCCCCCCTCTCTCTCTCTCTGCAACTCTCTCTTCATCTCTCTTTCTTCCCTCTCTCTCTCTCTCTCTCTCTCTCTCTCTCTCTCTCTCTCTCTCCGTTTTTCCTCCTCCGCCGCTGTTTCCGCGGTTTCCGGTCGCCGCCTTTGGTTTTCCGGTGGGTTTTGTTTTGCCCGCTTATTATTGTGTATATATATACTCCTGTATGTATATATCCATGTGTGTGTATTTGTGGTGTTGGTACCGCGCGCACGCACGTGTGGGTGTTGCGTGGTTTGTTGTTCCATTGTTTCCTATTTGTTCTTTCCGATTGTGAATTTGGGAATTATTATATTAATTCTTATATTTTCTGCAGGAATTTAATGACTGATTTTATGAAAAAAATTATTCGTGCGGGAAATGATTTTTAAAAAATCGGTGGAATTTTTATGTTGGAAACCCTAAATTTAATCGGGTACCCGTAAAATTTTGCCGCCATCGACGATGAGCTTCGGTGAGTCAACGGTGGAAGGTAATGATTAATTCTGAGTCCTAAATTTGTAAAACAAATAAAGTGGTTCGTGTAATTATTTTTCGAAACGTAAATAGTTATTTATTGTAAAAGTCGTATTGTGGCGTAAATTGCGAAATGGTGATTGTTGTGTTGTGGATGTCGATTATGTTTCGACGGGTAGTCCAATAAATAGAGGAGTCGTTGTCCAAATTTTCCGACAATGATTTTAAATACGAGAAGTATACTATTCGGTATCAAATATTTTACCCCTATTGTGAATATCAATTACGTGAATATGTCTATGTATATTATACGAGTCGGGATATCAAATTAGGTTAGTTAATTTCGGGGATATCAAGCATGTCGGTATAACTAATTAGATTATTCTGTTACTGTAGATCCCGGTCAAATTTTGCGAGGACTAAAGCTAGTCGAGCGCAGCTACCCTAGGAATCCCGAGAAGTCCTTGCAAGGCAAGTACCCCTAACCATAATTTTATGGTTATGTATATATGAGTAAACTATTGTTTTATCTTCGAACAGGAACATAAATGTTTTAAGTTGCGTATCCCCTGTAGTTATAATTATTTGTTTAAAATCATTTTTTGGGGAAAGTAACTTGGAAAAGGTACCAATCTCCGAATGAAAATGATCTTTGTGAACCAATTTTGTGTGTGTTGTTAAATGAACTATTTTAAACTGAGATAGGTACAAATGATTTGAAAACTGGATAAAACGATCAGATATTGGATACATAGGGGCCAGAGTGGCCTATTGAGGTTGTGTAAGTGGCTAATTCGGTTGCGCGGACTACATAACCGATTAGCCCAACACGTCTATGGGATGGCAGATGGAGCCGTCTGGTGTTGACAGCCTGATCAGCTGTCTTTACATATCCACTACGTATCTGATTTGGCTTTGTGATTCCCGTAATGGAATAAGTGATTTATATAGTTAAATTATAAATATGAATATCATGCTAAAATTGGACTCTGGTATTTACACAACACACAACTATGTTGTTTTATTAAGAGCATGCTAATTAGTGATATCCAGTTTTATTGTTGTTTTGACAGATATTCGAAATGATTTACAGGCTATTTTTTTCATATTGTTTTATAGTTCTGTTCCTATAACTGTTTACATTCAGTTTTACTCTGATATTCTTATATTGGTACTTCTGAGCGATTATATGCTCACCCTGGCAACCTGTTATATATATATATATATATATATCAAGATGCCTAGATGATCTATCATACCCGGTCAGAATAGAGTTTCAGCCCCGGTCAGAATAGAGTTTCAGCCCCTTTTGGCCCCGACTCCTCTGAGGTAGTTTGTATCAGGCCATATGCGGTCTGAAGAGTTGCTGAATAAGTTAGTGTGTCAGACTTTTTAATAAATGGTTGTGTAATAGTGAGTAGCTTAAATCATAATTGAACCTAGATCGGATCTTGGTTTTGGGGTCGTGTTAGTATAATAATAATAGTCTTGTGGTTTATGTTTGTGGTTTGTTATCTTTAGTGACGTCAACTTCTCACCCCGGGGTTGAGGCCGTCACACCGGTTGTCACCCTTGCCATATTCGGGATTTATATAATTCCCCTTTCTCCCGAATATATTTTGCATACTTCGCATGTTCATCAGTATACATGGTACCTTCTCATGCGGAATTACATCAGTTTTGTCCCCAGTACGCAAAATAATGGAGTCTACCCCTCCCTTGTCCTTTAAGAATCCTATCATATATCTGAAACTTATATTGTTCCCCAACCATATTGCTTGTTGATAGGTACACACCCATATATATACATACTTCCAAAATTTTTTAGAGGATATATTATGTTAATGTGAGTTGACCGTTGTCAACAGGTAAATATTTAATGGGGAGTTTCTTTTGACACCGTAGTCAAAATATTTAAAATATGCGGAGATAATATTTTTCGACAATCTGAAAGTACTAGAATGATTTTTTGATACTCAGAAAATATTTAAAAATAAGATTTATATAACGCCCCAAAATCCGGGGTCAGAGGATTGGTCGTCACGATGAAACCTTAATCTAAAACAACCTGTATAATCAATAAACAAATGCTAGCTATTGAAATATAACACCTGCAACCCCAAACTATACCAAGATCTTTTAGGTTACAGTTCTAGAAACAAGATATCCAAATTCCATAAATAATTTGTTTTCCTTTCTTTTAAAACTCTTTTCAACAGTTCTCAATTTCAAAACTTAACTAGCTAGTATAACTTCGAAAAGAATTATACTAGGGCCTAAATTTACGATAACATAACTAATATATACAAAAAGCTTTACATAACAGAACTTACACTAGTTTCACAAATCCTGGACCAACCACCTTCTAAAAGCTTCTTCCTTCGCTTTCTCGAATTACGCTGCTAAACAGCGCAATCTAATCCTCACCGGAAGGTTAAATTTAAAAACATGCAAGTATGAGCGAAAGAAATGCTCATCAAGTTCGTTGTAACATATATATGGTCTTTTTAATATAAAACCGATGTCTGCAATAGAGCAGAACATTTAAAATCATAATTGCTGAATCTGAAAATTTAGTTAAGGAATCCCAAAATTGGTTCCTCATTTGTATTTAAAACCATTTTTATATTTTTGAGCGAAATGCTTCAACAATACTTTGAATCTTGACGATAATAAAACTTGTAAAATAGTATTTATGGATATATCATAAACGGCAATATGAAATAGTGACTATGGACTAAATCCTAAATTTATGTGCCTTTTAATCAAAATTGCAATCATGATATCAATACTTATTTTGATGTCACATCAAATTAGATATCGATACTAACTTAGATTCTCATAACGTACCAGTACTGAAGTATTGAAGTCAAAATCAATCATATATATTGATACCACTTTTGATATTAACAACAAATTAAATATCAACATCAATCATAAGTTGAGTCAAAACCGCATCTCACATTTTATCCAAAACAGAAACAATATGATAAAATCATTTGTATCTCAACTGGCAATTCAGTATGCCATCAAAATGAACTAACTGCTCGAAATCAATATATAATAGCCACACAGGCAATATGGATTGGATACACTTAAATAAACACTATTGCCCCCTAATCAACTTTAAAAGAAATATGACCCGATTATAGCTCATCGGTACATTCCTATACGCATAGATATAACAGGGATTTCTAAATGTAGGTACCAAAATAGGCAAGTATGTTAGCCTATGAGAAGATGGAATGGTTACCATATACTCCTCAAAAGTTGGACTCCTATCTTAGAGCCTCTTACACTAAACTTTCCAATCCCATAGAGCAAATCGAATAAAATGGCATGTTATCACGTCCGTATTCGAACAACGTCATGGATGGTCATGTTAAAATTCCTAGCAGTTGGAGGTCGGTTGGAAGCAGCCCTGCTCATCCCTGAGGCTGGGGGCCTTGATTTGGGTTAATCCTTCTTCATGTGCCCTATCTTTCCGTACTGGAAACATGTCATTCCTGGTTGTGGACAACCTGGGACAAGGTGTCCCAGTTTGTTAGAAATCATCTATTTAGAAATCAGGATCAACTATTGAGTCAGGATCTGACAGAGTCGTTAGGATGTGAAACCAGTTAGGATCTGTTTGATAGTCACGATTTTTCAAGCGTCAGGATTTGATGCAGTCAGGATAGACATCAGGATATGACTGGATAAGTTATAGCTACAAGATAAATCAGAATCTGCTGATTTATAGGATCGTAGTTCTTGATTTAGATATGTATAGAAACTAGATAATTTATACTGTAACATATCTTGTAATTGATAGGGATTGATTGTGTAGCTGTGTGATATATAAACACAGAATACGTTATCACTTCGTGGTGCGCTTAACTCAAGTATTATTCATAACCTAGAAGCTCTTCAGGATATGGTTCTTGTGAGAGTTTTGTAACAATTAATTAAAGATCAATATAAATTGTTATTTGATTCATCTGTTTATTATTATCATTACTTTACCTCTGTGATAAATTGATTTGTTAGTTAATTGTATCCAACCCCCTTTAAATAATTAAATTTACTGGGCAATAGGCGGTATCAGAGCAGTCAAAATGTTAATTTGAAAAGATCAAAAATGTCTGGAAGTAAGTATGAAAGCATAAAAATTCCTATCCTAAAGAAAGCTGATTACTCTATATGGAGAGTAAAGATGTTGATGTTCCTTGAAGTTATTAATGATACATATGTTGATATTATCAACAAAGGACCTCCTTATCCTGAGAAGGTTGTTTCCATGACAACAACTGTTCCTGAACACTACCAGGAAAAAAAATCTGAATGGTCAGATATTGAAAAGGCATCAATGCTCAAGGATTCAAAAGTCAAGAACATAACTCCATAACAGTTTGGATAATATAATGTCAAATAGGGTAATTGCATGCAAGACTACAAAAGAGATATGAGATGCTTTGGAGACACAATGCCAAGATATAATGGCAATAAAGAAGATTAGAAGAGCTATTCTTGTACAATAGTATGAACAGTTTGATGCCAAGGCTGATGAGTCAATTATTGACATCTATGACAGATTTATGACATTGCTAAATGATCTATCATTGGTTGGAAAAGAATATAACAGGAAAGACTCAAACACCAAGTTTCTGAGAGCTCTTCCTGAAGAATGGGATACTCAAGCCTCTTTAATCAGACATCAATATGATCTTGATTTACTAACACTGGATGAAGTCTATGGAATGCTGAAAACCCATAACTTAGAGATTCAATAGAGGAAAAACAAGAAGGGTCAGAAAATGAAGGCTATGGCTCTAAATGCTGAAATTCATAAAGACAAGGAAAAGATGAGTGAAAGGCCAAGAAGAAGGAACATTGTGGAGGAGTCAGATACTGATGAATCATCGATTCTTGACACAAATATTGATGAGGATTCTGAGATTGAATTAATGATCCTCAAGTTGTTCAAATGGCTTCCATGATGGTGAAAGGCTTTAGAAGGATGGGGTTTGCAAAACCATAAAGAAAGGTGGTTTTAACAGAAAGTAATCTGGTGATGGCAAATGCAAATTCAGAAAGAATGAAGGGTAGTACAGTAAAGGGAAGGAAGTTTGATAAGGCTAATGTGACTTGTTATAACTGCAATGAACGGTGACATCTTGCTACTGAGTGCCCCAAGTCATCTGGAAAGGCATTGTTCACATCAAACTCCAACAAAGACTGGATGGACACATCAGGAACTAATAATGATGAAGAATGCTCTGCACTCATGGCAACTCATGGAGAGGAAGGTACCTTCAGTTGTTTTCCCTATTGATACTAATAACATGTCTGAACTGAAAAGTATCTTGTATTCTCTGCATGTTAATTTCAATAATAAGTCAATTGAAAATGACAGTCTAATTGCTGAGAAAAAAGAACTTAAAAAGAGAAATGATCACATAGAAGCTGAGTTATTATGCATGCATGAAAATGAAAAAGCCTGTAAAAAGACTCAACATAATGAAGCTCAGATGAATATTAAGTATGCCATGCTAGAGGAAACTCTTGAAAAAGAAAGAGAAGTGTTTAAAACATGGATGACTTTAGGAAAAAAGTTCATAACTTCATTAGTGACAAAAACTGGAAAGAATTCCTCGGTTATAATAAATTTACTGAAAGGAATATCAATAAAGTTATTAATCACACCACACCTATGAAATTTGTCAGTACTGATGAAAATGGAATAAAGTCAATTTATGAAGTAGGACCTACCTCTAAAAATTCTGATAAGAAGAAAGTTGAATTTAGAGTGAAAGAAAAAAAGATAAAAATATAGGTCTTCTCTCTAAAAATAAAATAAAAAAGAAAATTTTTGAAGTGGCTGCTAGGACTCACAAATCTAGTGCAAATATTTCTATTGATTGCAGGAAGATTAAAAAGAAAGCCACTAAAATTCATGAGTTTGATATTAATGGTAGATCAATATTTTATAAACCACAGAACCCTTATTTTCACTGTGGTAGCATTTGGAATTCTATTTACACATGTAAAGATTATCATAGCTTGTATCACAATAATTATGATCCTTTACTAAAATCCAATAAAATTGCTATTTTAAATAGAACTGCTGAATTAAATGTGCATGCATCTTATAAAGTTAAAACTGTCAGGACAAATCCTGATGGATCAAATCCTGATGGAGCAATTCCTGATGGCTCAAATCCTGACAGGAAGTTTTCTTCTACAAAAATACATAAGATGTCAAAAAGGACCCAACAAGTGCGGGTTCTTAAATATGGTAACTGATTTTCCTATATTTCCGATTACAGGAAAATAAGAAGAATGTGCTTGTACTGGATAGTGGTTGTTCTGCACATATGACTGGAAATAAATCCATGTTGTCAGAATATAAGGAGAAGGATGGCCTAATGGTTTCCTATGGTGATGGAAATATAGGAAAAACATTGGGATATGGCAATATAATCAGTGGAAATGTCATAATCTCAAATGTAGCTCTGGTTGAAAAACTGAAGCACAATCTATTGAGTAGCAGTCAAATTACTGACAGAGGATACTATGTTGTGTTTTATGATACTCGTTGTGAAGATTTTCATAAAGTCATAAAGAAAGTTGTTTTCAAATGATATAGACATGAAAACATCTATGAAGCCAAAACTTCATGCAAATACTGATGGACCTGAAACCTGTTTGATAAGCAAAATATCAGTAGATGAAAGTTGGAAATGCCCCAAGAAGCTTTCTCACCTCAAATTTCTTAATGAATTAATAAAGAGAGATTTGGTGAGAGGTCTACCAAACAGGTTTTACTCCCCTGATGGTTTGTGTGATGCATGTTAACAAGCCAAACAAAGAAGGGCCTCATTCAAAAGCAAGTCAGAATCATCCATCAAAAAGCCATATCAATTGCTACATTTAGATCTCTTTGGCCATGTGAATGTCATGTGAATCAACAAGAAATGGTATATATTAGTTGTTGTTGATGAATATACTAGATTTACATGGGTATTTTTCTTGCACAATAAGGATAAAACTGCAAATGTTTTTTTGGATCATTTGAGACTGATTGAAAATGGTTCAAAGTAAAAAGTGTAAAATCTGAGAAGTGATAATGGGACTGAGTTCAAAAATAGCAAGATGGATGAGTTATGCAGATAGAAGGGAATTTCTCAACAATTTTCAGCTCCTGGCATATCTGAAAAAATGGAGTTATGGAAAGGAAGAATAGAACACTGATTGAAGTTGTAAGGACTATGCTTGTGGAAGCTAATCTACCAACATATTTTTGGGATGAAGCTGTCAATACTGCCTGTTATACTCAGAACCTGAATCTGATTAACAAACATGAATTAACTCCTATCAAATGATCAAGGAAAAGAAGCCAAGCTTGAAGCATCTTCATATTTTTGGATGTAAATGCTTTATTTTAAGAACTCATCCCGAAGTGCTTGAAAAGGTTGATAGAAAAGATGATGAGGGTATTTTTGTTGGATATCCTTCTTCAAAATCCTATAAAGTATTCAATCTGAGAATAAGAACAATTGTTGAATCAATTCATGTTTTCTTGATGATAAAAATATTACTGGAATTGAAGAAGACACTCATGAAGAACTTGTATTTTCAAACAAAAGGCTTAAATCAGGAAATGATCTAAACTCTGATGACTCATCAAATCCTGATGATAAGTCAAATCCTGAAAATAAGTCAAATTCTGACACTGAGTCAGATCCTGATGACAATAATGATCATGATCTAGAGTTGATCATTGAAGATGCACATATTAAGGGGAGCAACATCAAGACAGTCACAACTCTAGTGAATCAAATCCTAATGATATTGATAAATCAGAAAATACTAGATCAACCAGAAATTCTTCTAGTACAATAAATGATAGCTCATCAGGATGTGATCATTCAATTGAGCATTAAGATCAATTTGGTGAACAGTCCATAAATGGAAGCTCTTTTCAATTAGGAAGTGAAAACACTAATACAGGGGGAGCCTCACATGAAAATAATTTATCCAATGCACGGGGAGCATCAGAAAAGGGGACTGAACTACCAAAAGCTGTTAAATGGAAAAGAGATCATATCTCTTATCATTGGAGATTCTGATGTTGGTGTTCAAACAAGGATTGCAACTGAACATGAATGCCTCTATCACATTTTTTTTATAAGGAGGAACCAAAGAAAGTAGAGGATGCACTCAAGGATGCTGAATGGATTCAAGCAATATAGGAAGAGTTGAATGAGTGTGAAAGGAATAAAGTATGGAAACTGGTTCGAAGGCCAAATAACAAATCAGTAGTTGGCACCAAATGGGTTTTAGAAACAAGACAGATTCGGATGGCACTATAATCAAGAACAAAGCTTGACTTGTTGCAAAGGGTTATTCACAACAAGAGGGCATTGACCATGATGAACCATCTGAAACTATGGCAAGAATGGAAGCTATCAGGATTTTCTTGGCATATGTTGCACACAAGAAATTCAAGGTCTTTCAGATGGATGTCAATAGTGCTTTTCCGAATGGAGAGTTAGAAGAGGAGGTGTATGTTGAGCAACCACCTAGTTTAATTGATCCAAAATATCCACACCATATATACAGACTTGACAAAGATTTTTATGGACTCAAACAAGCACCATGGGCTTGGTATGAAACACTTTCCAAATTCCTGATTGAAAGTTGTTTCAAAAGAGGTACTATTGACAAAACTTTATTTTACATAAATAAGGGTAGTGATCTGCTTTTGGTACAAATATATGTTGATGACATAATTTTTGGGTCTACTAATAACAAGGTGTGCAAGAAACTTTCTGATCTTATGAAGTCAAGGTATCAAATGAGCATGATGGGGGAATTGAACTACTTTCTTGGACTGCAAGTTTAATAGAATGATGAGGGAATTTACTATCAGTCTAAGTATACAAGGAATCTATTGAATAGATTCAATATGCAGGAAAGTACAACTACTACAACTCCAATGGCCACTGCTACAAAGTTAGATCATGACCAAGGTAATGAAATTGATATCGCTGCATATAGAGGTATGATTTGCTCATTACTCTACATCTACAGCTGAAGCTAAATATATTACAGCTGGCAGTTACTGTGCTCAGATTCTTTGAATGAGAAATTAGCTATTGGACTATGGATTGTCTTACTCAAAAATTCCTATCTACTGTGATAATCAAAGTGCAATTACTATGATAGGTAATCCAGTGCAACACTCACTCACAAAACATATTAGTATTAGATATCATTTTATCAGGGAGCATGTCATGGAAGGAACAATTGAGCTTCACTTTGTTCCAACTGGTCAACAAGTAGCTAATATCTTCACCAAGCCATTAACGGAAGCAACCTTTGGAAAGTTAATACATGAGCTTAGAATGATCATCTATGAGAAGAAATGATTTTTCAGAACCTGATTATATTAGCCAAATCCCGACACGTCAAATCTTGACACACTAAGTCAATTCCTGACGAGGTATGTCAAATCATGACGTGTCAAATCCTTATGAGGTAATCAAATCATGATAATGTCAAATACCGACTGTGAGTATTTTATGATTTTGTTCAATTATTTTTCTTGATTAATACTTGATTTAATTAAGTATATTTGAGAGTGATTTTTGTGCATAATTATAGAGACGTTTGTAATTTGGATTAACGTGGAAGGTTAATTTCTAGTTATTAGGCGCATTAAAACATATATGCTCCTTAAAAGTCATGCATCATTAACTACAATGGCACATTATCCGTTTCTTTAATATTTCCATCCAATTAAAATATGCCATGTTATTATTGTCTTATTGTCTATTACTGATTGTATCAATAAGTGATAAACTTTTCACATTCACTATACACACAATATACATAATTGCTCATCTTCTTCTCTCTCTGAAAAATTTTTGAACTCAAGCTTTTTCACCACAAAACCCTAATTTTTCAAATGGCCACCACTAATTTAATCTCTACTTTTACTGCCACCAAGTATGTGTTTAATCACAAGACCTTTGCTGCAACCAATTTTAAATCTCCATTGCATGAAATTGATATTCCCTATGATTTTAAAATAATTCAAGATTATCTAGCTCAGAGTGAAATTGGTTATGCTTTAACTGCTCCGTCTAGAGTTTGGTTGAGCAAGTTATACAGATATCGGATAATGCAACAGTTTATGTGGATTGAGGAGTGATTTTGTTCACTTATGATAATAAAGAGTATGAAATCAATGCCACTGTGATTGAAAAGGCAGTGAAGTTATCTGTATTGAAGGGAAGGACACCAGTTGTGACTCCAACTTCCACTTTGTTTAAATGGGTAAAAGAAATAGGTCATAGCACCGAATTTACCAAAGCCGGAGTGCTATTTAGGACAAAGCTCAGAAAAGAATAGAGTTTTTACTTTGGATGTATAAGCAGAGCATTCCTCAATAAGGTATCTAACTTTGATGCTCTACCTTTATCTTTACTATAGTTAGGGTATTCTTTGTTTAAAGGGTATGCATTTGACTAAGGAAATACAATACTTTAATTCCTGATAGCTAGGTTGAGTGATAAGAAAAATGTAGTTGGTTATACAAGGTTTTTGCAATTGATTTTTAGCTATCTTTTGCCTGATGTTACTTTTGACAAGGATGAATTACTGATGATCTTTCAAATTAATTCTAAATCTTTGAATGACTTGGCTAAGAGAAAGGATAGTTTTAGAAGGAGCACTGCTTTACCAAAAGAAATGTGGGTATTTTTGTCTAACAAAATGCCTCACAGATACACTACATCAACCCCTGGCACTGTGGAACATGGCACATTCAACCCTATTCCTGACCCAAGTGTTTCAATTTCAAAACCCAAACCTAAACAGTCTCTCATCTCTGATTTCTCTCAAAAGGAATCAGTTATAAAATCAAAACCACTAGTTGAGAATGATGTGTTTGAGAGACAATTAGGTCCTAAAGGTTGTTCACCATCACCCAAATCTATTGCGAAACAAGGTGGAGGTAAGAAGGTTTCAGGACCTAAAAAGAGAATAAATTATAGGAAAAGAAAGATAACAGCTGACACTAGGTTGATTGATGATGATGATTCTGGTAGTGAAAGTGATAGTCCTATTGTGTTTAAAATGCCTGCTACACCAGTGGAGGTTACGGGTGCTATTGTAGATGAAGAAAGAGTTGATACTGAAGCTACTAGTTCTTTGCCAAGGAAAAGAAGATTGATAAAAGCAGCTGACAGGATTCAAGCTCAACAAAATAAAGACAGTCTTGAAGTTCTAGCTCATGTAGCTCTTGATCAGGAAACTTCAAATCCTGACATCACCTCATCAGTTCCTAAAAAAGCTCAGTCAATTCCTGATCAGATAATTCCTGATGATGTGCTCATAATTTCTGATTAGATAATTCCTGATTCCCCACCAACAAAATTCATTGAAGTTTCTTATAAAAGGGTAAGGGAAATAGCTAGAGAAATTGGTCTAGATAAAACTGCCAAAAGAAAATCTGAGGACACAGCAGTGCATATAAGGAAATTGTCCAAGCTTCAGTTTTCACAAAAGGGATTCAGCCCACAAGAACCATTTTCTCAAAGTGAAGATGCAGCTGATAACGTCCCAGCCACACAAGAACCACCCACTCAAAGTGAGGGCTGAAAGCAATGCAAATCAACAGACTATTCCTGGAAGTGGTCAAGGGCGTCATGTTACTGTGGATGCTGAAATACAAGCTACAGTTTAAGAAAGGGAAGCGCATGAGGAGCACATTGCAAAACTGGATGTTGTCATCTATGACCTAATATTTGAGGTAAGCTCACAAGAACCTTCAATTCAACGGATCGAAGAAGCTTCTAAACCTCAAGTCGCACGAGAACCAATAGTTCAAAGTACTATTGAAGACTCAACATAAAATCCTGACAAGGGGTCATATGCTGAAAAGCAAGCCATTCCTAACACAAGGTCAATTCCTGATGCAGCTATTCCTGACAGAGTAATTCCTGATGAACTGGTTACTGCTAAGGACAACAAAGGACCTATTTTGGTCACTCCTTTGTCTGTTATACCCATGGAATCACACTCTAAAGGTACATTATTTTCTGAATCTACTTTATCTGATAGCATGATTATAAATAGACCTGTTTATAGGGATACCTCTATTTATATGACTATAGACCACTCTTCTTTGCCCCCTCTTATTTCTTCTATTGCTAGTAAGTTAAGCTTTTCTAGTGAGTTTATGAGAAAAGATCGAGAGAAAAACATAAGTATTGAGAGGTAGTCTCTTGTACTGGAAAAAGGAGAGGTAGATAAGAGTGATAAAAGTGAGCTAAATATTACTATTGATAATAATATATGTGTGAGAAGTGATGAGATCGCTTTAAAAGAAAAGAGAGATTTAGGTATTCTTGGTTCTTTTATTTCAGGTTCATTACAGGATACTGGGTCTTCTAAGTCAAATCCTGATTTAAAGCTCAAAGAAAAAGTTGATCCAGTTCCTGACTCTATTCCTAATGTTCCTGAAGCATTTAGCAGTGATTCTGATGACATTGATAATGATCCTGATGATGCTGCACTCAAAGCTGCATTGAAAGTATCTGAAATGTCTAACATTGGAACTTCATCAGGTCATGCTCCTTTTAATGGACTTAGATCCCATGAATGGAATTATACATGGAGGTTGCCATATGAAAGCATTTTTTATAGGCTGCAAATTCAATTTGCGATTATGCTGTTAACTTGGTCTCAAATCCTGACATCAAGAATTCTATTAAGGCCACTAGTGTATTGATCAAGGGCATGAATTTTTCTATCCAATCATTAAAGGAAGCAGATACTGATCTGAAAGAGGAAGTTGCAGATCTTTCAGTCTCTATCAAAGGCATATATAAGAGCAATGGTTTAGTCAAAAGGATGTTGAACATGGAGTCTAAGCAAGAGCTTATGACTGAGAGATTGGCTATCATTGAAGAACAACAGAAAGCAACAAATCTCAAATTGGATAATATTATCTCTCTTCTACAAAGTCTAGATGCCAAAAAAGGGGGAGATAGTAGTACCAAAGAAAAATGTCAACCTGAATCAGTTTTGAGGAAAAATATCAATCCTGATAATGATGGTGATAAACAAGTAAAAAAAACCTCTAATGTCGTGGTAGTTTAGTCTAGAGCTGGTATTTAGACACAAACTCAAACTACCAAGTCAACTCATGTCTCCAAGGATGGTGCCAAGACTGTGAAAACCAAAACAATTACTTATTCTCAAATCCTGGTTAAAAAGCACCTGTCAGAATCTGCAATTCCTGACAGAGATGTGGTGATAATTGATAACCCTGAAGATGCATATAAATTTTACAAGACTTTCAAAACTAAAACTGGTGCAATAATTACTCTTTATCACGAGGATAAAAGAGTTGAAGAATTGTTTTAAAGAAGAGCCTTAACTCATTTAGTTGATGAATATCCAGATATGTCACAAGAAAAGATGCTTAGACAACAAGAAGAAATTCTCAATCAGCTACAAGCATCTAATCAAGGATCTTCTAGAGGAAAGAGGAAGACTAAAGGTAGTAGAAGAGGTGGTAAAAGAAAAGCTACAACCGTTAGCCAAGCTATGGTTCCCTCTCAAAAAAAGGACAAGGTCTAGTGGAATCAGGATTGAGGAGGTTTCTGAGACTCAGGTTCCTAAACTTCTAATTGATTCTCAATTTCTCAATCCTGAACTTAGATAGAAAGCTATCAAGTTGGTAAATGATGATGCTGATGTTGAAAGTGAAGATGCTGAAATTCCTGTGTTAAGGAGATCAAGGCAACTACAGATTGAAGCTGTTTCTGTCAACCTGAATTCAAATCCTGACAACAGAGTATCATTTTTTGACACAATTCCTGACAGGGGAAATACTGACACTGCAATTCCTGATAGTTCAGTTCCTGATCCTGCCAAGATTTCTATTTCTGAGTTGTTTGAAAATGAAGATGAAGAAGCTCTATTTTGATTGAATCTTGAAATTCTATCTACTTATATTAAAGAATTCAATACTAAAGTTGGTGAAGTTGAAAGAAGTGTTGTTTTTGATGAAGAGGAAAGGAGACATGAAGGAAAGATTAGGATAGCTATAGATAAAGCAAATCAGAAATTTCAAAATATGCTACTGAGAACTGGAAGAAGTAGATGGATAATAACAGACAGAGGAGTAATTCAAACAAAGGAAGAGAAAATGACCCAATGCTTTTTAAGAATGAATCGTAACTACAAATGGAAGAATATCAGTGAGCTAACATGCAATAAAGGAATGTATTTTGTTTCTGGAGTTATAAAGGAGGAAGAATTACCTATGTTTGGTAGTATAGGAGATAATAATTCTTGGATGATACAAGCCAATGCTCTTAAGCTGTCCGAACCTTATACAAGAACATGAATTGGGCCTCATAAGACTCAATTGGTGAACTTAAAGCTGATAAATTTCACTCTTGCTGATAGTCCTGGTCAGGAAGTCACAGTTGATCACTTGGAAAAACTTGAAGCAGTAAAAATAATACTTGACAGACATGATGGCTCAGAACCCAATCAAAATATTCTACTCTTATTGCAAGGTGATCAAGTTTAAGTTCTTTCACTTGATGAACTGTTAATCATAACAACCAATAAACTGAAATATATTCATTACTTGCTAAGAGTTGAAGATGAAGCTTCTAGAGAATGGTCCAATATGATTCTTGCTACTATCATAAAAAGGATACTTGATAATGGTTCTCATTATTTTGGATCTTATGTTTCTACTTATATGAATTTCAGAATGTAAGAAGTCAATATGAAGAAATAAGGAGCTATAATTGAAAATATTCTCATGTAGAGACATAACATTATGAATCATGATGGTTTAAGATCATGTCATGTAGCATTGGATAAGCTGATGATAGAAAGAACCCAAATCAGACACTTAAGGACTGCTATCTATCAGTTGTCAGGTAAATCTGAATATGAGAAGAATTTAAAGAAAAAGATGGAAGAGTTGCTTTTAAGGAAGATTGCTGAGAGAGTAAAAGCCTTTGTTCAAAGGTATTACAGAGTTTATCAAGAAATTTGAGTATATACTTCTATAACTAAGCATGCTCTATAATTCATGTACTCTACATTTTGACTTTCTAGTTTTTGGTACTAGACTATACTATTAGAATTTATGCTTATTCTGCAAAGCATAAATTGGGGGAGATTGTTAGAAATCATATATGTCAGGAATCATGATCTGCTATTGAGTCAAGATCTGACAGAGTCACCAGGATGTGAAGCCATTCAGGATCTATTTGACAATCAAGATTTGTCAAGTGCTAGGACCTGATGCAGTCAGGATATGCATCAGGATATGATGACTGTCAAGATATGCTGGATAAGTCACAGCTACATGATAAATCAAAATATGCTGATTTATAGGATCGTAGTTGTTGATTTAGATATGTATAGAAACTAGATAATTTATACTATAACATATCTTCTAATTGATTGTGATTGATTGTGTAGTTGTGTGATATATAAACATAGAATAAGTTATCACTTCGTGGTGCGCTTAACTCGAGAATTATTCATAACCTATAAGCTCTTCAGAATATTGTTCTTGAGAGAGTTTTATAACAGTTTATTAAAGATCAATATAAACTGTTATTTGATTCATCTATTTATTATTATCATTACTTTACTTCTGTGATAAATTGATTTGTTAGTTAATTGTATCTAACCCTCCTTAATCAATTAAATTTACTGGGCAACACGGTTGGTTGTACTTGAAGCATCTTGGGGAACCTCTAGCCTGGTGCATATTCCGAGGTGTCTCTTTCCACATGTCCAGAAATCTGGTATAGGGGCGCGGGGTTGACTGTGAAATGTCTCCCTAAATTGCCCAGCGCCTTGGCCGACACTCTCACTCGGGGTTTTTCTAAACCCGTTGCCTCTTGCAGGTTGGAACACGACTCCCCCGATGAACCTGATCGAAGGCTTCTATTCCCAGTTCCTTCTCCTTGACTTCCTAACTTTCTCTTCCTACTTTTCTTCTCCTTAAAACTCTGTTCACTGCATAATTCTATGATCGAGGCCTTTTGCACTAGGGTGGCATAATCTGTCAACTCCAACATTTGCACTCGGTTCTGAATCCATTATTTCAAACCAAGATGAAACCTTCGCGCCTTCTTTTGTTCCGTATTAAAGAACTCAGGTACAAATCGGGACAACTCAGTAAACTTGGCTTCGTCCTCCCCGTCATCCTATCCTGCTTCAGCTCTAGGAATTTTATCTCCATCTAAGTGTCTATAAATCGAGGGAAATACTTACCTAGAAACAACCCCGTCAAACTATCCCGTAGGATCACAATGTCATTCTCAAGTTTACTCTTGGACTCCCACCAATAGTTGGCTTTTCCCTTCAACATGTAGGAGGCGATGGCGGTGTTATGTCATTCTTCGAAATTTAGTATCTCAAATGACTTCTTCATTTCCTTTAGCCAGGCCCGTGCTTCAATGGGGTCGGCGGACTTGAGGGACTTAAATGCTCTAAAGGCACTATCAGCACTTTGCGAGGAAGCATGTGGTGGGGGTGTAGGAGGGTGTCGGTTAAGGTTTCCCTCAAGAGGTCCATAAACTGATTCATAGGGTTTCCCTCCTGGTAGGAATCCTCAGCTTCTTCTTCCACATACTCCTTCTCATCAAATTTATTGTAGTCCAGGTCCCCTTCACTCCCTTCATTCACATCATGGTCGGGTTCATTCTATATGTGACTGACCGACTTTGCGGGATGAGCCCTAGTTCCTCTCCTACGGGGTGGCATTGTTCTGATAATGGAAATGGTGTTAACATAGTTGCACATATATAACCCAATTAGTTCATTTGTATGTGTGCATGCATTCAGATATTTGGTATGCTTTTAACGAGAGGGTGCAGTAATAAAGTAAAGACAATTATTTATCAACTAATATATATTATAAAACATGGCCTCCCAGACTACGTGTTGGGGGTGAAATACATACATCCGAAAGTCCATACATAAGTCCTGAATACAAAATACCAAATACATAAATTGGGCATCCTATGGGGCTAGGAACACTATCCACTACTAGCTATCCTAACAAAATGGTGACAAGTCACCCAGCCCTCACAAGGTCCATCTACGTCTACTGCTCTGCTGAGTCCACATCACGGCATTTGAGATCTCTGACCCTCCTTATCACTCCAGAAAGAATCATCTCAGCATCGACCATTATAACGTGTCCTTCTAACATAGTGATCTTCATCTGTACCCTGGTGCTGAGCTTAATCCCGTCGATCTCCCTGCGAGCTAGGGCTGGGCTAGTAGTCCTAAAGTCTCCGGGGTATCCCAGTCTAGCATCTCTCTCGGCGAGTAATGCCTGACGTAACTCAGCAATGCGGTCAGTCACCGGAGTGATCTCAGCGTTCAGTTGAGCCACTATCCAGTCATGAACTGCCACATGTACGGTCACTGGGGGTGGCAAGGGCAAGTCAGGAGCACTGGAGGGCAAGTCATAGGCCTCAAAAGTATCTGTCTCCATCTCATCATCATCATCCTTATCAACGGATGGTAAGGGGCTCAGAATCCCTGGGAGATGGGTAGAAGGGTGAACAGTTAGGAAAGGGTATATCTCGATATCCCTCCAGCCTATGCCGTCACATGGAGGCTCCTCATCGTCATCTTCTATATATGTGGGGAGGTTAGTCTCATTCTCTGGGGATCCTCAGTAGGGACATCCTCTGAGTAATCAACAAGAGGGTCCTCTGGCTCGGGGGTAGGGTCTCACTCAAGTGGCATGACGTCCTCAATAGGGTCGATCTCTCCTATGAGCTCCACTGGTACCTGACACAATAGGCAAGGTGTTACTAACTTAGAGTCGGGATTCCCTTGAGGGTAAAATTGTGAAGACCACACCAAGTTGTATGACGACGAACACGAGTTGAGTTCCAATTAATCTTTATTATTCTTATGTCTACGTATTTTATTTTCTATCATTTGTAAGATTTGATAATCTAAGGCTCTGATACCATATATGTGACACCCCCAAATCCAGGGTCAGGGATTTAGGAGGCCACACCATCTTGAATCTTGTTTAAACACTTATCTTGAATAATAATATAAATACTCATACCTCTACGGCCCCACACATACTGATACACACACACACATGTTATTTTCTTAGAAACGAAACAAATAAATTACTAGAGTTATTAAATCCACAAGGTGATAGTTATTACAGACTAAAATTTATTATGTCTTACCACAGGTGTAACATTCACTTAAGGTTAGACTAGCGGCCAAATAAACGTTTCTTCATGCCTATTTTACATAAGTGATATTTATATATGAGCCAGACCAAAAACAACTGAAAACTAATCAAGCTCATACGGTCTACCTGTGGCACTGCTCCGAATAACCTATAAAAAAGCTGCCCATTTCCCACTCACTTCCAGGCTGTTAGCTTTCTGATCGGCATCTTGGTTCATTGTCGTGTTGTGATATTTTAAGAAAATAAGTGTGAGCTATATTGCCCAGCATAATAATTGACATTGAGAAAAGACTGTACAAGAACTTATATTAGTTTTGTATATGGATATGTATTTAATTAAAAGTAGTTTTCTAGGTGATACACACCTATTTTTAAAAAAATGTATTTGATTGACTTATTTAGTCTTTTAATACCTTAATGGTAAACCCAACACCTAGGCTTGGGTTACGGTATTGCATCTCAATTCCAATTGGAAGAATAGGACATTCACCGGAGCCCCTACTATACGATGATCAGTCGATAGTAGAATATTATTATTATTCTCTACATGTTGAAGGATGGCTTCGTTACTCCATGTTGTCACCCTAGCCGCATTCGTGCTTTATATGCTTCCCGTTTGTCCCAGATATATTTTTCATACTTCGCATGTTCATCAGTATACATGTTACCTTCTCATCCAGAATTAAATTAGTAGTCTCCCCAGTATGCAAAGTACTGGAGTCTACCCCTCCCTTGTCATTTAAGAATCCTATCATATATCTGGAACTTATATTGTTCCCCAAGCATATTACTTGTTGATAGGTACACACCGATATATATATATATATATATGTACATACTTTCGAGAATTTTCAGAGGAAGCATTATGATAATGTGAGTTGATCATTGTCAAGAGATAAATATTTAAGGGGGAGTTTCTTTTGACACTATAGTCAAAATATCTAAAATATGTCGAGATAATATATTTCGACAATCTGAAAGTACTAGAATGATTTTCTGATACTCAGAAAATATTTAAAAATATGATTAATAATTTTTAAATCATATTAAATCATTTAATAAATATTGAATGATTAAACGTAATTATTAAATAATTAAATCTCAAATTATTCTACTTTAAAAGAATATTTGAAATAATATTCATCAACTGATTTATGTTTAAGTAATTAAATTAAATATTAAGTAAATATTAAATAATTGGAATTATTAATAAAGTAATTTTCGAAGAATACTTCTCCTTTTAAATGAATATCTGGAATAATATTCATCGTTCGAATAATTAAATATAAGCTGAGGGAATATGATCTTTGGAAATCGTTTTAAATAAATTTGAGGTACTTAATACTTTGCAAGAGGACATTAATTCCCTTGGAATAAAATAAGTACGGACTTTACTTGTCCCAAGCATCTCCAGAATATTTTCGGGTATTTAATTAATACAAACCGACCTACTCTCTGTCTAATTTATACATCACGCTACTCGCTAGCGTTAACATATATTACGATATATACATTATATTTCAATCAATATCGATTTATAAAACTTCATAATTTGCAATCATGGCAAGTATGGCATTATACGTAAATGCAGTAAATCATTTCCACAACACAACAGTATATTGGAGTAGGGTTTGTAAAATTTCCTGGAGTTTTTTAGGTGGAGGGTGCTCTCGAGTTTGTCCGGTAATCTATAATCAAGAACACTATTGTTCCATTAATTTTTATTCGTATTTAATGTCGTTTATTAAATTTGTAACATTTATAATCGAATAACACAACTCGTTCTCCTTTCATCATTTTATTAAAGTACGAGTGGTCATTAACCTCAATTTAAATTTATAATTCTTATCGTCCATTTCTCTCATTCACTTTTACAACTCGGCTCCACTCGTGATTCTCAGGGAATTCTATTCGCGCGACCTCGGCTCCAACATTTTTATAAAATCAAAAAATCAATAATTTCACTTTAAATTTTTATGGAAGTTTATTTATTTCATTTATTACTATCTGTAAAATTTTCATGATTTTAGAATAATTTTAATTTGATTATATATACTCCCAAAGTTCGTTATTTGGGCACTTTTTATCGCGTAATTTGTTTTCACTAAAATGGACCTAACTTTTGAAGTGCAAATTGAAATCAAGTGATTCAAGCGCCTAAACGATCCTTACAATAAGATCTATCATTTTCATACACTTTATATAATCTGTTACTTTGCGGAAAACTAATTGTCGCTATTCGAGCGTTATAACAACGTTACGTTTACGATCCGTGGTTCGTTTTAACACTAAATCACTAACTATCATTTAACAATCAACAATCCATAATCCAACAGACCACAATCTCACGCGCGTGCATACACACACACACAAGTAATAGCCTTAGAAATGATGTACAAAATGTAATCTTCTTTTATTACAACTCAAATGTACTTTACGAGATCTTAAACCATTATTCGTAACCTCTACATGAAGTTACAATAATTACTACCAACATCTTATACCTATCTGAATACTCTGGTCCACCTGAGAGAAAGCTGCAAGGGATTCTTCCCATGATTTCAAGTAACTAATTCCCATTCCGGCATACTGGTAATCTGTTATGTTATGATATTTAAAAAAAAGCAAGAGTGAGTAGTGATGCTCAACCATAATGTACAAACAATTGGAAAATAACTGTTAAAATAATACTTCATCGTATAATATGATGATTGAAAACTTGGTGGTATACACCTTTTTCTCTTTAAATAAAATCAGATATTTTATATATATATCAAAATATCTTTACAATGATCTCGATAGTATGAGGTACTCAGGAGAATCAATCTCCTAGTGTTATGCACCTCTTTTTAAAATAATGTTTTCGATTGCCTTATTAGTCTGAAATTACCTTAATGGTAAACTCAACACCTAGACTTGAGTTACCGTATTGTATCTCAATTCCAATTGGAACAATATAGGACATTCACCGGAGCCACCGCATATGATGATTAGTTGTAATACGGAAATCTGTAACCTTTTCTACTAGTAGGAGGATGACTTCCAAACTCTTTGTTATCACCTGTCCGCAGACGGGCTATGTGTCCCATTTTGGGCATACACACACTTCGCAGGTCCTTAGGTACTCATGGTACCATCTCCCACGGTACTGGCAGTCTCCTCAGTACATGAAGTATTGGATCTTTATCCTATCATATCTCAAGAACTCAAACCACATCGAAGTTCTATAAGCATTTTTCTTGTTGATAGGCACAGCTCATCGTTTATATATATATATATATGTACTTCCAAAAATTTTGGAGGAAGCACTAAGATAATGTGAGTTGACTGTTGTCAACATATAAGTATTTAGGGGGGAGTTCCTTTTGAAACTATAATCAAAATATTTAAAATACGTCAAAATAATATTTTCGATGATCCGAAATAATTATAATGATTTTCTGAATCTTCTAGAAAATATTTAAAATCAAGTCTTACTATTTTTAAATCATATTATATCATTTAATAACAATTATTAAATAATTAAACCTCGAATAATCATATTTTTAAAAGAATATTTGAGGTAATATTCCTCAACTAATTTATGTTTAAATAATTAAGGTAATCTTTAATAAATATACATAATTAAGCTTGAAATAAATAATTATTGGACTCAATTGATTTCTCTCAAACCGTTAACTCAATTGATGCAACGTTTTCGCGTGCGCGATGTAATAACCCCAATTTTTGAGAAATTTTGAAACCCTTATGAATAGTGTTTTTGCTGAACGAGAAAACTTTTCATGCCACGCTATGTAGGGGTTCTGTTATTGATCTTATGGGATATTATTAGTACTCTATGTGGTATATAAGTGTATGTAAAGATCGTCAGAATCCAATTCCGAACACTTTGATTTTTCCCGGAAATTCACAAGATACGGAGAGAATTGAGTATAAGGTAAGAGGATAAAAAGGATTTAAATTAAAGGATTATAGGAGAGGATCATAAAAGGAATATAATATATTGAGAAAGGTTAAGGGAACCTAAGTAATAAGATCCCGGGTATGATCCCTCAAACGATAAACGAGAACGAAAGATAAGCGAACCGTAAAACAAATAAGTGACCAAGAGACAAGCTTGTACAAGAAGCCAGGGATTGTGACATCATCAAACCACAAGGTGTGGACAAGTGGGAGCATTATGACATGTGCAAGGTGACATAGGCATGACAAGAAAGGAAGGAGATGTGGTGACTTTTTAACCACACAAAACCAAGGGCAACTAGGTAATTCACTAAAACAAACAACAAAAATCAACCAACCAAAAGCAAATCAAGCCAAAACACAAAATTCTCTCTTCTTCTTCTTCATGCTCTCGGGTGGTTTTCTTAAAAAATGAAAGTCCAAGCTCCTCCACTTACTATTTAGCAAGGTAATTATCTAAGCTTCCCCATGGATAGTTACATACTTCCTATAAGTTTAAGCTTCTAATTCCAAGCCAATCTTTTTCTATAAATCATGAAAGAAGATGGTGAATAGTGTTTTCAAGAACTAAAATTTGTGTTCTTGAAGTTTTGTTTAGATTAAGCTTGGATAAGGACTTTAAGGGTGATTCCAAGCCATTCTCTTGATTCTCCACTCTCCAAGGAAGGTATAACTTCTCAAACCCTTAGTATTAAGTTTTGTTGGTTTGGATTTCATAATGTTAGATGATGGGTTAGTGTAATGAGTGTGTACTCATGATAGAGCTTTGTTTAGTAAGTGGTTTTGTTGATTTTGGAGTTAGGAGTGATGCTTGTTAGATTTGAAGTTCTTGGTCACATTTTTGACTTGGTGTAGATGAATAAATTGGTAATATTGAGTTGATTTGGGGCTGTTGTGGTGTAGTTTAATTGGAGGTTTGATTGGGTTGTGAATTGGAGTTGAAATTGTGGTTGATTGAATTGGTTTAAATTTGGGAAATCGCGTAAATATAGCCGTCGTAACGTCCGATTTCCTGTAGACTGTTTTTGTGCATAACATTAGGACCCGAGAACCCCCTGCTAGATTATCACCACTGCCATGTTTAGATAACTCATGTTACGAGCTTCGTTTTGATATGTAGTTCGTTCGATTCCGACGCACGGTTTAGGAGAAACGACCGTTTCAAGTAACGGCGTTTCGCGAACGAAACTTTTCCCCTCACCTTACTTTGAAACATAGGTTAAAGACCAAAAAGGGTTAATTAATGTATGAAACATTTATGGTAAGTGTGTTAGGCAGTTGGTAAGACACTCGCGAAGGAATCGCTTTAAAACTCGTAAAGGTTAAATTATTAAAAATGGTGGAGCCGAGGGTACCCGAGTGACTTAAGCGAATCAGTGAGCGCAAAACGAGCGTTAGAGTCTGAGTTGGTTAGAGTATAGATTTACAAGTGACTTTGGTTTAATTCCAACTTACTTGTTGCTTATAGGTTATCAGACTCGTCCCGAGCCATTCGTAACCCCCAGTCGCTCAGGCAAGTATTCTATCCGTTATACTGTTGTTGTGATGTATACATTTGTATATGCATGATCTTGCGATAAATGCATATTGGTTATTTAGCAAATTCTTGCGATATATTGTAGCATGTGATATGGTATATATGCATGCCTGTTTCATATTCTTGAAATATATATCTGTTGGTTCAGTTGATAATACCTATGCTAGAGGATAGCGGTATCTTGCATATACCCTTAGTATAGGGACCCAAAGGTGAAAATATTTTCTAAAACCGGGAGTCGAGGATCCCGAGTAGATTTTTGTATATATGGATATGGATATATATATATATATTTATATTTATATATATATATGGTTATAGTTTTCCAAACTATTAATCGAATAAGGTTTATTCGATAGCTTTAACTTTATTTTATTATTGAATATTATTTCGAATATTATTCGAAGGCGTATGACTCCTTTTATTTATTTATCTGAATATTATTCGAATATTATTCGAGGACTTATGACTCTTTTATATTATTTATGAATATTATTTGAATATTCATTTGAGGATCTATGACTCCGATTATGTGCTGAGATATATTCTTTATTTTATTAAAGAATAAGATGTCAATAATCAAACTTATTTTCGATTATTCAAATAAGGATAATACTTTCATATAAGTATATCTTTGGTTATTTAATGTTTATTTCAAGTATAAGTTTTAATACTTCTACTTCAATTATTTTTATAAAGATTATTCTTTATGGGAATATTATTTAAATAATAATATTCAGTCATTTTCTAAATATTCTGGGGACTGATTTACTTCATTAAATCAGCTTTACTCCAAACACTCTTTAAAGTATTTTCGAGTCTTCAAAATGATTTTTAAAAGTCAGAGCAGATCCCAAAACTCTTTTTTTTTTTATATTTAAGATCTTCCTTTTAAGGGGATTTAAATACTCGCTCAAAACCTGGGGAATCCGGCTCTGCGGTGTATTTTATATTCGCAACGAGGTTGCAGTTTTGGTAAATGAATTGATTACTTGCCCAACGTTCGGGAAGTAAGCCCATCTAATTGAGTCGGCATAAGCGACAGGCCGGGGTACGGTCTATTATTGTGTAAGTGGCTGGGTGGCAGTCCATCAACGCGTGAGGGGCCGGGTAACGGTCTAGCGCGAGGTCCTAATGCGGCCAGGGTGATGACCGGTGAGGAATTCATCCATCTACAGTAGAAAAGGTTACTTATTGGTATCTTTGCCTGATCAGCAAGATATCTGGTTTATGCCAAAATTCTTTTCCTTTCCAAAATTCATTGGATGTTTCAAACTCTGTTCATACTTTACATAACAGAGGTTCCAGGAAATGTTTAAGAGATATATATATGTGGATATATATATATCGGGACTAAATAAAGTATCTCGTAACTTTATTTCATTCAATAATATTTCAAAGATTGAATCTATTCAAATCTTGTCTTGTAGTCTCATCTATGTGATGAACTTTTGAAACTGATTATAACTTGAACGGTGGTAGTTCAAGTAGTATTGGGAAAGATATAAGTATATTGGGGTATTTGGTAACCTCATCTTTTAAACTTATATCTAATTAATAATTGTCTTATGAATGACAAAGATTTTCAGAAAAACGTTGAAACAAGGTTAGATATATGAGATCACCTTGCAACGATATTTTTTTATACAGTTATACACTGGGACTTTGTGTATATTATGCATGGAAGAGGACTTCCAATATTTTGAAAAGTATATATGTATATATACTGAATATTTTGCGACTTCATCGCATTAAGATATCAAACTTGGTTCATTTCTTTTGACCAAGACTTTCATGAGTATTATGAGTAGGCTCATATATTGTAAATCATTATACATATTATTTTGGTGGGCTTGCTGCTCACCCTTGCTTTATTTCTTCATCACACGACAACAGTTAGGAAAGATGGCCAGACTCCAGCAGACCCAGCGCAAGCGCGTGGGAAGCGTCCCGCGTCTTCCCGTTGATGTTGTAGCTGCTATAGCTGCAGAGGTAGATCTATTGTAGATCAGACCATCTACTTTTGAGAATCAATTATGTATAATTATAACTTGTGGCAGATAATGGCAATTAACTGTAAATTTATCAAGTAATCATTTTGGGTTGTAATAACTTTTAAATTGTGGATTCAAAGACTTGTACTTATTTAAATTTCATCTCTGAGACTATAACGGGTTGTGGTGTGTGTTAGTGTGGGGTCACAGCATAAGGTTATTTATTATTAATTAAGTGAAGTGATATTGTGGAAAGAAAGACCGTGACGACCCGGATCCCCGACCCCGGATCTGGGGGTGTTACAGAAATGGTATCAGAGCTAAGCGTTATAAACCTCAGAGATGATGTGACGTTAAGATAATAAGTTCACTAAGATAATAAGAACTCTTGCCAAGTTCATAGTCGGGCTACCTAACGTAGTACTGACAGTTAAAACCCTTATGGGAACCCTTATAAATATCGTGATAGGAGCGTAGTTCGTTATCGTATATGGTAGCGGGACTCCGAACCCTGAGGTTGAGGAGCGACATCGCGATGATATTTTATTACTAATTGGAGATCGGATTGTGGATCCGATAGAGTGTCCTAATGCAGGACCGGATGATGTTGATATTGAGAATTTAGCGGTTGAGGATGTTGTCCTAGAAGGGATAGTTGTTGAGGAGGATCCCATGGAGGATCCTGACAAGAATGAATGAAGGACCACTGAGGAATTGATGACCATGGTTAGGGCAACTACCAGAGGTAGGATTGGCCGGTCACTACCGGAGGTTCGTTCAAGTTGTAAAGATAGTAGCCCCTTTAACGCGGCTTACTCGTAAGACTGAGAAGTTCGAATGGACAGAGAAATGCGAGAACAGCTTTTAAGAACTGAAGCAAAAGTTGGTGACGGCCCCTATGTTGGCGTTGCCGGAGGGAAAAAGGAGATTTTGTGATTTGTAAGTGATGCTTCGCATAAGGAATTAGGGTGCTTCTTATATAGCACAGCAAGATAATCGCGTCTGCGTCAAGACAATTAAGGGAATTTAAAATTCGATATCCCCACCCATGAGCTTGGGCTCGTGGCAATAGTTTTGCCCTAAAGATTGGAGGCACTACTTGTATGGAGAGAAGTGCGAGATTTACCTAAGCCATAAGTGCTCTAGTACATTCTTACGTAGAAAGAGCTCAACATACGCCAGAGGAGGCGGTTAGAGCTAATCAAGAATAAATATTGGGAGATTCTTTATCATTCGGGGAAAGCCAATGTGGTGGCTGATGCCCTTAGTAAAAAGGAGAGACTCAAGATGATAATGTCTTTGGGAGAGTTTATAAGAGATTATGAGAAAATGGAAATAGAAGTGAAGGTAACCGGAGCCGGTACCGAAAAGCTGTTTGAGATTGCAATACAGCCCGAATTATTGGAAAAGATCATATTGTGCCAGAAAAAGTTATGAATGAAGGCAGAGAGCCAACAATTAGATAAAAGATTAATATCGAGAAAGATGATAAGGGAATAATGAGGTATTCCTATAGAATTTGGGTTCCGAAAGTTCAAGAGCGTAAGGATGAGAACTTAGATGAGAGCCATAGTTTGAGGAATAAGATTTAGAGCAAACCCTGAACGTGATAGTCAGGGAGGTCGCCATCAAGATAGAAGGAACCCATGACATAATGGAGTGGAAAATGAGGATTTTAAATTAAAAGATGACCCCAATTATGGGGAGTAGGATGAAACATTTCATACTAAGGAAACAAAAAGTCGAGTAAGGAAAGGAGACCCGAGATGGTACCCCTATACGGCAATTCATGGACCTGTCTAAAGAGAACTTAGACTATTATCCCCAACCACCACCCTGAGGAGACAGTACGGTGAGAAATTCTTTCAGGACCTTTAAGTCGCTAAGCTCTCAGAGTTCCATGGAATAAGCTGACCCAGCCGAGGCAAGAGCCTGGCTAAAGGAAATAGAGGAATCATTTGAGATTCTAAATGATTGACGAACCACAAAGGACTGTTTTTGTCACTTACCCTCCTAAGAGAGAGGCCACCCGCTGGTGAAAGACCAAGAAAGGCACGGAGCCAGAGGTTATAATAAACTGATTTAAGTTCAGTCAATTGTTTTCAGGAAAGTACTTCCCAAGGTTATGGAGATAATGTAAAAGCTTTAGAGCCATAACAAAGGCAGACGAGTATGATGAATTATGAATCTAAGCTGTAAAAGTTGTTAAGATTCATTCTGAAGACGCGAATCCAGAATGACGGGATATTTGAAATCAATGCTTATGTTGTGTTGGTTCATGAAATAATGATAAGAGAAAGGAAAATAAAAAGGAATTGAAGTGGAAAGGAATAAAAAGGCAACAGAGTTTGAGGAATGATAAGGGAGTTGGGTATGAGGAAACCCTAAAGACTCCTATTAATAGAAATAGAAAAGTATATGATCGTCAGGATGAGGGTGATTCACCATGAGTTAAAGTTGACGGTTGAAGGCATAAGAGATGCATATATTTTATCCCCTTTAAGTTGGGAGGATTCGAGGAAACATTGAGATAGTTCGAAGGATAAACAATGAGACGCGGATAGACTGAGGAGACAAGGAAGTAAGAAACTAGGAAAATTGGATGAAGGAAGTGACCTTCAAGAATGTGAAGTGTAAGACCGGTGGTATGATACCCAGAAAGGGAGACGCCAGGTATGAAAGATATCCCAACATTGAGATGACTGTTGAGATAAACAACAAAAGTAAATAAGGATTTATTAAGAAGAAGTTCACGTTGAACACGACCAATATCTTCCAGATCATCCATGTGATCATTACCAAATCAGGAAAGACAAGCGGATAACCGTTGTTATCTTTTGGAGGCCATATGGATTGACCTCAATTTGAATAAGGATGCTATTATGAAGTTAGGTATAGACTATCGAGGTGGAAATGATTGAACAAGATACCCTTATCAGGGATATATGACTTTATTTATCCATGGAAGGATGCTTGTACCTTTTTAGAGGTGGAATTAAGGATAGAACATCGGTAACTTAAAACGAATCCTAGGGGAATGCATAAAGGTTGGCATTTCACCCTTAATAGGGATAGTATGAGTTTTGACAGTATGAATTGGAAAGGATTAAGGTAACAATAACCTTTAAGAATTAGTGGAGAAATTTTTCAGATGTATATAGACAATGATTCTAGTATTAGTATATGGTATTTTGATATGCCCTGTATCTAGGGATTACAGGAGGAACGATTCAAGGATAACCTTAGAGGTTTTGCAATGAGAAAGGTAATATTCAAAATTCTCAAGAATAGAAATGTTGATAAAGGAAATATGACGTAATTATAATGATGCCAAGTGAGGCACGTGTTAAACCACGAGAAGGTATGGATCGAACCAATAATGGTCGAAGTTGTTCAGGGCAATTAGGACTTAAGATAAAAGATGTTCTAATTATGATTGAGAGTCAGTCATGACAGTGATTAACCTCTAAAGACTGAGGCAATAACTTATGGAAAAATGGTGATTTTTTTTTTACTCATCAGATATTAAAGAAAAGCATTTTCACATAATCTGTGATTGAAATAAGGTAGAAAATTTATTTGGAGGTGGTTAAAATGACATTGACTGTAAGGAAATTTTACTATCAGGAAAGGCTAAAGAGGTGGCCGACACTTTAAAGGTAAGTGGATAATTATAGGCGCGTGTGCCAAAAGAATACAGTGATGATGGTTAAAAATGTGAAGGTTGAATTATGGTTTGGAAGATTGACATTCCTTCTGATGACTGTGCAATACCCAACCGTAATAGTAGTTGGTAAAGGTTTAATTCGTGTAATCGCCATGAACGGGCTATCTATCTTAGAAGGTCCTATCTTGAGATAAGCCAGAACCATGTTTCAAAAAGGACTAGATGAACCCTTGAGTTAATTCTTCTATTTAGGGCGTATGATTAAGAATGGTATTAACCTGTTATCGTTGCTTTGATTGAAACTCTTCTGCACTTTTATCTGCTTCATGTCATGTATGTATGTCAGGATCAGGAGTGTTCTTCATGAATCAGGAATGGTGATTATGTTACCTCCTTAGAAGGATTTGATACGAGATGTATGGACTCCGTATGGTTAGCTATTAAGACTTCATGGAAAATGAATGACTACAGTAGGTCAGTGGTGGACCATAGTAAGGTAGCAATGATTCTGCGAGTAATGAGCTGATTACAACCGTGAGAGTTGTATTGGAATGGGTGTTGAGATTGAGTACCACTAATCGGGTCGTGGTAGTGTATAAGTTATCATTGATAGACTAATTAAGTAGAGTATCTACCTAGTGAATTATTATTCTTTCTTATCAATAGAGAGTCGTATTATTATACGAGGAAGGTTGCGGTGCAAGCATAGAATTCAAGTAACGATGATGTCTAGAATGAGATCCCAGATTCGATTTTCGATGTCGAGGGAGTTTCAAAGGTAATTGTGTATAAGCTCGAGGAAGAGCATGGGTCCATAGAATGATGGACGGGATAGCGAAAATATTTAGGCACGTGAAATGCGATGCTATAATACTTGATGTTGATATAAATACATATATGTTTTGTTCTTCTATGACAAACCTCTATAGTTCAGAGGTAGATTCCAAGCCAGATATTTTATGGCAATAAAATTTTTTATGAATATACAATTCTCTTCAATTTGTTCTTTTCTCTTCTTTTCATTTCATGTAAGCTAAGAAGAACAACCCTTCCAGAAGGGGAGGTATTGCCGAATGACTATCTATCTGTGTGATAGAAGCCGAGTAGGATACCAGCTATTATTTAATTGCTTGTCAAGTACTAAAGGCTGGCCACCTTCTGTACTAACTATGCGATATAACAAGTGTTCATGATCATAGTGATCTCTCAACAAATTCCTTTACTTCTACATGATTAATCAAACTTTGGAAAATAGAAACAACTGAAAAAGGAGTAATAAAGTGGTGGTAGTATGCGGAATGGGAACACATTCGTGATACTAAGGTTGACGTGGTTATTAAAAGGTTATAGAACGCTAGCGAGCAAAAGTATAACCAGTATAATATTAGGAACGAAAGGTGACAGCGATTACGAACTGGAAAAGAACGGGTATTGAGAAGCAAAAGCTATAATGATTAGAAGCTATGATGAGAGTCTGTGTAATAGACTTGAAAGAATTTGGAATGATCACTTAACGCGGATTAAGTTATCTTACGACAATAGATCATATGTCATTATCAAGATGTCGCCTTATGAGATCCTTGAGGGAAGACAATGTCGATCTCCCTTATGTTAGGATGAAGTTGTAGAGCGCAAGATGCTCGGACCCGCAGTAGTCCAAAGGACCAAGGATATGATAGATCGAAGCAGAGGATGGCTGGTAGTAGCCCAAGATGGACATGATAAGTATGTTGATTTGACACGAAAGGATAAAGAGTATGAAATAGGGAACCTAGTAATGTTATAGGTATCCCTTGGAAAGGATTGATGAGGTTCGGAAAGAAAGGAAAGCTAAGTCTACAATTTGTTGGACCCTTGGATATATTAAGACGTTTGGGAAGTTAGCATATGAGCTAGTCCTAACCCCCGAACATGTAGCAGGTCGTAACGTGTTTCACGTATCAATGTTAAGGAAGTGTAATTCAGATGCCAGATAAATAGAGGCATATGAGCGCATAGATATGCAACCCGACGTAACCTATATGGAGCAACCAGGAAGGGTTATAGAGTGAAAAGGAACAAGTGCTTAGGAGAAGGATTATCAAACTAGGCAGAGTTTGGTGGTAGAACCACAATGTGGGAAAATTGACTCGAGAGTTAGAAAGTGTAATGCTAAGAAAGTATCCCCATTTGTTTTCTATCTGATTCCGGGACGGAATCCTTTTAAGGAGGGGAGACTGTAATAACCCCAATTTTTGAGAAATTTTGAAACCCTTATGAATAGTGCTTTTGCTGAACGAGAAAACTTTTCATGCCACGCTATGTAGGAGTTCTGTTATTGATCTTATGGGATATTATTAGTACTCTATGTGGTATATAAGTGTATGTAAAGATCGTCAGAATCCAATTCCGAACACTTTGATTTTTCCCGGAAATTCACAAGATACGGAGAGAATTGAGTATAAGGTAACAGGATAAAAAGGATTTAAATTAAAGGATTATAGGAGATGATCATAAAAGGAATATAATATATTGAGAAAGGTTAAGGGAACCTAAGTAATAAGATCTCGGGTATGATCCCTCAAACGATAAACGAGAACGAAAGATAAGCGAACCGTAAAACAAATAAGTGACCAAGAGACAAGCTTGTACAAGAAGCCAGGGATTGTGACATCATCAAACCACAAGGTGTGGACAAGTGGGAGCATTATGACATGTGCAAGGTGACATAGGCATGACAAGAAAGGAAGGAGATGTGGTGACTTTTTAACCACACAAAACCAAGGGCAACTAGGTAATTCACTAAAACAAACAACAAAAATCAACCAACTAAAAGCATATCAAGCCAAAACACAAAATTCTCTCTTCTTCTTCTTCATGCTCTCGGGTGGTTTTCTTAAAAAATGAAAGTCCAAGCTCCTCCACTTACTATTTAGCAAGGTAATTATCTAAGCTTCCCCATGGATAGTTACATACTTCCTATAAGTTTAAGCTTCTAATTCCAAGCCAATCTTTTTCTATAAATCATGAAAGAAGATGGTGAATAGTGTTTTCAAGAACTAAAATTTGTGTTCTTGAAGTTTTGTTTAGATTAAGCTTGGATAAGGACTTTAAGGGTGATTCCAAGCCATTCTCTTGATTCTCCACTCTCCAAGGAAGGTATAACTTCTCAAACCCTTAGTATTAAGTTTTGTTGGTTTGGATTTCATAATGTTAGATGATGGGTTAGTGTAATGAGTGTGTACTCATGATAGAGCTTTGTTTAGTAAGTGGTTTTGTTGATTTTGGAGTTAGGAGTGATGCTTGTTAGATTTGAAGTTCTTGGTCACATTTTTGACTTGGTGTAGATGAATAAATTGGTAATATTGAGTTGATTTGGGGCTGTTGTGGTGTAGTTTAATTGGAGGTTTGATTGGGTTGTGAATTGGAGTTGAAATTGTGGTTGATTGAATTGGTTTAAATTTGGGAAATCGCGTAAATATAGCCGTCGTAACGTCCGATTTCCTGTAGACTGTTTTTGTGCATAACATTAGGACCCGAGAACCCCCTGCTAGATTATCACCACTGCCATGTTTAGATAACTCATGTTACGAGCTTCGTTTTGATATGTAGTTCGTTCGATTCCGACGCACGGTTTAGGAGAAACGACCGTTTCAAGTAACGGCGTTTCGCGAACGAAACTTTTCCCCTCACCTTACTTTGAAACATAGGTTAAAGACCAAAAAGGGTTAATTAATGTATGAAACATTTATGGTAAGTGTGTTAGGCAGTTGGTAAGACACTCGCGAAGGAATCGCTTTAAAACTCGTAAAGGTTAAATTATTAAAAATGGTGGAGCCGAGGGTACCCGAGTGACTTAAGCGAATCAGTGAGCGCAAAACGAGCGTTAGAGTCTGAGTTGGTTAGAGTATAGATTTACAAGTGACTTTGGTTTAATTCCAACTTACTTGTTGCTTATAGGTTACCAGACTCGTCCCGAGCCATTCGTAACCCCCAGTCGCTCAGGCAAGTATTCTATCCGTTATACTGTTGTTGTGATGTATACATTTGTATATGCATGATCTTGCGATAAATGCATATTGGTTATTTAGCAAATTCTTGGGATATATTGTAGCATGTGATATGGTATATATGCATGCCTGTTTCATATTCTTGAAATATATATCTGTTGGTTCAGTTGATAATACCTATGCTAGAGGATAGCGGTATCTTGCATATACCCTTAGTATAGGGACCCAAAGGTGAAAATATTTTCTAAAACCGGGAGTCGAGGATCCCGAGTAGATTTTTGTATATATGGATATGGATATATATATATATATATTTATATTTATATATATATATGGTTATAGTTTTCCAAACTATTAATCGAATAAGGTTTATTCGATAGCTTTAACTTTATTTTATTATTGAATATTATTTCGAATATTATTCGAAGGCGTATGACTCCTTTTATTTATTTATCTGAATATTATTCGAATATTATTCGAGGACTTATGACTCTTTTATATTATTTATGAATATTATTTGAATATTCATTTGAGGATCTATGACTCCGATTATGTGCTGAGATATATTCTTTATTTTATTAAAGAATAAGATGTCAATAATCAAACTTATTTTCGATTATTCAAATAAGGATAATACTTTCATATAAGTATATCTTTGGTTATTTAATGTTTATTTCAAGTATAAGTTTTAATACTTCTACTTCAATTATTTTTATAAAGATTATTCTTTATGGGAATATTATTTAAATAATAATATTCAGTCATTTTCTAAATATTCTGGGGACTGATTTACTTCATTAAATCAGCTTTACTCCAAACACTCTTTAAAGTGTTTTCGAGTCTTCAAAATGATTTTTAAAAGTCAGAGCAGATCCCAAAACTCTTTTTTTTTTATATTTAAGATCTTCCTTTTAAGGGGATTTAAATACTCGCTCAAAACCTGGGGAATCCGGCTCTGCGGTGTATTTTATATTCGCAACGAGGTTGCAGTTTTGGTAAATGAATTGATTACTTGCCCAACGTTCGGGAAGTAAGCCCATCTAATTGAGTCGGCATAAGCGACAGGCCGGGGTACGGTCTATTATTGTGTAAGTGGCTGGGTGGCAGTCCATCAACGCGTGAGGGGCCGGGTAACGGTCTAGCGCGAGGTCCTAATGCGGCCAGGGTGATGACCGGTGAGGAATTCATCCATCTACAGTAGAAAAGGTTACTTATTGGTATCTTTGCCTGATCAGCAAGATATCTGGTTTATGCCAAAATTCTTTTCCTTTCCAAAATTCATTGGATGTTTCAAACTCTGTTCATACTTTACATAACAGAGGTTCCAGGAAATGTTTAAGAGATATATATATGTGGATATATATATATCGGGTAAAGTATCTCGTAACTTTATTTCATTCAATAATATTTCAAAGATTGAATCTATTCAAATCTTGTCTTGTAGTCTCATCTATGTGATGAACTTTTGAAACTGATTATAACTTGAACGGTGGTAGTTCAAGTAGTATTGGGAAAGATATAAGTATATTGGGGTATTTGGTAACCTCATCTTTTAAACTTATATCTAATTAATAATTATCTTATGAATGACAAAGATTTTCAGAAAAACGTTGAAACAAGGTTAGATATATGAGATCACCTTGCAACGATATTTTTTATACAGTTATACACTGGGACTTTGTGTATATTATGCATGGAAGAGGACTTCCAATATTTTGAAAAGTATATATGTATATATACTGAATATTTTGCGACTTCATCGCATTAAGATATCAAACTTGGTTCATTTCTTTTGACCAAGACTTTCATGAGTATTATGAGTAGGCTCATATATTGTAAATCATTATACATATTATTTTGGTGGGCTTGCTGCTCACCCTTGCTTTATTTCTTCATCACACAACAACAGTTAGGAAAGATGGCCAGACTCCAGCAGACCCAGCGCAAGCGCGTGGGAAGCGTCCCGCGTCTTCCCGTTGATGTTGTAGCTGCTATAGCTGCAGAGGTAGATCTATTGTAGATCAGACCATCTACTTTTGAGAATCAATTATGTATAATTATAACTTGTGGCAGATAATGGCAATTAACTGTAAATTTATCAAGTAATCATTTTGGGTTGTAATAACTTTTAAATTGTGGATTCAAAGACTTGTACTTATTTAAATTTCATCTCTGAGACTATAACGGGTTGTGGTGTGTGTTAGTGTGGGGTCACAGCATAAGATTATTTATTATTAATTAAGTGAAGTGATATTGTGGAAAGAAAGACCGTGACGACCCGGATCCCCGACCCCGGATCTGGGGGTGTTACACGCGATTTAGACAAAATTTAGAATAAAATATTTGAAAATGGTTTTCGGTTAATAGGGGTGAAAATCCTGAAGTGGTAGTTTAATTGCAGTAGGTGTTCTTGGCGATCACTCTTAACGCGACCTCGGCTCCGACATGTTTATAAAATCTAAATATTAACAACTTTATCTAAAATTCTAAAGAGGTCTTCCTCACTGTATAAATAAGTTACTGACCAAGTTTCATGATTTTAAACACTATTTAAGGGCCTCAATTATACCCTCAAAGTCAGCATTAGGTAGCAGTTTGGTTTTCTCGACTACGTTCTCTAAAATGAACTTTTCTCCTAATCCGTAAATCATGTCGGCGCGATCTTTGTATAGTTACAAACTCGAAAACAAGAACTTTACATTCATTTCCATTGGTGTGAAATTTAAAGTTTGTATCTATTTCTTAAAACAGTCCTAAATATAAACGGACATTAAGACTGCTATACTCGTAACGATTCCCGGTTTTAACTACGTTAATTTCATCGGCAACAACTCAAATACCAATTCCTTCATATTTTTTTGCAAGATCAGTCCATAAACTATATTAAATCATAACCAACATCAATCCATAACAATCAACCATCAAAACCTAACTTTTTACAATCCAAAACTCAATGAATCGACATGTACTTAAACATAATTCAAACTCAATCTTATAACATAAGTAAATTAAAGGGTGAATCATGTTTATACCTTCCTTGAAGCTTGTTAACACTTAATAAAGTCCTAATATTCTTTATGAGGCCTTGTTCTAGCTTTAGGAGCCTTAAACTTCTATAAAAAAATCAAGAAAACAAGTTAGTGATTTTCGGAGTTACTATTCACCCTCAACTTCAAACATTTTTATAAAATTGAAATCTTCATGGATGGGCTTCAAATTTGGTAAGAAACTTACCCATGATAGGAAGGAGGTTTGGTAAAAATATGGTGATTTTTCAACGAGTAGAATGTGTGATTTGAATTTTTCTTTCCTCCTTATTTTTAAAAATCAACATTGTGTTCTTGAAGAGAGAGAGAGAGAGAGAGAGAGAGAGAGAGAGAGAGTTGCTTTGCTTGGCTTCCTTTTGAAGTATTGGATGATATTTGTGATATTTATTGTGTATGTATAAGTTGTGTTCAACAAGATGCTTCTAATTCAAGCGTAGGTCTTAGCTTGCACACCACACTTGACTAGGCATTTTAATTGTAAAACATGAATTCTTATTTTAAGGAATGTTATCTTTCACTCAATTCTTAATTTAATTAGCTAGCTTGGATAATTTATTGCTAATTAATTTTCATGGACTTGGTTCGTTTATTTATTTTCTTACATATTGGCTTGGTCGTTTATTCATTTTCGTAATAAATCTTCGTAAGCGATTCGCGGGATAAATCCTTTCTTATAAATCCTTTATGCTTTTGAACCTTGTACTTGGATTTTAATTTGTAGAATTTTAAATTCTTAATCATAATGTGATTCTTGTATTCCTCGATAGTCCGTAAGATAAGGTCATTTTACAAAGTTCGTTTTCTCTGAAAATGAATGGTTTTTACATACACTCATTTGGTACGTATAATCACAATATCAACTCGAAATCTTAAATTAAAAACTCCTATATGGTGTGGTCACAAAAGTTTTTATTAAACCGCAAGGTTACTATTTATAAAGGTCTTTTACCGATATTAAAAGTTTGGGTTTTATCGTCTTCCCCCCTTAAAAGGATTCCGGAGTTTGGAAACAGGCGGGGATACGCTTCTCACATGAAAACCTCAATTTTTCACGTTGATTTCGCAGTATTTGATCTCTTCATAAAATTTCCACTCGTCCGTCAAAAATATTTCAGAGTACTCGTTATTGTAGATCTATGATCTCTACACGTTGCTCCACATACGCTAAGTCTGGCTGCAAGTTTATTAGCTCATTTTCAATCATATGTCTGGCGTTGATGGTTAAATTTTCTAACATCGATTCGTGGTTCTTGTTATAAACTTGGCAATTTTTCGACGATGGTGCTAATTTATAAGCCAACTTTCTTAGTCCTTTAAAGATTTCAACCGGTCCAATAAACCTTGGGTTCAACATTTCTTTCCTTTTCGAATCTCATCACTCCCTCTCCGGGAGGCCCTTTCAACCATACTTGGTCTGTTACTTCATACTCTTTGTTCTTATATTTTTAATCCACATATCTCTATTGTTCATCTTGGGCTACCGCTAGCCGGGTTCTGATAAGTTCTATGAATTTCTTTGTTCTACCGACTCAACTATGGTCCAAGTATCCTCCGCTTTCCAACTTCTTCCCAACCTAAGGGAGAACGATTCTTTCTTCCATACAAAGCTTTGTAGCCATTCCAATGCCCGTATGATAACTGGTTATTGTCGGTAATTTGATTAATGTCAACTGGGAACTTCATCTTCCTTAAAATCTATAATATGGACTATTAGCGCATCTCCTAGCATTTGGAATCGTCCTTCAACTTATTCGTTTCCCCTCCATCAATCTTACTAGTGCTAGAGTTTCGTTCCTTAACATTTTCCCAATTTGGCGCATCATCTCTGTCGATTATTTTATGTAAGAAGTTCTCGTTGAATTTCTACACGCTCATCTCATGTTACACGCTTAGCATCAGATTTAACATTTCTTCCGATAGTAATATAAGGCATATCGTGGTCCTATTGCCATCTTGAAGAAAGCACCATTTCGTACGCAATTGATTGATACGTTTTAGAATCGTGGAACGCTTAGCTTCTGCTATCGGTCAGACTTTCTTAATCATTCCCCGTATAATATTTATAGTACTATGATACCTTCCGGGTCGTATTCGTTATTCTCGTAAGCGCCTTAAATATATTCGCGTTTATTGGGAACTGTTATCAGTCGCCTTTAAAGGGCGTGTACTATCTTTTTTGCCTTCGGTTATCTCTAACAATGACATCCTTCATTCTTCCATGTTGTCCTTCGTAAGGGATATCAGCGGTTATTTTCCTTATGCTAGCGTGGTAAGTATATCTATACGAATTTTCTATCAATGATAGGTGATTCTCCTAAACGTTCCAAATAAATGGCAATCCGCTAGACGTATCTTTAATGGTCTAGATAGTTCTCTCGCCCATCTTATTAATTTAAGAACTCTAAGTCCTGCCTCTGTTCGTTCTTTTTCATAAAATACTTTGGAAAATAATCCCGTTGTGAAATTAAATCTTGGGTTCTTGGCTGGCCCGATTGCCATGGGGTCTTTCTTTCACCCAATATCTCTTTTGTGTTCATTACAATTTTATCGGGTGGAGACCTATAGTTTGCATAATACAGTAAGTGGTCTTATTTAACCTATCACTCAAAATCCCCAAATAGCATGATGGCTTACTTAGTTCCTGATAATCCTTCTTCATAATTTTTATTATAATAAACTCTTACTCCCATTCGGATCGTTTACAAGTCGCAATCACCAAAATTTTAATCCTAACCTTCTCGTTTTCATTTTCAATCATGTCAAGTACTTACTTGCCTATTCAACGACATCCCTTTCATAATCATTCATTCCTAATAGCTTCTTACATTTTTAGGCATCTTTAAGTCTTCCGGTTACGTAATAAAGGGTTCTCTTCACCTTGTCTCAACTTCAAAATTTATTCATGCAATCCTTCTCATTAGTTGTTCTAAAATTTGTCATCGTCAATATATCTTTTCCAACTTAAAGTGTCGGCCACCATATTGGCCTTTCCTGGATGATAATAGGTTTCTCGATAACAACTCTTGATCAATTTGACTATAGCCTCTACCTCATGTTCAGTGTTAGTAAAAAAAATTCCCAAATTTTCCTCATAAGTTAAACTCTTTATCTCTTTCAGTGCGAACCTTTTCGTGATTGTTCCAGATTATTAGAACACCTTATGTCACGGTCCTTAATCCGCATAGCCATATCATTATACTTTACATAAAATCCTCTTTTTATTGTCAGGTATTGCTAACACGGGGTTATTACTAATCTTACCTTCACTTTTTGAAAATCTTATTCCTCGAATTCATTAGTACCTATCCCGATAATATTTCATAGAAGCATACCTCACTAATTACTTTGGTATCTCTATTATCGTTCTTCTATAACCATGTTAAAGATCACTATGATAATAACTAAACATGGTATTCCCTTTTTAAAACAACTTACTCATCACGATGCTCCGATTGCACCATCATAGCACAGAGTCTTCAGTCTCATATTACAACAATCATTTCTCAACTATAGCTCTCTTTGTTCGGAAGGCAATCAGCCTTGGAAGAATGATTTTCACGATATCGATGTAATTTTGGACAATCTTAATCAAGATTTCAAAATCTAATATCTGAAAAAATAATGAGCTCTGAATAAAAGAGTCACAACACTCAAAAGATTTATAACGTGGAGGAAAGAATACAACAAGGATTATCCTTCCATGTCCTTATAATTTTATATTATGATATTATAGAGAATATCCCTTGAAAGCAATGATTGCTGAATAATAACATCGTACGAATGATATTTGTATGATTTCCCCATTGAAAGAATACTTTTCTTTTTAAATAATGAAAGAATCTCCAATAAAGTCATCAACCAAAGGTTAACCATTAAGGTCTCAAAATGATGCTATTTTGAAAGAAGAAATTATATCCAATAATTAACAAATAAGGAAGTGTATTGTTCTTCAATCACTTTATGTTTTTAGATGGATATTCGTTATATAAATGAAAGAATAGAACATTTCATGAACAAAATATTTCAGAAAACTATATATGAATCTTTTTTCGAGTGGGTGACCTAGTTAGGTCTCAATTAAATCATTCTTTGAAAATTTCATCAACAATTAAATTTTGCATATATAATGAACTATGGAATAATAACAATTTGACTGGAAGTGGAACTAACAAAATAATAATTAGTCCATATCAAGCAATATTATCAAGCGGCTAGGAAAATGGACAGCTCAATTGGCTTGGCCCATAGCAACTAGCTAGGACGATTAGCTAGGCTTTCATCGTATTAGGTAAAATTTTGACTAGTTAGGACAATTAAGTAGTCATTCATGAGAACAAATGCAACTAAGTATATTTCAATTTATTTGAAAAAAATTTCAACATCGTAACCACTGAAGAAATTTGTGGCTACCCAGATGACGATTTTGAAATAAAGAGTTTTCAAATTTGGGTCGAGAAAGGCAATTATAACTTTGAATCGAGTGGTCTTGGCATCAGAAGAATCGATAGCCCCTCATCAAATATTTCTTGTCAATAAAATGGTACATTCAAAGGTGCCCTCGTTCTTATACTTTATCAAATTCTCAAGTATAACTGAATTCATAATACCAATATCAAATTGATACCTTTACTATGATTTCAAAGTTTAATATACAATCTCATCCCGAATAGAAGAAAAGGATTCCCGAGGGATCTATGGATACTGTTAGGTCACACACACTGTAGAAGGGGGTTGAATACAGTGTTTACTACAATCAAATCGAATATAAGAACTCAAGTAATAGAAAACAGATTTTATCCAACACAATAAACTCTGTTACAATATGCAACTGTCCTCTCTCAATGATGAACAAATTATCACGAGAGCTTCTAGGGTTACAATGAATAATATTTTCGATAATGATAACACATATAGTGTAAACCCTATGTCTGTGTTTATATACTACACGGTTACAAGATAAACTTCTAATTGATATCGAATATAATTCTGCTTCCTAAAATATATCAATCAATTTTCTTTTCTTCCAAGTATTTTATTCTTAATAGAATTTCTTCTTCATGCATATCTCTTTTTGTATTTGTCTTGATCTTCTTTCCTTTCAATCAGCCGCCTTCCTTATCTGAAAGTCTCCTTAAGTCCTGATATTATCTCCTGATAACTTAAGTTCTGATAACTTAAGTTCTGATATCTTAAGTCCTGACTTCAGTATAAGTATTGATTTCCAGTTAAGTATTGATTTGTCCTATTTAAGTAAGATCTGAAAACTAAACACAAATCATATTCGACATGACATCACAAATATATCTAACAATCTCCCCCAACTTGTAAATTAACATAATATACAAGTTCAACAGATATTTGATGATGTCAAAAACATTAAGTACAAATGCATGAGAATTTGACTAGATAACTACAACTTACAGTCCTTTCAGCTTTACCATCCTTAAGATCTGATATCAGCTTCAGTCTGTATACACTTCAGAATTTAAGCAGTTGTAGATCTTTGACTTGGCTTCAATTTCTGATCTCTTTGATGTCAGGAGTTGTTCTGAGATAGTTCTTCAAAAGACATCTCTCAGCATATTCAAGTTCATTGACCATCCTCCTTTTAGCATTTTTCAATTCAGCTGTATCTTCTCCAGTTTGAAAAATAGCTGCTCTGAGATCATTTATCTTAGCTTTCCTTATATCCTGATCAAGTCTAATCAGATAAGCCTTGTCAGACTCTAGATTGAATTCCACAGCCTTATAACCCAGAAAAGTAGTTATGATCTTAGCAGTGTTAGGCTTCATTTCAACAATATCACCTTTGTGATCTCTGTACTTGGGACAGTATGAGCTGTCAGACTTTACAGAGTAAAGCTTCTTCTGTCTTTGAATTTGTGACTTTAAATAACCTGCAGCACCATCTGTTAATCTATTTTTCACTTGAAGTAGGAATAGAACATGTTCCAGTTCTTCAAAATACTTCAGTGGAATAGCATTCTTCCTGATTTGGAATACCCTACCATCTGTCATAAAATATAACATGATGTGTTCTTTCAAAACAGAATGGTAAACCATTTGTACAGATTCAAGTTGATTCAATCTTTCAGGAGTTGCTCCTACTCCTGGTTCACTTAAAGAAGTTGGATCATTGGTAGTGTTGTGTACTCTTCTTTCATCAGAACTACCCAATCTAGATTTATCTCTTGCTTCCTTTCCTGTAACAACTCTTGCTTCAAAACTACTTGTTGCAGTCTTCAAAGGTTGAGTTTGTTGAGCTTTTGTGAATCGCGGTAGGAGTATCTTTGAAGGTTTAACATGAGCAATGTCAGAGGTTTTCTTTTCCTTAACTTCTGATATCAAGTCAACTTGAGCTATGTTAGAGGTTGCTTGCTTCACTGTCATATCAGAACTTACTACATCTTAACTCTGAACAATATGAGCCATGTCAGAGGTTGTTTGAAAAATATTTTTTTTCATCAGAGTAAGACTAGCATCTTCTTCATCAATTATTTCTTCATCCATGACTGGCATATAAACCTTTACAGGTTCATCAACTTTTTCTTTGCCCTTGGACCTTGGATCTACTTCCACTTGTGATTTAGCTTTGGTTGCCTCAGAATTTGTTCTTTCTTTTATCACAATACCCTTAAGCTTTGGAAGTTTCTTTTCAACAACAGAAGCTTTAGATTTTGTCTTGACACTTTCTGCTTTGAGTCTAGCTTCTTCTTCCTTTATACTCTCAAAGTCCATTCCAGGATTTTCTTTAAGAAATAATCTCTTTGAATTTTCTTCATCAAGTTCCAGATGTTCACCGGAACTTATCCTTTTGCCAGTATCAGAACTTATTCTTCTCCCAGTATCAGAAATTGTTCCTTGACTTGTAATTCTAGCTTTACTTGATGAAAATCCTTTGCCTTGACCATGACCTCTACCCTTATTAGAGTTTCCCTGGTCATCATTTCCATCATCCTTTCCCTTCAGTATCTGTATAGATTTCCATTTGGACTTAATCACTTTCTCCCCCTTTTTGGCATTAGCAGGTAAAAGAAGAGAGACAAGCAATTCCACTGAGGATTGGATCTCATTGAGTTGAGTTTGATGAGAAGCTTGATTCTTTAGAATTTCATCAATCTGAATTTGTTGTTTCTCCTGAGTTTTCTCAATGTAGGCAATTATGTCAAAGTCAGGCTTGAAAAATCTGTTCTTTTCAAGTTTCACATTCATATCTTACTGGATCAAGGTTTCATGAATTTTATTCACCTTGACATGATTTGTTGAGTGTTGACCTTGAAGGTGCCTAGTACTCAATGCATTAACTCTCAGCTGTGCCTTAAAATCATCATTTATCCGCATTTCATCGGCTTTTGCCAGATGCTCAGCAAGAATCTTTTCAGAAGGAACAAAACTAACTGTGTTCCAAACCTTAGTCCACTCCTTTCCTCTAGGAGTTTCACTCCAAGGTACTGGTGCTTCCCCTCTAACAAACTTCTTGACTAAATCAGCTTTATTAACAGTTTGTTGAGGTGCATGTCCCGATGGACCAGCTGCATCAGCATCTAGATTAGTAGCAGCTTCACCAGTAGTTGCAGCATTATCAGCATCAGAACTTATAGATCCAGCAGTATCAGCATCCTCTGATAGAATAGCAGTATGTGAGGCAATGGAGGTTTCAATATCATCCTCTAAATTCTGATCTGCAACTAAGTTCTGATCAACAACCAAGTCTTGATGCCCACCTAAAGTCTAATTTTCATCATCCAGATTCTTAATTAGTGTAGATGGAACATCTTCATTGAAATCAGGATCTTGAATTGGTGTTGTTGGTGGATTGAGTTGAGTTGCTGGAGCTTCCAAGTACAGAACCTCAGGCACAATTAAGTTATAAATATCAATTTCAGCACTTGTACCTGGGTATTCAGTATGTACTTGTTCAATTATAGGTGACACAGGAGGTGTAGGTACTCTTTCTTGAGCAGTTTCTGGTTGTGCGGAAGGAAGTGATTCAATAACAATTGGTTCTGTTGGGATCAGAGATTCCTGACCCCCTTCCTTAGCTGCATCCTCATCTTCTGAATCTGATTCAACTGTGTCCCTGTGAGCTCATTGCTTTTTCATTTTCTTCAAGGGTGGAGACACTGTAATAGATTTATCATCAGGATTTAGCTTTCTAAGCCTTTTGAGGGGCCTAGAACTCCCAGTTACAGTATATTTCTGAGAAGAGACTTGCTCAGCTTCTACAATAATAGGTTCTGACATAGGAACCTGTTCCTCAGTATCTGACTCATCTCTCAGAATAATTCTCCTTTTCTTCTGTTGAGACTGAGGTACATTCTTTGTCCTCTTTGGTCTTGAAGATGAAGGTTTCACTGGATGTGCTGATGGTTGTGGTTGAGAAGTTTGAGGTGGTTATGTAGAGGTGGTAGGTGCTGATGGTTGAGATTATGATGGTTGGACATCAGGATATAGTTTAGTATATTTAACTGGATCATAGGTTATTAAGGCTTGTTTGACAAATAAAGGAACTTGGAGGGGTCTTAACACAACCTTCTTATTATCAGTAGATAATAAGTCATTAAAACCTCTTTTAGCTAGTCTGAATGATGGAATTAATTCACTAGCTGATTGGGGCTTATCATCACAACAAAAACTATAAATAAGCTAACAGAATCTAGCAAAGTAAACAGTATTTCGGTCTTCTGTCATTCTATCCCCAATGAAACCTAAGACAACACTTGCATAATGAAAATCAGTTTGGTTAATGAGAGCATACCCGATTTGTTAGCTGAATATGGGGATTGCATCGAAATTAGAACATTTGTTTGCAAAAGCCTTGGTTATGCAGTCAAAGAAGAAACTCCATTCCCTCCATATGTAAGATCTCTTCAACTAACCCAGCTTTGCCAATGTCCTCTCATACCCCAGACTGGCCATCATGTTTTGAAGAACTGGCTCCTCAACAGTAGAATAAACACAGTTCTCAGGCAGCGGCAGTGCTTGTCGAACCGTGACCAATGTCATGACATGCTCATCCTCCCCTGATGAAAATAATACTTGGGGACCCTTGAGCACCACCATCATCATATACTCCACTTTTCCAGAACTCCATCACTTGAGTACCAGAAATGGCATCAGGTTGGGTCAAAGCGTACCCAATATCAGAACTAGTAAGAAAGTCCTGAATGAAGTGAAGTTCTGATGGGGCTTCTACCTTGCTAAGAATAGCATAGAAGTTATTAGGAACAAACTTAGCCCCATCAAAAATTACGTCTTTTGGTGCGATCTCTGTAAGAAATTGAGTAAGAGAATGTTTGCAAAGTGTTTGTGAAAAGTCCTGAGAGAAAAACAACTTCAGAAAATAAGAGAGAGAGAGAGAGAGAGTAAAAGAGATTTAGAATAGAAAAGTAAGTAAAAGATTAGAAAATCTATTATCTCTCATATATACACTCTCTCCACTCAACAGTTGTATTTTTGAAGCATGAGATACACTTTACACCTGGCACCATATGAACAGTCAATAAACGGTTAGAGCAGAAGTTAATGGGCACGTAAAATAAGCAATAATTACCGTGTACATGCAGTTTTTCAGGACATACACGTTAACCACTAACCCGTAATGATTATGATTGATTTATCTCACATAAACCAATATTCTGTAAAAATATGACCGTTCAAGTAATGACCAAAAATAAACCAAGTAAATAAATACTGCCACGTTAGCATCAGAACTTGATTATTATCAGAATTTAAAAGTCATCAGAATATGGCTCCTTTACTCGAAAAGTGAATGTTTATTCCTGTAATTCTTCATACAAATACAGATATGGGTTCAACAGAACTTAATTATTAGAACTTCCATCAGAACTTGTCCTCAGAATTTATGCAACTGACACTTAAACTGTTCATCTAAAATAACATTTATCACCATAGTAATTTTCATCATTCATATGGAGTATATGTGTGTGCAGTAAGCTAAATATCAGATAAAGAGTAAAGTCTGATTCACTTCAGTACATCTTAGAAATAAGGCATAACTAAGAACTTTGCTGAAAATATGTCATTATTCTGAAGTCTACTATAAAATGAGTTCATGCATGAGTCCACCTCAACTATTTTGTGCTCATTTTATGCATCTTTTGAAATTCCTTTTTACAGTGGCTTTTCAGTGTAAGTGAGTCACGACTGCTTATCAGAATTTATGTTGTTATCCGAGTATTTCTCCAGTAATCAGAGAATGTGAAAATTCACCAAGAAAATTTTATTTTGCTTTTCTAATGCATATTACTTAATACCAGCAATGCACTTGGGTCGTCCCTTCCACATTTTTACTCTAGATCTCAAAGGAGTACATGATATTTATTCCTTTTTTCTTTTTCTTTTGATAAGTGAGGCTTATTAGCACTTAGTACATCCATCAGATTTACTAACATCAAAACTTAACAGATAAGAAGCACTATTCTAGTTTTTGACTCAGTAATAAGATACACAAAGTAAACTTTAACTAAACTCAATATCAGAATTTTCTTATGTAAATAGATTTCCACATAAACAATTACTTCAAACATGGTATCTTTAGTATTTAAAGACTACTAGGTCAGCATCTAGCACAGTTATCCTCATTGGATTGAATAGTCACAAAAACATTCATATCACTATCTGAGTTTAGAAATTCACATCAGACAACAATCAACAATTAAGCAAATTTCAATTTAAGCACAGAATACACAAAGATAGTAATATTTGTAAATACTGATCATAAATTCTGATGTATCAGAACTTAAACTAGGCAGATTTAGAGAAAGAACCTGAAACCATTCCAAGTTCATTTACCAATCTTGTAAAAGTAGCTTCACACAGTGGTTTTGTGAAGATATCTGCTAGTTGTTGGTCTGTTGAAACAAAATGCAATTCCACTGTACCTTCATCCACATGTTCTCTTATGAAGTGGTACCTAATGATGATGTGCTTTGTCATGGAGTGTTGAACTGGATTACCAGTCATAGCAATAGCACTTTGATTATCACAGTAAATAGGGATTTTAGAAAATTCTAACCCATAATCCAGTAACTGATTCTTCATCCAAAGAATCTGTGCACAACAGCTTTCTGCAGAAATGTATTCTGCTTCTGTAGTTGATGTGGAAATTGACTTCTGTTTCTTGCTAAACCAAGAAACCAATCTGCCTCCAAGAAATTGGCAGCTTCCACTTGTGCTTTTCCTGTTAATTTTGCATCCTGCAAAATCTACGTCTGAGTAACCTATTAGCTTAAAGTCTGATTTTCTAGGATATCACAATCCCAGATCAGCTGTACCCTTAAGGTACTTGAAAATTCTTTTCACAGCTGTTAAGTGAGGTTCTCTTGGATCTGCTTGAAATCTTGCACAAAGACAGGTAGCATACATGATATCAGGTCTACTTGCAGTTAGATAGAGTAGTGAGCCAATCATATCTCTGTAATCAGTAATATCTACTGATGTACCAGTATCCTTATCCAATTTTGTTGCAGTGGCCATAGGAGTGGATGCACTTGAACAATCTTGCAATCCAAACTTCTTCAACAAATTTCTAGTGTACTTAGATTGACAAATAAAATTTCCTTCTTCATTCTGCTTGACTTGAAGGCCCAGAAAATAGCTAAGTTCTCCCATCATACTCATTTGATATCTTGACTGCATTAGCTTGGCAAACTTCTTACAAAGTTTGTCATTTGTAGAACCAAAAATGATATCATCAACATATATCTGCACCAAAAGTAAGTCCTTTCCATGGTTGAGATATAATATAGTTTTGTTAATTGTCCCTCTGTTAAATCCACTTTCCAGAAGAAACTGAGCTAATGTCTCATACAATGCTCTTGGAGCTTGCTTAAGGCCATAAAGTGCTTTATCAAGTCTGTAGACATGATGAGGAAATTTTGAATCCATAAAACCTGGAGGTTGTTCAACATATAGTTCTTCTTCCAATTCTCCATTAAGAAAAGCACTTTTCACATCCATTTGAAAGACTTTAAACTTCTTGTGAGCAGCATAAGCCAAAAATATCCTTATGGCTTCCAATCTAGCAACTGGTACAAATGTTTCATCATAATCAATTCCCTCTTGTTGAGAGTATCCTTTTGCAACCAGCCTTACTTTATTCCTTGTAATTAGGCCATCACTATCAGTTTTGTTTCTGAACACCCACTTTGTACCAACAACAGATCTGTTCTTTGGTCTTGGCACTAGGGTCCAGACTTTATTTCTTTTAAATTCATTTAACTCTTCCTGCATTGCTTGCACCCAATCAGCATCTTGAAGAGCTTATTCCACTTTCTTTGGTTCAGTCTGAGAAAGAAAAGAATGATAGAGACATTCATTTGATGTAGCTGTTCTAGTTCTGACACCTGCATCAGGATTTCCAATAATTAAGTTAGGTGTATGTGCTTTAGTCCACTTCCTTGCACATGGAAGGTTATCCATGCTGTGTCCATCAACATTTTCTGATGCTCCCCCTGAAATTATGCTCTCTGAGTTGGATCCTTCAGAATTTGAGTTTCCAGAAATATCAAAACATGAGTTTCCAGAATTATCAGAACTTGGTCCATCAGAACTTGACGAATCAGAATTTGAAGAGCCTGTTGTAGATTCTGATGCTTCTTGAGATATGGTTGGATCTTCAGTATGCTCCCCCTGCAAAGGTGCATTTTCCTTTGGCGTAGTCACCATAATTTCAATAACATCAGAGTTTAATCCATCAGAGTTTGAAGTATTAGGATTTAGACTATCAGGATTTAGACTGTCAAGATTTACAGAATTAGAATTTAAAACTTCATTTTCGAATCTCAGCTGATCATGATCATTGAAATCTTGAAGTCCAGTAATCTTCTTATCATCAAAAGAGACATTGATAGATTCCATGACAACCCTTGTTCTTAAATTATAGACTCTGAAGGCTTTTTTGGAAAGTGGATATACAACAAAAATTCCTTCATGAGCTTTTAGATCAAATTTGGATAGTTGTTCAGGATGTGTCTTAAGAACAAAACACTTGCATCCAAATACATGAAAATACTTCAGATTTAGCTTTTTTTTCTTCACCATCTCATATGTTGTCTTTCCATGCTTGTTGATAAGTGTTGCATTCTGAGTAAAACAAGCAGTCAGCACAGCTTCAGCCCAAAAATAGGTTGGTAACTTTGCTTCATCAAGCATAGTTCGTGCAGCTTCAATAAGAGTTCTATTCTTTCTTTCAACAACTCCATTTTGCTGTGGAGTTCCAGGAGCAGAGAATTCCTGCTTTATTCCATGGTCTTTGCATAGCTCTTCCATAATCAATTTCTTGAACTCGGTGCCATTATCACTTCTTATGATCTTCACTGAATCTTTGACCAATTTATCCAGTTGCTTGACATGATCAATCAAGATAGATGCAGTTTCACTTTTTATGTGCAAGAAATACACCCATGTGTATCTGGTGAACTCATCCACTATGACCATAGCATATTTCTTCTTTGCAATAGACATGACATTCAATGGACCAAATAGATCAACATGTAGTAGGTGATAAGGCTCAAGAATTGAAGATTCAGTCTTGCTCTTGAATGAAGATTTTCTTTGTTTTGCAATCTGACATGAATCACAAAGGCCATCATGAGCAAATACTGATTTTGGCAGTCCTCTCACAAGATCTTTCTTGACTAGTTCATTTATATTGTTGAAATTAAAATGAGAGAATTTCTTGGGCCAATTCCAGCTTTCTTCAATTGATGCTCTACTTAACAGACAGATTGCAGAACCATCAATACTAGTTGAAAGCAAGGCTTCATAAATTTTACCATGCTTGTATCCTTTAAGAACAACTTTTCCTGTAGATTTGCTTACAACTTCACAGTGTTCTTCAAAGAAATCCACATGATAACCTCTGTCACAGATTTGACTAACACTCAGCAAATTGTGTTTAAGTCTTGAGACAAGAGATACTTTTTCAATGATGACATTCCCAAGATTGATATTGCCATATCCCAGAGTTTTTCCAAATTGCAATCTCCATAAGAAACACCCGGGCCAGTTTTCTCCACAAAGTCTAATAGCAGGGCTTTATTTCCATTCATATGTCCTAACATCCACTGTCCAGAACTAGGATGTTTTTCCTGTTGCCCTGCAATCACAAAGACCACTAATGATTAGTTTTAATGACCCAGACTTGCTTGGATCCTTTGGCCTTATTAAGTTTGTTAACATTTGCAGCGGATTTAGCATCAGAGTTTATGTTAACATTTTTCTTATCAGAATTTACATTATCAGACTTTGCATCAGAACTTACACTAGAAGGAACAATGCTAACTTTTTTTAAAAAAGGTTTTATTTGATAATAATCATAGTACACACTATGATATTCCTTACAAGTATAAATGGAATGCCATAAACTATCACAATGAAAATAAGGATTTTGTGGCTTATATCTAACAGACTGACTCTTAACTCCTGGTTTTGAAGGTAAGGAGTTTAAGTTCTTATTTTTCCTGCAAAAAGAAGCCAGATGGTAGAGTTTCCACAGTTATAACATTTCTTTCTAGGAGCATTAGGAACAGGCTTATAATCATTGCTTTTAATCACACCTTCCTTTCCATTCCTATTTTTCCTAGGTGGCTTTACCTTGTTTACATTCTTAACATCTTTCAGCTTAACATCTTTCTGTAAGCTGAAAGATGTTAAGAATGTAAACAAGGTAAAGTCACCTAGGAAAAATAGGAATGGAAAGGAAGGTGTAAATTAAAGTAATGATTTTAAGCCTGTTCCTAATGCTCCTAGAAAACATGTCATAACTGTGGAAGTTCTAACCATCTGGCTTCTTTTTGCAGGAAGAATAAAAACATAAACTCCTTACGCTCAAAGTCAGGAGTTAAGAGTCAGTCTGTTAGATATAGGCCATAAAATCCTTGTTTTCATTGTGGTAGTTTATGGCATTCCATTTATACTTGTAAGGAATATCATAGTTTGTACTATGATTATTATCAAATAAAACCTTCTTTAAAGAAAGTTAGCATTGTTCCTTCTAGTGTAAGTTCTGATACAAAGTCTGATAGTGTAAATGCTGATAAGAAAAATGTTAACATAAACTTTGATGCTAAATCCGCTGCAAATGTTAACAAACTTAATAAGGCCAAAGGATCCAAGCTAGTCTGGGTCCTTAAAACTAATCATTAGTGGTCTTTGTGATTGCAGGGCAACAGGAAAAACATCCTAGTTCTGGACAGTGGATGCTCAGGACATATGACTAGAAATAAAGCCCTGCTATCAGACTTTGTGGAGAAAGCTGGCCCAAGTGTTTCTTATAGAGATGGCAACATTGGAAAAACACTAGGATATGGTAATATCAATCTTTGGAATGTCATCATTAAAGAAGTAGCTCTGGTCTCAGAACTTAAACACAATCTGCTGAGTGTTAGTCAAATCTGTGACAGAGGTTATCATGTGGATTTCTTTGAAAAACACTGTGAAGTTGTAAGCAAATCTAAAGGCAAAGTTGCTCTGAAAGGATACAGGCATGGTAACATTTATGAAGCCAAGCTTTCAACAAGTACTGATGGTTCTGCAATCTGTCTGTTAAGTAGAGCATCAATTGAAGAAAGCTGGAATTGGCACCAGAAACTCTCTCATTTAAATTTCAAAAGTATAAATGAACTAGTCAAGAAAGATCTTGTGAGAGGACTGCCAAAATCAGTATTTGCTCCAGATGGCCTTTGTGATTCATGTTAGAAGGCAAAACAAAAAAAATCTTCATTGAAGAGCAAGACTGAATCATCAATTTTTGAGCCTTATCACATGCTACATGTTGATCTATTTGGTCCAGTGAATGTCATGTCTATTACAAAGAAGAAATATACTATGGTCATAGTGGATGAGTTCACCAGATACACATGGGTGTATTTCTTACACACAAAAAGTGAAACTGCATCTATCTTGATTGATCATGTCAAGCAACTGGATAAATTGGTCAAAGATTCAGTGAAGATCATAAGAAGTGATAATGGCACTGAGTTCAAGAATTTGATTATGGAAGAGTTCTTGAAAGACCACGGAATCGAGCAGGAATTTTCTGCTCCTAGAACTCCACAGAAAAATGGAGTTGTTGAAAGAAAGAATAGAACTCTTATTAAAGCTGCACGAACAATGCTTGATGAAGCAAAACTACCAACCTATTTTTTGGCTGAAGCTGTGTAGACTGCTTGTTTTACTCAGAATGCTACACTCATTAACAAGCATCGAAAGACACCATATGAGATGGTGAAGAAAAAGAAGCCAAATCTGAAGTATTTTCATTTATTTGGATGCAAGTGTTTTGTTCTTAAGACTCATCCTGAACAGTTATCCAAATTTGATTTAAAAGCTGATGAAGGAATTTTTGTTGGATATCCACTTTCCATAAAAGCCTTCAGAGTCTACAATTTAAGAACAAGGATTGTCATGGAATCTATCAATGTCTCCTTTGATGACGAGAAGATTACTAGACTTGAAGATTTCAATGATCATGATCAGCTGAGAATTGAAAATGAAGACTTAAATTCTGATACTGAAAATCCTGAGAGTCTAAATCCTGATGGATTAAACTCTGATGTTATTGAAACTGTGGTGACTACGCCAAAGGAAGATGCACATGTGCAGGGGGAGCATACTAAAGATACAACCACATCTCAAGAAGCATCAGAACCTATAACTGGCTCTTCAAGTTCTGATTTATCAAGTTCTGATGAGCCAAGTTCTGATAATTCTGGAAACTCAAAATCTGAAGGATCCAATTCAGAGAGCATAATTTCAGGGGGAGCATCAGAAAATGTTGATGAAGACAGCATGGATCATTGGGGAGCATCCAGTTCTAGAAAAAATCTTCCATCTGCAAGGAAGTGGACTAAATCACATACACCAGATTTAATAATTGGAAATCCTGACGCAGGTGTCAGAACTAGAACAACTACTTCAAGTGAATGTCTCTATAATTCTTTTCTTTCTCAGACTGAACCAAAGAAAGTGGAAGAAGCTCTTCAAGATGTTGATTGGGTGCAAGCAATGCAGGAGGAGTTAAATGAATTTGAAAGAAATAAAGTTTGGACCCTTGTGCCAAGACCAAAGAACAGATCTGTTGTTGGTACAAAGTGGGTTTTCAGAAACAAAACTGATAGTGATGGCATAATTACAAGGAATAAAGCAAGGCTGGTTGCAAAAGGATATTCTTAACAGGAGGGAATTGATTATGATGAAACATTTGCACCAGTTTCTAGATTGGAAGCCATAAGGATATTTTTGGCTTATGTTGCTCACAAAAAGTTTACAGTCTTTCAAATGGATGTAAAAAGTGCTTTTCACAATGGAGAATTGGAAGAGGAAGTATATGTTGAACAACCTCTAGGATTTATAGATTCCAAATTTCCAAATCATGTCTACAGGCTTGATAAAGCACTTTATGGCCTTAAGCAAGCTCCAAGAGCATGGTATGAGACTTTAGCTCAGTTTCTTCTGGAAAGTGGATTTAACAGAGGAACTATTGATAAAACACTGTTCTACCTCAACCATGGAAAGGACTTACTTTTGGTGCAGATATATGTTGATGATATCATTTTTGGTTCTACAAATGACAGACTTTGCAAGAAGTTTGCCAAAATGATGTATTCAAGATATCAAATAAGTATGATGGGGGAACTTAGCTATTTTTTGGGCCTTCAAGTCAAGCAGAATGAAGAAGGCACTTTTATTTATCAATCCAAGTACACCAGAAATTTGCTGAAGAAATTTGGAATGCAAGATTGTTCAAGTGCATCCACTCTCATGGCCACTGCAACAAAATTGGATAAGGATACTGGTATATCAGTAGATATTACTGATTACAGAGGTATGATTGGCTCTCTACTCTATCTAACTGCTAGTAGACCTAATATCATGTATGTTACCTGTCTTTGTGCAAGATTTCAAGTAGATCCAAGAGAACCTCACTTAACAGCTGTGAAAAGAATTTTCAAGTATCTTAAGGGTACATCTGATCTGGGATTGTGGTATCCTAGAGAATCAGACTTTAAACTAATAGGTTACTCATATGCAGATTTTGCAGGATGCAAAATTGACAGGAAAAGCACAAGTGGAAGCTGCCAATTTCTTGGAGGCAGATTGGTTTCTTGGTTTAGCAAGAAACAAAAGTTATTTTCCACGTCAACTGCAGAAGCAGAGTACATTGTTACAGGAAGCTGTTGTGCACAGATTCTTTGGATGAAGAATCAGTTACTGGATTATGGGTTAACATATTTTAAAATCCCTATTTACTGTGATAATTAAAGTGATATTGCTATGACAGGTAATCCAGTTCAACACTCAATGACAAAGCACATCAGCATTAGGTACCACTTCATAAGGGAACATGTGGATGAAGGTACAGTGGAATTGCACTTTGTTCCAACAGATCAATAACTAGCATATATCTTCACAAAACCACTGTCTGAAGCTACTTTTACAAGATTGGTAAATGAACTTGGAATGGTTTCAGGTTCTTTCTCTAAGTCTGCTTAGTTTATGTTCTGTTTCATCAGATTTTATAATCAGTATTTACAGATATTACTATCTTTGTGTATTATGTGCTTAATTGAAAATTGCTTAAATACTAGTAATATGCATGCTTCTGAGACTATTCAATCCAATGAGGATAACTGTGCTAAATGTTGATCTAGTAGTCTTTAATATACTAAAGTCCCATGTTTGAAGTAATTGTTTATGTGGAAATCTTTTAAACATTATTCCAGTCTTTAATCCACTCTTGCCCTCTTTGAGTCTCACTCTAAGGAACTGGAGGAGCCCTATCTACAAACTTCTCGATGAAAGCAACCTTAGCAGCTGGTGGTAGAGGAGCATGTCTAGAAGGACCAGCTGCATCAACATCTACATTAACATCAGCTTCATCAGAGTTTCCAGCAGGATTTAGACTTTCAGGATTTAGACTGTCAAGATTTACAGTATCAGAATTTAAAACTTCATTCTCAAATCTCAGCTGATCATGATCATTGAAATCTTCAAGTCCTGTAATCTTCTTATCATCAAAAGAGACATTGATAGATTCCATGACAACCCCTATTCTTAAATTGTAGACTCTGAAGGCTTTTGTGGAAAGTGGATATCCAACAAAAATTCCTTCATCAGCTTTTAGATCAAATTTGGATAACTGTTCAGGATGAGTCTTAAGAACAAAACAATTGCATCCAAATACATGAAAATACTTCAGATTTGGCTTCTTTTTCTTTACCATCTCATATAGTGTTTTTCCATGCTTGTTAATGAGTGTTGCATTCTGAGTAAAATAAGCAGTCTGCACAACTTCAGCCCAAAAGTAGGTTGGCAACTTTGCTTCATCAAGCATAGTTCGTGCAGCTTCAATAAGAGTTCTATTATTTCTTTCAACAACTCCATAAAGAAGAAAATTCCTGCTTTATTCCATGGACTTTGCAGAACTCTTCCATGATCAAATTCTTGAACTCAGTGCCATTATCACTTCTTATGACCTTCACAGAATCTTTGACAAATTTATCCAGCTGCTTGACATGATCAATCAAAATAGATGCAGTTTGACTTTTTATGTGCAAGAAATACACCCATGTGTATCTGGTGAACTCATCCACTATAACCATAGCATATATCTTTTTTGCAATAGACGACATTCACTGGACCAAATAGATCAACATGTAGTAGGTGATAAGGCTCAAGAATTGAAGATTCAGTCTTGCTCTCGAATGAAGATTTTCTTTGTTTTTCCTTCTAACAAGAATCACAAAGGCCGTCAGGAGCAAATACTGATTTTGGAAAACCTCTCACAAGATCTTTCTTGACTAGTTCATTTATATTGTTGAAATTTAAATGAGAGAGGGTCTTTTGCCAATTCCAGCTTTCTTCAATCGATGCTCTACTTAACAGACAGATTGCAGAACCATCAGTACTTGTTGAAAGCTTGGCTTCATAAATGTTACCATGCTTGTATCCTTTCAGAACAACTTTGCCTCTAGATTTGCTTACAACTTCACAGTGTTCTTCAAAGAAATCCACATGATAACCTTTGTCACAGATTTGACTAACACTCAGCAAATTGTGTTTAAGTCCTGAAACTAGAGCTACTTTTTCAATGATGACATTTCCCAGATTGATATTGCCATATCCCAAAGTTTTTCCCATGTTGCCATCTCCATAAGAAACATTTGGGCCAGCTTTCTCCACAAAATCTGATACCAAGGCTTTATTTCAAGTCATATGTCCTAAACATCCACTGTCCTGAACTAGGATGTTTTTCCTGTTGCCCTGCAATCACAAAGACCACTAATGATTAGTTTTAAGGACCCAGACTTGCTTGGATCCTTTAGCCTTATTAAGTTTGTTAACATTTGCAGCGGATTTAGCATCAGAGTTTATGTTAACATTTTTCTTATCAGCATTTACACTATCAGAATTTGCATCAGAACTTACACTAGAAGGAACAATGCTAACTTTCTTTAAAGAAGGTTTTATTTGATAATAATCATAGTACAAACTATGATATTCCTTACAAGTATAAATGGAATACCATAAACTACCGCAATGAAAACAAGGATTTTGTGGCCTATATCTAACAAACTGACTCTTAACTCCTGACTTTGAAGGTAAGGAGTTTAAGTTCTTATTTTTCTTGCAAAAAGAAGCCATATGGTTAGAATTTCCACAGTTATGACATGTTTCACTAGGAGCATTAGGAACAGGCTTATAATTGTTACTTTTGTTCACACCTTCCTTTCTATTCCTATTTTTCCTAGGTGGCTTTACCTTGTTTACATTCTTAACATCTTTCAGCTTATGCTTAAGCTGCTTCTTTGTTATTAAGCCTATGTTTACTTCAGTTGGCTTACCCTGTTTAGGTTTTTCAGAAGTTAATTTCTCTTTAACTTCTGATTTATCAATACCAAACTTTACAGCTACAAACTTAACAGGATTTATCTTTGTCTTTTGTTTAACAACTATAGGCTCAATCTCTACAGTTCCCTTATCATTCTTATCATCTCCATAACCTAAGCCCTCTTTCCAGTTTCCACTACTAAGAATATCCTGAGTTGCTTTACTAGAGTTAGTTCAAGTCCTGATAATCTATCTTTCCTTTTCTAACTCATTTTTTAGAGATTCATTCATTTTAAGTACTTCATCCCTAACATAGAAATCATCATCTCTATCTTTCTGAGTTTGATGGAACATGACTAACTCTTTTTCTAAATAATCATTCCTCTTTTTATAAGCAAGATTTTCAGAAGTTAATCTTTCACAAGTTAAAGTTTGATCTCTATAACTAATGAACATGGTTTTTAGATATCTTCTCAACTCATTAATATCATCAGTATGAAAGGCATAAGTAATTTGAGGTACCTTTAACTCAGCAACATCAGAACTGCTATCAGCATTTACCATCAAGGCATAGTTCACCTCACTTTCAGAATCTAAAGTGTTTGTCCAGCTTTTCTTCTTTCTGATAAGAGCCTTGCCTTTGTCACTCCTCACTTTCTTTCAATCAGGAGATATGTCGCCTTTCTCACCACAGTTGTAGCAATTGACAATTTGTGTAATCTCCTCTGTCAGACTTTCCTCCTTTGCCTTCAGATTTTATGAAACTCTTCTTATCAGAACTTGCACCTTTCCTGGAAAACTTCTTTCCCTTCCCGAATTTCCTGAATGCAATCCTTGTGATTCCTTTCACCATAAGAGCGCACAACTTCATCATCTCTTCATCAGGATCCATCTCAGGTAAGCTTTCAGTTTCTGAGTCATCATCAGTATCAGAACTTGATGATTTAGTATCAGACTTTGTGATGAGAGCTTTTCCCTTGCCTTTCCTTGAGGCAGCTGCTTTGGGGGATTCCTCCTTAGCCTTAAGAGCAAATGTCCTTGACTTTCTTCCATTCCTCTTACTTCTTTGTTCCATCTCAAGTTCATGAGTCTTGAGCATCCCATAAATTTCATCAAGAGTAGTTTCTTCAAGAGCATAGTTGTCTCTTATAGTGGTGGCCTTCAAATCCCAACATTCAGGAAGAGCTAACAGGAATTTAAGATTTGAATCTTCAAGATCATATTCCTTGTCAACTAGTGACAAATCATTCAAGAGTTTGACAAATCTGTCATATAAACCAGTTAATGACTCATCGGGCTTTGAGTCAAAGTGTTCATACTCTTGAGTGAGTATAGTCTTCCTGTTTTTCTTAATTGAATCAGTTCCCTGGCACCTTGTCTCCAAGGCATCCCATATCTCCTTTGCAGTCTTGCAGTTAATTACCCTGTTTGACATTACATTATCAATGGCACTATGTAGCAAGTGTCGTACCTTAGCATCCTTAGCAATTGATGAGATATCTTCAGCAGTGTAATCACTCTTCTCCTTTGGTACAGACTTTGCTGGTTCACCTACATCTACAATAGAGAGTTTGGTTGGCTTGTGTGGTCCTTCATTGATTCTGTCAAGGTATTCTGGATCAGTAGCTTCCAGAAACATAGACATCCTCACCTTCCATATGGGATATTCAGATGGTTTTAGTATTAGAACTCTAATAGCCTCATATCGACTATGGATTTGAGTCTTTGGAGGTTCTTCAGTTTTAGTGGGCTTGGTTGGAGTTTGTTCTTCTTCAGACATGATTGTTTTTGGATCTTAAACTGTTTGTGTGTTAATAGATTGTACTAATACCACTTGTTAGGTCACACACACTGTAGAAGGGGGTTGAATACAGTGTTTATCACAATCAAATCGAATATAAGAACACAAGTAATAGAAAATAGATTTTATTCAATACAATAAACTATGTTACAATATGGAACTGTCCTCTCTCAGTGATGAACAAATTATCACGAAAGCTGCTAGGGTTATAATAAATAATAACTTCGATTATGATAATACATATAGTGTAAACCCTATGTCTGTGTTTATATACTACACAGTTACAAGATAATCTCTAATTGATATTGAATATGATTCTGTATCTTAAAATATATCAATTAGATATCTTCTTTTCCAAGTCTTCTATTTTCCATAGAAATCTTCTCCATGCATATCTCTTCTTTATTTAGTCTTGATCTTCTTTCCTTTCAATCAACCTTTCCTTAACTGTTTGTCCTCCCGCACTTAAGTTCTGATATCCATCTTCTGATAATTATCTCCTGATAATTTAAGTACTGATATCCTTAAGTTCTGACTTCCAGTAAGTGATGATTTCAGTAAGTATTGATATTTCCTGTTTGTTAAGATCTGAAAACTAAACATGAAACACATTAGACATGACATCTCAAATATATCTACCACATCCATTACTAATTACAAGTAACCAGTTCCCCCTGGGAACAGATCAAAGAGATCTTTCAGGGATCTCAATGCAGTCCATAAGTTCGGTGGCATGTGTGTGTAATTGAACATATATTACTGAATATATTAGAGGTCTACGAGTATATATACGTAGTCTCTGACATCATTTCTATCGAAGAATTCCACTCTAGACTCACTGGTCTATCCTTTTAGGAAGGTTTTAAGATCGAACTATCACTTGTTGTAATTTACGCCATTTAATTATAGATATGCCATCAATTCTCGACGCTCTTGATCTCTGAGCTAAACCATCATAACCTTACATGTTAAGCGTACTAATAATATCATGTAGTGTACTTTTCTTATGATGACATTCATATATTACATTCATATCTTCCTTAATGAAAATAAAAATCCTCAAGGGTATATTGGACACTATCTCTGCTGAATTCGTTATTCATATGGTATTCAAATCCTTATTGGTAAAATGATCCTTTAACTAGTTTGGGTCAATAACCTCAATTGTATGTTAATAATAGACTTCATGGTTTTCACGTGTAATTCCCCCCTAATGGGCAACCTATACAGAACTATGAGTAACAAGGCTCGTGTTATCCAAATGAACATATGGTGTTGGTAATACCGTCTTTACCCCAAATGCCATGGAGACTCACCTCCGAGTTCTACATACACATCTTTGCCAAATCATATACGATTCCAATTTTTCTTTACATCATTCTAATAATCTCCAATGGTCATATTACTCATACTTTAATACCTCAATATACACTTATCCTAACCTACTCATTGGGGCTACATCCGGTAGTCCAATGATGAACTCTATCTGAGCTCTTACGCAATCTCGCATCTAGAAAAACTCCTAACACTCTCATCTCTGAGTACTATAACTTATTGCTCTAATACCATTTCTATAATGCCCCCAAATCCAGGGTCAGGAATCTGGGTCATTACGCCATCCTTCAATCATGTATAACCTGTATTGATTCAATAATCCACAGACCCCAATCTCACACACATACACACACAAGTTATAGCCTTAGAAATGATGTACAAAATGTAATCTTCTTCTAAAATGGTGGGGTTTGAAAACTTGCCTGGAGTCGAAGATACGTTTTCTGACTTCCTCTCGTTCCGGGTTTTCTAATCAACAAATATCATAATCTTAATCAATATTCCTAATCCCATCGCCGACTTATATTTCTAATTAGTATAATCCTTCATAATTTTCAATATCCGACCGACTCGAAATAAGTATCAATCCTTGGTCGAAACATACGATCAAAGTGATATCTAGAGTTGACTTTACTGAATGTTAATATTACGTGAATCGCACTCTAACATTTTTAATAAATCGAAAAATTAATATTTTAATACGAAACCACCTCGAGGATATTCTTAAGTGTTTTTAATATTTATCTTAAAATTTTCATTTCGATAAAATTAACTTAAATAGGTGAAAAGCATTTTAAAAGTTTGGTTAACTACGGAGTTTTACTATTTATAACGCTTTCACTAAAACATTGATTTCTCTAAAACCGTTAATTCAATTGATGCATAGTTTTTGCATGCGCGATCTAGACAAAATTTAGAACAGATTATTTGAAAATGGTTTTCAGTTAACAAGGGTAAAAATCCCGAAGGTGCAGTTTATTGGCAGTAGGTGTTCTTGGCGATCACTCCTAACGCGACCTCGGCTCCGACATTTTTATAAAATCGAAATATTAAAATCTTTAGCTGAAATCTTAAAGAGGACTTTATCACTGTATAGGTAAGTTACTGACCAAGTTTCATGATTTTAAACACTTTTTAATGGCCTCAATTATACACTCAAAGTCAGCACTAGGTAGCAGTTTGGTTTTCTCGACTACGTTCTCTAAAATGAACTTTTCTCCTAATCCGTAAATCGTCTCGACACGATATTAATATGGTTACAAACTCGAAAACAATAACTTTACATCCATGTCTAGTGGTGTGTAAAAATATTAAATTTATAGTTTGTATCTATTGCTTAAAACAATCCTAAATATAAACGGATATTACGACGGCTATACGCGTAATGATTCCCAATTTTAACTACGTTAATTTCATTGGCAACAACTCAAACACCAATTCCTTCATATTTATTGAAATATAAGTCCCTAAAATATATGAAATCATAACCAATATCAATACATAACAATCAACCATCAAAACCTAACTTTTTACAATCCAAACTCAATGAATCAACAAGTACTTAAACATAACTCAAACTCAATCTTATAACTCAAGTAAATCAAAGGGTGGATGATGTTTATACCTTCCTTGAAGCTTTTTAATACTTAATAAAGCCCTAAGATCCTTTATGAGGCCTTGTTCTAGCTTTAGGAGCCTTAAACTTCTATGAAAAATCAAGAAAACAAGTTAGTGATTTTCGGAGTTACTATTCACCCTCAACTTTAAACCTTTTTATAAAATTGAAAACTTCATGTATGGGATTCAAATTTGATAGGTGACTTACCCATGATAGGAAGGAGGTTTTGTAAAAATATGGTGATTTTTCAACGAGTAGAATGTGTGTTTTGAATTTTTCTTTCCTCCTTATTTTTGAAAATCAGCATTGTGTTCTTGAAGAGAGAGAGAGAGAGAGAGAGAGAGAGAGAGAGAGAGAGTTGCTTTGCTTGGCTTCCTTTGGAAGTATTGGAAGATATTTGTGACATGTATTGTGTATGTATAAGGTGTGTTCAACAAGATTCTTCTAATTCAAGCTTAGGTCTTAGCTTGCACACCACACTTGACTAGGCATTTTAACTATAAAACATGAATTCTTATTTTAAGGAATTTTTTATTTCACTTAATTCTTAATTTAATTATCTAGCTTGGATAATATATTTCTAATTAATTTGCATGGGATTTTCATGGCCTCGATTCGTTTATTTATTCGCTTACATATTCACTTGGCCGTTTATTCATTTTCGTAATAAATCTTCGTAAGCGATTCACGGGGTAAATCCAATCTTATAAATCCTTTATTCTTTGAAACCTTGTACTTGAATTTTATTTAATAGAATTCTAAATTCTTAATCGTAATGTAATTCTCGTATTCCTCGATAATATGTAAGATAAGGTCATTTTACAAAGTTTGATTTCTCCGAAAATGAATGGCTTTTACATACACTCATTTTATACGTATAATCACAATATCAACTCGGAATCTTAAATTAAAAACTCGTATATGGTGTGGTCGCAAAAGTTTTTATTAAACCGCAAGGTTACTATTCATAAAGGTCTTTTACCGATGTCAAAATTTTGGGTTTTTGTATTTGAAAGAAGGTTTATACCTTTGTTAGTTACTTGGGAGGCTCTCATTTGATGGATGATGCTTGGTATGCTCTTTTGGGGGTGCTTAAAGATCCTAGATCATTCCAAGAAATCAAGAAAAACACTTGAAGTTACAATTTGGCACTATTCATCATCACTTTCATCTTTTTATTTACCTAAGTAAAACTCAAGGAAATGCCATGTAAAAAAATATCTTACCTTAATTTGATGATGATCTCAGGAATTAATGGTGGAATTTTTTATGGCTTGAAGTGATGATTTTGCTTTTGGCTTCTCATTTTTTTAAAGGGTCGAATGAGATCTTGTTCTTGGGGGGGGGGGTTGTGTGATGCTTGCTAATGTTGCTTGTGTGTTGGATGATATTTGTGACTTGTTGATATGTATGTAATTTGTAATAATAAAGAAGCTTTGATTTTCTAAGGCTAGTACCTAGCCAAGTACATGCACACCATCCTTCTCACTATTCATCCCATCATCTTACTATGCTACTTACTATTTTACTATCATTCCCTTATTGCATTTTATGCTAATTAATTTGCATGGGAAGTTGCATAGGTTTGGTACGTTTATTTATTCACTTACGTATTCACCTGGTCGCTTCCTCGTAATCGTGATAAATCCTCATAAGTGATTCGGGGGGTTAATCCTTTCTTATAAATCCTTTATATTTTGTAACCTTGAACTTGGGTTTTATTTGTAGGATAGATTCTTGATCGTAATACAATTCTCATATTCCTCGAGAGTTTATAAAATAAGGTTATTTTATAAAATCGATTTTCTTCAAAAACTAACGACTTTTACATACACTCATTTGGTACGTATAACCACAATATAGACTTGGAAACTTAATTTACATATCTTAATATAGTGTGGGCTAAAAATCTTTTCTTGATCGTTAGGATTACTATTCATTGGTTATTTTACAAAGTCCCGAAAATTCGGGTTATTACATTTATCCACCTTGATGCCTTGTTCAGTTTTAGTTTTATCCTTTCTAACTGGAACCTTAGGGGTCTTAGGGTATTCCTCTCCCTTCTTCTTCTCTGTATCCTCAACAAGCAATTCCTCATTGATCAACGAACTAACTTCATCCAAATATTCTGAAATATGTTCAGTGAATAATGGAGATGCTACATCCTTAACAACATATGGTACCTTGTCATTGACAAAAGTTATTGCCTCTGATGTACCAATATGTTTCTTACTGGCTAGCTTAAAATATTCAAGTCTTATTGCAGCCTTAGTGCTAAGTCTTTGACCATCTATTTTCTCCTTCTAAACCAGAGCTGAATTCTTAAAGACATGTAATTTCTTTCTAGTTCCGCAATTTGGGTTCTAAGTATGGCCTATATGTCTGCATTGCACTTAACCTTGTTCTCAAAATACTCATTCATCTACTAAACATTATCTAATGATACAACAAAAAATCTTAGTTCCTCATTCTTTAAAGTCAGATTTTCAACCGTAAGAATTGGTTTATCATTTTCAAGTTTATATGCAAGCATGCTTATGTGAACATTATACAATTCTAAATTAAGTTTATGCACATTAGTTTTGTATTTAGATTCAGACGTATCAATAGTGGTAATATTGGTAACCCGAGATGATTGTGGTGATCCCTCTGTAGAGTCTGCCATAAGAGAAAGATCTACATACTCTTGCTCTTCATCTGAATCAGTATCATCCTACCTTTTTCCTTCAATCCCAGCTTTTTCTTTTAGCAATATACGCTTTTCCTTTTTCTTTAACCACATATATATTCAGCTTCTGTTCAGCTTCTTATTTTGTCTCTTCCGATATTTTGTAAGTTTCTTTCTTTTCATAGGAATCATTTCCTCTTGCTGGTTTAGGCTTCCGGTAATCAAATACGAAATGGCTTATTCATTGCAGTTGTAACATCTTTTTTGCTTTTATTCACCTAGCTTTACTTGTGCCCTCCTCTTAAACCTGATCATGATGAGTAGTTTCCTTTCTGAAATCTCCCGCTTCAACCCCTTCACTTGTAGTTGGGCTTCCTTTTAAATTGAACTTGACTGAATTTCAATGCCATATAAACCAATGATTTGTCATCCAAATCATCAACTTCTTCCCCATTTGTAAAACTCTCAAAAAATGAGCACAACGTTTCTCCAGGGTGTAACTTAAACGCTTCATATTGAGTCGTAAGGATATTAAAAAAACAATATTGTGAAAGAATATTGTGAAGGAACTCTAGTACCTATCGGGGTTGATGATTCGGGAATTACATCCATTGGAATATAAGGACCATTCAGTAGTATCTCAATGTATAGTGGATTTGAAGATTCTATAAACAATATCATCTTTTTCTTTCATAGATTAGAATTTTCTCGATCAAATGGGGGAACCTTGTTACTTCCAATCCTTTGTGTATTCATCATCCTGGCAGAAAAAATTATTTAAGATTCAAAAATTTCGAGATTAAAGATTTTTGAAAATTAAAAAATTTCAAGAAATTTTCAAGAACTTGTTTGTTTTGGTTTCTTCCTCCGGATCTTGATTTGTATGTTAATCAAAGAGCTCTGATACCAATTGTTAGTCCTAAAGTATCATAGAAGGGGGGTTGTGTAACGCCCCCAAATCCGGGGACAGGGGATTTGGTCGTCACTATGAAACCTCAATCCAAATCAACATGTTTAATCAATAAACAAATGTCAGCAGAAGATATTTATCATCTATGACCCCAAACTAATCCAAGATCTTTTAAGGTTACAGTTCTAGAAACAAAAATTCCAAATTCCATAAATAATTATCACTTCCTTTTAAAACTCTATTGTAATATTCCATATTTTCAAATATTATTATTATTTGGAATTATTTATGTGAATTTTATGTGAATTTCAGTGAATTATCTGGTAATTGGAATTGATGTTTTGAATGTTTATATGATATTCTTTAAGTATTCAAATTTTTATATGTCGAGAATAAAATAGAGGTAATTATGGTATTTTTCTGGTAATTTTTGGATCATTATATGATTTTATAAGGATTTATGGATTTATTAATTATTTTCGGAGTAATTATAAAACTATTTTATAAAGCTGGAAATCGTCCAACCTCAACCGTTTTTACGTTTTTACAACCCAAAACTCTTCCAAAAACTCGTTCCTAACCTAATCTGGATATTCTGAGCATTTTCCGTGTTTTAACTTTTTCAATCCGGATTACGGTTTGACCCGTGCGTGTCTCGGCACAAAATTTTCGATACGATAATCGTTTTGATAAATCAACAAAACCCGTATTCTCGAGAGACGGGATATTTTTACATTATTTTCATATAAAGTATTTTATAAGAAGCCCAGTTCTGATAATTATCCAAATCTGATATTAAATTATATCATTTTATAGTTACTTAGCGGCTAAGTAATGTATTTTCGGATCCAATATTAACCAACAGAATACTTGTTATGTGTTTTCGGGATTTTTGTTAATTTAAGTATCATTTTTGTTTTTCAAAAATAAACGGACCAGGACCCCACCGGGACGTCAAACCTCACAAAATTCGTGTTTTTATTTTTGTAAAATTAATCGTATTTCAAATACCCAATATTTTCGCATTTTTAAATTATTCACAATTTTTGAGAATTTCGATACAAATTTTATATTTTATCGCTTTTAAAATTATTCTCCGTAATTATTATTTCAGGGCTTAACTATTTTAATTATGGGAATAAAACACCCTTATTTGATTTTGGGTATCTATTTTCCAAATATTATGAATAGCATATTTTATCATTTTACTTTATTTTTTCATTTTATTTTCAGAAAATAGAAAAACTCAAGAACATGAAGTGGGGGTGAGATTTGGTGCAGAAACTTTAATCACTGATTTTGTTTGATTTAGGAAACCATATTGGAAGTTCTAGTAATCAAAACGATCCTTGTTTCAAGCTCTTCCCTTTGATGTCAACATCGTGAGCTGAAGTGAAGTTTTATGAAAATCGATTTTTTTGAGTTCATACCTTGTAATCATTTTTGGATTTCTGATGTTGTTGGTTGATTTCGATGATTTCAGTAGATTCCTGGACTTATTAAGAATCGATTTATAATTTTATGTGATTTAATTAAGTTCGAAATAGCTAAGTCGAGTTCTTCAATTTATTTAATTTTTTTAAAATTAATTTCTGATTGATTCATGTTTTATCATTGTTTTGGATATATGAATGAATTCTATGTAATCCCAGCTTCGTTTTCGCATATTATTTGTTAATTTTGGTTGACTATTGACTGAAGTTGATTGTTTGGCCGGATTATTCTTGAGTCGGCCGATTTTTATGGATGTTGTGGACGGAGAAATCACTCCGGTGATTGATTGATGTTGATGATGATGTTGTTGTGTTGCTGCAGTGTTTTTGAATTGATCTGGGGAGTAAAACTCGAAGGGGCGAATTGTTTTGGTGCAGATCGGGGTGGCCGGACTTTCCGGATGTTATGGATCAAAAACTAAGGTATAACAATTTCTGTATTTATTACTAGGGAACGTGAGCTTCGAGGCTCGATTTGACTGCTCTTGTGTTTCATGACTCGATCTGCCTTACCAAGATGCCTACGTACCTTGCTGTATGCCAAGGATCAAGTCAAAAAATGTAGTTCTAAAGTTTGGGGTAAGGCCCCTTATATAGATGTTGGGAGTCCTTGAATTGGACTTGGGTTAGGAGACTTGGTGGGCAAGTCTCAGAATTAGAATAGATTTTGGAGTCCTAGGAAGTAGGAAGCTGATTCCTTATCCCACGAGGTTCCTTGGAGTCAATCTACAATGATTTATTTCCCCACCAGGACTCATCTTGTCAACTGAATTATCCCTTATTAATAAATTACAAAATTAATTAATATTCTAGGTTTCGGGCCTTCTTAAATGGGCCTGGTTATTGGCCTAATTCTGATATAATTAATGCCATATTAATTATATATTCAGGCCTTATTTTATACCCTATCATTTGCCCCCCAACTTCTGCGAAACCGTGAAAAGGTTTCGTAGGAGTTAAGTTCATTCGTTCCCTTACATGGTATCGTTTTTGCATAAAGTGTGGAGCGACCTACACATTTACAATGATTTTCCTTTATTCCTATTATTTTAGGAGTTACTTTTATTTCCAGGAATTTTCCCTTAATTTCTGGGATTTTTCCTTAATTTCCAGGAATTTTCCCTTAATTCTGGGATTTTTCCTTTAATTTATGGAATTTTCCCTTAATTCTGGGATTTTTTCCTTTAATTTCAGGAATTTTCCATTAATTATGGGGTTTTTTTCCTTTAATTTCTGGATTTATTCATCATTTTCTGAAAATATTCATATTTTCCAGAAAACTTTTAAGGAATTTCCTCTTTTTCTGCAAATTTTTCAGGATTTTTCCCCCTTTTTTCTTCTTTTTTTTTCTTTTTTTAATACCCCTTTTTCGACCAGGATCCTGGTCAAATTAGCTTCTTGTTAGTCCTAGTCGAAGCTTCTGTCGAGTAGAACCGTTCGAGCAAAATTCCTTGTCGAATTTCGATCAGGATTTTACACCTCTTTTTTTGGTGACCAGGATTCTAACCCTTGTGGTCAAGATTCATATTCTTGACCGAATAAACCATTCTTTCCAACCCTGGTCAAAGTTATTTTCGAGGAAGAGTGTTCGACGAGGTTTCCTGGTCAATTTTCGATCAGGATTTCACCCCCCTTCGACCAAGACCCTGTCCTTTTCGGTCTGGGTGTTTGTTTTTGACCGAATTAGCCCCTTTATTTTATCCTAGTCGAAGTTATTTTCGACCTCAAGGTTTCGATCAGAATTCTAATAGGGATTTTGATCGAACCGGGTCAAGATGCCTCAGTTTTGGGCCATATCTTTCCTGGGCCTACTCATTGAACCCTTTGCTGGGCTTTTTCTGAATTGGGCTTCCTTGAGCCCATGATTTTATGGGCTGTTTCCTAGCTATATGGGCCGTCAATTCAAATATCTGGGTTTATACTTATGCATTTTTATCATGGGCCCTCACACTGGGCTTTTCAATTGGGCCCCTTATTTTTCTGGTTTTTGAAGATAATATTTATATATATTTTCTTCCAGATTTTGGGCCCTGGTACAGGGCTTTGATTTGAATATTTGGGCCCTTATCTGGGCTTGATTTATTTCCAGGCCCAATAAGACATAACTTTATTATTTTTCCTGAATTGGGCTTTTACACTGGGCATCCATACTCCTAGGCCCAATAAGATTTGGGTTGGGCCTCCATTTAAATCCCAAATTTGAGATTTTTCTTGAATTTCTGAAGTTCCTTCTGGATTCTTCCAGATTTGGCCAAGTATTATCTTATTTTTCTAGAATTTACTTAAATTCTTCTAAAATTTTCTAGAACTTTCCGAAATTCTCTATTTTTGGGCCCAAATGGGCTTTTTCAGGCCCAATTTGCCCTCCCATGGTCTATATAAGAGTGAGGTGGGAGTGTGATCTCCTCACACCTCTCATTTCATTCCTTCTCATTTCCCAAACACTATCCTCTCCTCTCAAAACTCTCAACACTCTTCTTTCTCTAAGAATTTTCCGTCCATCTCCTAAGCCTTTTCCGGCCTTTTCTCAAGCTTCCAAGCTTTCTTCCTCCTCCATTAATGGCGGATAAGGGTGCTGAGAGAGTGGCCAAGATTGCCTCAGCTTCGAAACGAGGTAACGACATCAAAATCCGCTCTTCTTACATGTCTTTATTAGATATGATTTGTTAGTGTTTGTGCCCTAGAGACAACAATATTATGTTTATATTATGAAACATTTGGATTATTAATTCTGATTATATGGATTATTCTTAAGTAATTTATTATATCTTTATTTTCTGCGATAAGATGTTAGATTAGTAAATGTCCTTGGAATATGATATGTAATTTTATATCTCTAAGTACGTGACTTAGAAATGAGATTATGAGAATAATTTCGATATTCCTAAAGATCCCTAGTCGAGTATTATTATTAAGGGACAATAATAATGCATTAAGACTAGTGTGAATGTTGACTGATGATCACATCTCATTGATCATAGGTATAGTGATACTAAAGTCAAAACACGGGCACATGTATTATGTACATGGTGCTGGAAGACCCAATGTGAGATTCTACATGTCTGTTGTGTATAAGTAATTCTCACAGTGATAATGATGTTTTGGTCCTTAGACTTGAAATCATTATATTTCTATATCAGAATTAATATACTTTAGTTGCATTAAAAGTTACCTTTGACCGGGTGATGATAAAAGTGTATATTGGGTATATTATGAATCATATGAGAAATATGAATGATCTAGAAAGGATTTAACCCTCCTATTTTAGGAGTGATATTATTGGCCTCTTGTTTGAGTTAGACTATGAAATGCATGGCCATGCTCAAATGTTGATTTGATGTTATAGTCTACTCATCGATCAAGGAAACCTGGATTAAATTATGAAGAGGATGACACATAACATGCCTCGAGTTTAATCTATAATATATGGTTAAAAGGATTATAGTACATTGTACATTATACACAAAAGGTTTAATCGATCACCGATTTAATTATTATTACTTGGGTAACAATGATGTATTACTAGATGTCGCTCATTGTTTATAATTTTAAATTAGATTTAAAATTGTTGCCAACGTAATAATAACCTAAAAGGTCGCACAAAGAATGATTGGAGGATTATTTAATTTAAATTCAAATTTAAATTGAATGTAAGTAATTCGAATTATTTGTTATTAATTAAGTGTGACTTAATTAATTAAATAAATAGGAAATTCGAATTTAATATTAAATCCGAAATTAAGTTATTGGATGATTAAGTGAGACTTAATAAAACAATAATTAGAATTTCGAATTTAATAATAATAATAACTCTAAAATTAAGTTTAGGGTTGGAGGCCCAATAGCTCTTGCCTATATAATATCTTTTTTTTAATAGAATTAGGGTTACACGTTTTATTTGATAAAACATAAACCCTAGCAGCTTGAAGAGATATAGAGAGAGCAAGAAGGCGGCCTCAAGAACGTGCTAGTACACACCCATCCACCGGGCGATCATTCATGTGGATACCTTCAAGGCGTTGATCGTTCCAGCGACGGGCTACGTGGTGATCATTCAAGACCTCCATCTTTCCATTAACGTAAAGCTTCTTAAGGTAAACATACTAAACTACGAATTAAGTATTATTTTTCGTATGGATCCTGCGGAGGGTTTCGAATTTTAAGAATTAAATTTACGTTTTCGTTGCATTTATGTGCTAAAAACCCTTCAATGGCATCAGAGTTGCTTGCGAAAAGTTTTTAATTCATTTATGTGTTTAACCGGTTTCGATATATGAGCATGTACGTGATTCGCCATGATTTGATGTTGATATAATATGCTTGTATATGTATGGTTTTAAATATATGATATTCATGTGAGTTGTATAATCATAAGATGATTATGTAATATGTTTATATACTGATATATACATGATTTATGTTTTTTTTAATTATGAGAATCATATTAGATACGGATTCTGAATTGGCTGCTGCAGATTATCTGAAATCTGGGTCTGGTGTCCGATTTACGCAAACGAATACCCTATTCGATATGTACGAGCGTCTAAACAAAACTGATAGCTAAAGCTATCTACAACTCGTCTGTAAGGCGTTTGACATCGTTTACTACCCGTAAACAGTGATTCTTGTTTTTCTGATTTGATTCTGATTTTTCTGATTTTTGTCATATTTTTTTTATGATTAGATCATGGATAATATGATATGTTAAGATCAGATTATGTGTTTTAACATGCTTTTATGTGTTGTATGAGCATGATGGATGGTTATGGCCTTTCGACCTTAGTGTAATGGTTTTGGTTTTGGTTTTAAATACGACTTGTATGTCATCAATCTTTGTAATCATAAATCTCGAATGTAATTCGAGTTATTCTTGTAAGTTCATTAGATTAGTTTTACTTTCAATCATGTAATGTAATTGAAGACTCAAGAAGGCTATCCAATGGAGGTGATTCAAAGAAGAAGATGAGGCATATAAGAAGTCTAAACAAAGAAGATGACTTATGTAATAAGTAGTTGTATTTATTTCCATCACCATATTAGATTGACCTTGATCTTTATCATGAGCTTGATAAAGATCACATAGGATGGGGCCATAACCAAACACATTTACTTTATTGCACTTTACATATTGATGTATGAATGTATGTATAGAATAGTTAATGATGCATGATTAATATCTTGTTTAGGCATGGCATGGGTGACGTATCTAATATATACATTCATGCATGATTAATCTAATTAAAGCATGCATCATTAACAAATCTGTAAGACTCAAGATTTTAAAATTTACAAATGATTATGAGATTCTCGTGTTTATGAAACATGGAATGAAATACGAATCTTCTTTATTTCTGACATGGGGCAATTTTGTCAACAACGGGTTCATAGAACTTGTAAGGATGTGGGTTTTAAGCGAGACCGATGTGACTCCTCCACTACCTGGAAATCAAACCATTGACGAGTATTGATTTGAAGTATTTTATTCAAGGAAAAATTGGGAATCTCTTTATGATGGGATCATGATCGTTATAATACTAACAAAACCCTAATGTTTATATTAAGTTATTTAGATGCCTTCCAATATGTCCAACGCGTTAACCCCTAGATCGATAAGGAGTGGGTTCGTCAGAGCAAAGTACTCCTATCTATCGTGGGACGACGTGCTGAAGTATATGATACTTTTAGACGTTTGGGTTTTAACTTAACTAAGTTACCATAATAGGATTGTGAACTTAGAGGCATAGAGTTTGGTGAGATTTATTGGATAAATAAGAATAAATGTTATTCCACTAAACTATCCAAGAGTTATATAGTTGATATAATTGACAAATGTTGTCTACCTTATTGAATCATGTTTTAGGAGTAAAACCAAAGCTGAACTAAAATGTTGTGAAAATTTGAATATTGGCTCACTAGAAAGTATATAGAAGATACTCTTTCCGAATTTATAGTTAGGGCTATTAATTTGATAAAATAGTGGGAGATATATATTTTTAATATATATAAATAATCACTTCAAAATAATTTAATAATCCTCGGTAAACTAATTTATCTTATGCATTTTAAACATTGTAGATATCAAATGGCAATCAATTCAAACAACTTCTCTGTGCGATCAGTCCTTGAGAAGGACAAGCTGACAGGAACAAACTTCCTTGACTAGCAGAGGAACTTGAGGATTGTCCTCAAACAAGAGCGCAAGCTCTATGTCATAGATATCCCTCGCCCTGCACCTCTCACTGAAGGAGCATCCCGTGCTCAATATAATGTTTATCAAAAACATATTGATGATGACACGGATGTTCAATGTCTCATGTTAGAGACCATGAGTGCTGAACTTTAGAAATAACATGAGAATATGGATTCTTATGATATGATTGAGCACCTAAACGTATGTTTAAAGGACAGGCTCTTCAGGAGAGGTTTGATACTTTCAAATCGTTGCATGCATGTAAGCAGGGAGAACGTGATCCGGTTGGACCGCATGTTCTAAGAATGATTGGGTATATTGAGTACCTTGCCAAGTTGGGTGCCCCGATTGCTGTGGAGCACCAGATTGACCTAATTTTGCAATCTTTAAACAGAAGTTATTCTCAATTTGTGATGAATTACAATATGAATGTGATAGATAAGAACCCCACCGAACTGTTGGCTATGTTGAAAACTGATGAGACCAACGTTCGGAAGACATCCCCTGCTCCCATGTTGATGGTGAATAAGGGGAAGGCCAAATGAAAGGGTAAATGGAAAGACAAGAGGAAGATGGGATCTAAATCGAATGCCAATCCGAAACCTGATCCGACCAAGGCTTTGAATCCTAAAGGTGGTGTTCCAAAGGTTGGTGATTGTCACTATTGCAAGAAACCAGGTCATTGGAAGAGGAACTGTCTTGCTTATTTGGAGGATCTGAAGAAGAAAAAGGCTGTTGTTACTGCTTCTGATTCAGGTATTTATGTTATTGAAGTCAATGTGTCTACTTCTACATCTTGGGTATTAGATATTGGATGTGGTTCTCATATTTGTATAAATATGCAGGAACTGCAGGGAAGTAGAATAATGGCGAAGGGAGAAGTCGACCTACGAGTTGGCAATGGAGCAAAGGTTGCTGCTTTAGCTGTAGGGACTTATCGTTTATCATTGCACTGGGCTTGTTTTAGAACTAGATAACTGTTTTTATGTGCCTGCGATTTGCGGAAATATTATTTCGGTTTCTTGTTTGGACAAGAAAGGTTTTTCATTTTTGATTCAGAACAATAGTTGTTCTTTTACATTCGATAATGTTATCTACGAGATTGCACATTTGTTTAATAGTTTATATGTTCTTGATATAAATACTCCTGTCTATAACATAAATAATTATAATAAACGTATTAAGATGAAAGACTCAAATCAAACATACCTTTGGCATTGTCGTTTAGATCACATAAATGAGAAACGCATTTCCAAATTACATAAAGATGGTTACTTGGATAAGTTTGATTTTGAATCATACGAAGAATGCAAATCTTGTCTCATTCGCAAAATGGCTAAAGCTCCTTTTACCGGACAAGGTGAAAGGGCCACCAAATGATTAAGACTTATACATAGTGATGTATGTGGTCCAATGCGTACGATGGCAAGAGGTGGCTTTTACTACTTCATTACTTTTACAGATGATTTCAGTAGATATGGATATGTGTATCTTTTGAAGAACAAATCCGATTCTTTTGAAAAGTTCAAAAAATACAAGGCTGAAGTGGAAAAGCAAACAAGGGAAAGTATAAAAGTTCTACGATCAGATCGTGGAGGAGAATACTTAAGCCTCAAGTTTAAAGGTTTCTTGAAGGAGTGTGGTATCGTATCACAACTTACTCCTCCTGGTAGCCTCAATGGAATGGAGTTTCTGAGAGGAGAAAATCGTACCTTGTTGGACATGGTGCAATCGATGATGAGTCTAGCAGATCTTCCAATAAGTTTATGGGGTTATGCTCTAGAAATGGCTACATATACACTAAACCGAGTTCCAACTAAATCGGTTCAAAAGACTTCATATGAGATATGGACTGAAAAATGTCACAACATATCTTTTATGAAAGTATGGGGATGCGAAGCGTTTGTGAAACGCTTGGTGTCTGACAAGCTGGGACCAAAATTGGATAAATGTTATTTTGTGGGATATCCTGAAGAAACTAAAGGGTATAGTTTCTATAATCCTACCGAGAACAAAGTGTTGGTTGCTCGAACCGTTGTATTTCTTGAAAGAGAGTTACTTTCAAAGAAAATTAGTGGGAGGACTATAGATCTCGATGAAAGATCGAGTTGTATAAAATAATATTGAACCAGAGTTGGAAAATGGGCAGGAAGTACATCAAAATGTTCCTGCTCCGAAAACACAGGTTGTTCGTAGATCTACTAGGGCTCGTCATGAGTCAGAGAGATATTATGGATTTCTCTTGACTCAAGATGATGATGTAATGCTCATAGATAATGATGAGCCTCTTACCTACCAAGATGCTATAAACAGTCCAGACTCCGAGAGATGGCTAGAGGTCATAAAATCCAAAATGGAATCCATGTATCAAAATAAAGTATGGACTTTAGTTGATCCACCTGAAGGGGTAAAACCTTTAGGGTGAAAGTGGGATTTCAAGAAGAAAACTGACATGGATGGTAAAGTATAGACCTATAAAGCGTGACTGGTGGCAAAAGGTTTCAAACAAGTTCATGGTATCGACTATGATGAGACCTTTTCACCAGTTGTTATGGTCAAGTCCATCAGGATTTTGCTAGCAATAGCTGCTTACTACGACTATGAGATTTGGCAAATGGATGTCAAAACCGCTTTCTTAAATGGGAGCCTTGAAGATGATGTATACATGATACAACCTGAGGGTTTTGTCGATCCCAAGTTTGCTATGATGGTCTGTAAGCTGCTTCGATCCATTTATGGATTGAAGCAAGCCTCAAGGAGATGGAATTGTCGTTTTGATGAAACAGTCAAAGAATTTGGCTTTATTCAAAATGAAGATGAACCATGTGTTTACAAGAAGGTTAGTGAGAGCCACGTGGCATTCCTAGTACTATATGTAGATGACATATTACTAATAGGGAATGACATACCTTCTCTACAGGCTGTTAAGACTTGGTTGGGAAATAGTTTCATGATGAAGAACTTATGTGATGCTACCTATATATTAGGGATCAAGATATATAGAGATAGATCAAGGAAATTAATCAGCCTAAGTCAGAGTACATACATTGACAAAGTATTGCATCGTTTCGGGATGCAAGAGGCAAAAAGAGGATATGTCCCAATGTCTCATGGGATATTGATCTCAAAAGACAACTGCCCTAAATCATTAGATGATAAGGGCTGTATGAGCAAAGTTCCATATGCTTCAGAAATTGGATCTATAATGTATGCGATGATATGTACTCGACCTGATGTTTCGTATGCCTTGAGCATGATGAGCAGATACCAGTCTAATCCTGGTGAGGGTCACTGGACAACAGTCAAGAATATTCTTAAGTACTTGAAAAGGACTAAAGATTCATTCTTGGTGTATGGAGGAGATATACATATAAGTAAAGTGCATATTGATGATAATGTTGCAGACCCACTGACTAAGACTTTGTCGCAGCAAAAGCACGAAGGTCATACTAGTTCTATGGGTATTAGATATCTGGGTGATTGGCTCTAGTGCAAGTGGGAGATTGTTAGTGTTTGTGCCCTAGAGACAAAACTATTATGTTTATATTATGAAATATTTGGATTATTAATTCTGATTGTATGGATTATTCTTTAATAATTTATTATATCTTTATTTTCTGTGATAAGATGTTAGATTAATAAATGTCCTTGGAATATGATATGTAATTTTACATCTCTAAGTACGTGACTTAAAAATGAGATTATGAGAATAGTATTGATATTCCTAAAGATCCCTAGTCGAGTATTATTATTAAGGGACAATAATAATTCATTAAGACTAGTGTGAATGTTGACTGATGATCACATCTCATTGATCATAGGTATAGTGATACTAAAGTCAAAACACAGGCACATGTATTATATACATGGTGCTGGAAGACCCAATGTGAGATTCTACATGTCTGTTGTGTCATAAGTAATTCTCACAGTGATAATGATGTATTGGTCCTTAGACTTGAAATAATTATATTTCTATATGAGAATTAATATACTTTGGTTGTATTAAAAGTTACCTTTGACCGGGTGATGATAAAAGTATATATTGGGTATATTATGAATCATATGAGAAATATGAATGATCTAGGGATTTAATCCTCCTATTTTAGGAGTGATATTATTGGCCTCTTGTTTGAGTTAGACTATGAAATGCATGGCCATGCCCAAATGTTGATTTGATGTTATAGTCTACTCATCGATCAAGGAAACCTGGATTAAATTATGAAGAGGATGACACATAACATGCCTCGAGTTTAATCTATATTATATGGTTAAAAGGATTATAGTACATTATACATTATACACAAAAGGTTTAATCGATCACCGATTTAATTATTATTACTTGGGTAACAATGATGTATTACTAGATGTCGCTCATTGTTTACGATTTTAAATTAGATTTAAAATTTTTGCCAACATAATAATAACCTAAAGGATCGCACAAAGAATGATTGGAGGATTATTTAATTTAAATTCGGATTTAAATTAAATGTAAGTAATTCGAATTATTTGTTATTAATTAAGTGTGACTTAATTAATTAAATAAATAAAAAATTCAAATTTAATATTAAATCCGAAATTAAGTAATTGGATGATTAAGTGAGATTTAATAATACAATAATTAGAATTTCGAATTTAATAATAATAATAACTCTAAAATTAAGTTTAGGGTTGGAGGCCCAATAGCTCTTGCCTATATAATATCTTTTTTCTAATAGAATTAGGGTTACACATTTTATTTGATAAAACATAAACCCTAACAGCTTGAAGAGAGATAGAGAGAGCAAGAAGGCGGCCTCAAGAACGTGCTAGCACACACCAATCCTCAGGGCGATCATTTGTGTGGATACCTTCAAGGCCTAGATCGTTCCAGCGACGGGCTACGTGGTGATCATTCAAGACCTCCATCTTTCCATTAAGGTAAAGCTTCTTAAGGTAAACATACTAAACTATGAATTAAATATTATTTTTCGCATGGATCCTTTGGAGGGTTTCAAATTTTAAGGTTTAAATTTACATTTTCGTTGCGTTTATGTGCTAAAAACCCTTCATGATTAACACTAGAGGGGACGAGTACCCTTCTAACGCACACCTTGATTCATTTGATTATTGCAACACATGGCATAATATAGATTACGATAAGTTAAACGCACGTTATAATGTTTGTCTCCCTTTAGACTAGTTCCGGTTGACGGTGGCGATCGCACTTGCCACTGGAAACCCGACACTCTTTTTATTTACACAGATGCCCTTAATGCTGGGCTTAGGTTTCCTTTTCATCCTTTTATTCCCCACCGTTTAGCGGACTTGCAGATTAACCCCTGTCAGCTTCCTCCAAATGCCTGGAGGAACATTTTATGTTTCATGGTTTGTTGTCTTAGGGGAGGTTTTCCTATATCAGTAGCAGTCTTTAGGAAAATCTTCCAGTGTTATAACAGTTCTTCGAGTATTTGTGGTTGGGTCTACATTAAACAAAGGCCCAAGTGTAAGCACATCTTTAATAGTGCCTTCATTCCCGACAATAACCACATTGGAGGAGTAGTTTTGTCGGGTTAAGGTGGGAGAATGGGGACTGGGGCACCCTCTTCAGATCTTCCTTCGGGAAGGTTAGCGATGGCAGCCTCTGTGGCGCCCTCCAAACCCGGGTCAGAAGTTTGGGGTCCACACACACACCTTAATTATAACCTGCTTATAACAATAATAAAGATAATAATAATATGCAGTGACCCTACTTACCAACTACCATGGATCGCAACAGGTTAAAGTATGCACACAAGCCAAACACATCTACTTATATTACAAACCGTTCAAATCTCAACCATTCAAACTCAAACTGAGTATTAAACATTATTACAAACTTTTACAAACTTAAATTATTCCAAAAGAAGCCTGCTAGCTTAACTCGATCAACCTGAACACCTAGCTCTCGCGCTGGACTGGGGATCCTCGCTACCAACTTGTTCCTTTTTAACTGGAAAGAATATAAACAACATCGCACAGATGAGCTAACTAGCTCAGCAAGTCACAATGACAAAACTGAGAATAATGATCATCAGGTAAATATGGTTATGATATCAAGTGAATAATGAATTATGATTTAGAATTGGATATTATACTTTTATTTTAAAAACCAAGGTTAGGTTGCTGATCAGTCACGCACTAACCCCGAGCAAAGCACACATCATTGCTCTAACTACTGGATCCAAGGCACACATTGGCCTAACTTGACCATTATATGGTCTGACCACGAATCTGGTCCACAATTTTACAAAAACAATCCAATTCTAGCATAATAACAGAATAAGCAATAATAAACAATACATAGAATCATTAACAACATTGGATGTTTCATAATGAAATGGTTTCAGAGTTCCTGAGGATCAATATGGCATTTTCAGAGCTTAGATGTTGGGTAATGAAAGAATTGGATAACAAAGGAATCAGTGTTTCAAGGTTTCAAGGATTTTGCCTTTCAAAACATAGGATACAATGGTTTGAGTGTGTGCGTAATTCGATTCAGTGTTCGGTATTTAGTTTGTATGTATTTGTGGAGTAGTATCGTATACTTGAGATTCGTCTTTGGGTATGCAATAATCAATGGCTTAGAAAGAATAGGGTTTACGGCTCAAGAGCAATAACTGGAATCAGGGTTTGGGTTTCAGTGCTTCAAAATACTTGCAATATCAACAGGACTACCAAGTACTACAATATCTCGAGAAAGTTCAGAACACTTGCCTGGTATTAGCTTATTATACTGTACTTGCTTCCAATTTCAACCGCTTTACTCCTCAACTACCTGTTTCCCTTTCCTACGTCTTGCCTCTTCTGCTCACATATCATAAGCATCTATCAATATTCAACTCATATGATTCTATTCAACACATACTTATATCTACCCTTCATTTCACCCAAATCCTATTAACGGATTGAAATTTATGCAATGATCAAGTAAATATCGAATATACAGACCGACAATCAACCAACAAGTCACATATAACACATAATACATCACATAATCAATGATATATCATTTATAAAGAAATTTTGGGTCATAAATAGGCTTTCTGGTATTTAAAATGATTTTTAAAACATTTTTCGGAATTAAAACGGGTCGTTGGATCAAGTTCGGGGTAATAAACAGGGTTCGGTTGGCCAATTCTGGCTTCGAAACAATTTTATAATAATTATCGAGCCTTGGAAATCATTTAGAATAATATTTTAAAACTCGAAACTATTTTTCAGAATTTTTAAATTATTTTTAAATAATTAAATCTAATTAAATAATTAATTAATAATTAATTAATAATTAATTAAATCAATTAATCAATTAATTTTTGAATTAATTGACCAATTAATCAATTAAAAATTAACTGAAATTAATTAACTAATTAATTCAGATTTATTTTTGAATTAAAAATAATTTTCGGAATTAAAATAATAATTTTTAGAATTTTCAGAAATTAAAAACGAATTTTTATAATAACAATAAATAGGAAATATGATTTTCGAATATTTTTAAAACAGGAATCCTAAATTTGCAAAGTCTGGAAACTTCAGGGACCAAACTGCATCGTCCCCAAAAGTTCAGGTATCAAACTGCAATTTTACACCCCGTAGCCGGAAAATGCAGGGGTGGCCGGAGAACACGATTCCGGCCTCCTCACCTTACCACAAGCTCCAGATCACATCTATAAATTACCAGGAACACAACCATGCAATCAAAACAACCTAACAATCCCTGAGTTGGCTGGAATTTGGCCGTGAACTTTGCCAGTTTCCGGCGAACTTCGAAAATATTCAAAACACAACTTCCTTCTCTACAGACCTCGTTGATTCATGAAACTTATACGACTGGATTGCAAATTTCACAGAGAACACAATCCACTATACCACAACATCTATCTATTCCAGAATAAGAAACCCCCAAATTTCAATTAAGAACATTCATACGGGTTATAAACCCTAATTTTAAAATTCGAAAATCAAACTCAATTTTGAACATGTTATTGAACTCCAAATCAGACGTATAATATATCAAAATCATCAGGAAAACAAGCTCTACAACATGTAATCATCAAATCATACAAACAGTCATCCAAACAAAATTTCATATTTTTAATAAAATAAATTCGAAAATAAATAAATATATAGAAAATAAACCTTGATTTCTACAGTAAAACGAAGCTCAGAATCTGGTAGAACACTTCAAATCCTTCGTTTTGGTTACTCAAGCTTTGAAAACAGAGATCGGTAACGCCTTCGTTTTGCTGTTTGATTCTTAGAACAGTTTATGAAATTAGGGTTTTTCTGTGGAAAATTATATAGTTATCTGTTTGCAAATGATTTTGATACGAAATAAAATACGGTAAAAGGCTATTTATATTTACGGAAAATTAGTATCCTATTGGATCATTCCGGATATAAAACGGTACGTTTATTTATAAAAACTAATCCAAACGGTATCGGTTTTCGGGATGATTATCCAAATCAGTACAATTTGTACTGCGGTCTTGGTCTCAACGCCTGGTTACACGTATTACGAAGTGATAATTGTGATAGTTTAATAAAAAGATCCCGTTTATCGAAAATACGAGTTTTATTGATTTAGCGAAACGAATATTGTATCGAAAATGTTGCGCCGGGACCTGCGCAGGACAAACCGTACGCCATATCGAAAAAGTCAAAACATGGAAAATGCTCGGAATATTACAATTAGGTTAGGAAGGAGTTCTCGGAAGAGTTTCGGGTTCCAAAAACGTAACAACGGATGACGTCGGTTGGTTCCCGTTTTTATAAAATAGATTTTAAATACCCGGAAAAAGATTTTGTAAATTTCATATGATTCTTATAAATTCATAAATCATCATAAAAATAATTAGGAAGATATGACAATTATCTATATTTTATTTTGGACATATAAAAATTAAAATACTCAATTAATATTATTTTTGAATATCCAAATAGAGATAACATTTAACAATTAATTCACAGAATAGATACTGAACACATATAATAATTATTTAATAGCAAAATAATTACACGATATATCCCAGATATTACAGCCTCAAATCCATTCACCTAACCCCTGAGGAAACTATCGTTTACGATGAGCTCATTCGGGATGATGGTGCCACTACTAGCTCGACTCTTTTAGAGGAGTTTTCCCTTATTCACGTGGGGCTCTCCTCAGTTTCTCAACAGGGTATTTTTCTTCCCTTCTCGTTTTTATTTTCTTCCATGCATTATTGACACCACTTAATTTTGTTTTTCTCTTGTTTTTACAGCTGCTAAGGAAATTAATGAGGATAATGTGCCTCTTGTCGGGGAGACCGTGAGGATGAAGAAGGCTCGCCTTGCGGGGCTGGATACTCAGGGAAAGGCTACAGAGCCTAGCTTCTTAAGGAAGCATAAGGAGCCCATGGTGGAGGTTCCTGTTGAGGGAGCTGAAGCCCACAGTGCCCCTATTTCTGCTGCTGCTCCTGTCTCTGCTTCTACTGGAGCTTTCCACCCTCTTTGGGGATCCCGCCGAGGGGATACCGTGGTTGGATCCACAAAGCACGCCTGGGATTGGTCTTACCACGGCGTAACCCCTAAGGACTTCACCGATGTGGTAGCTACTCCCGACTTGGAGAGGATAAAGCTAATGGGAGCTCAGTCCTTGGCCTCGGTATGACTATTTCTTACAATTTTACACTCTTTTTACTTGTAGCATTCACTTGCCTTATATTTCTATTTATCATTTTGTTTCAGTCTAACATCTACTTCCAAGGCACTGTGAGGCAAGCTGAATCTTGGAAGAGGGCTTTGGAAAAAGCTGATTATGCCCTCAGGAAGCTGCAGAAGAAGTACGCTGTTTTGGAGAGAAAGTTGAAGCATAAGGAGGAAGAGCTCGGAGAGTCCAACACTGAGCTGGTTGTGCTAAGGGCTGAGAAAGACAAGGCGATTAATAACTACTTAGACTCGGAGGAGTTTACCCAGTCTATGAGGGTGAGGGACGACTCGGTGTTCCCTGGGATTTTTAGGACTGGCTGGGACACATCCCTTGGGACCGTGAACGAGGTTTGCCCTGATATTAACCCAGCGGAGTATGTCTGTCCTGACGACGAAGCTTTACTACAGAGGTTCCACACCTGAGTGGTTATCTCAGATCGTATCCCTCAGGACCCGCTTCTTCCTCCTCCCGAGTCATCTTCCAGGCCTGCTGCAGATGATAGCTCTTCCTCCTCCGGGACTACTGAGACTTCCAGCGAGAGCGGCGGAGACGATGATATGGATGCTGAGGGCACCTCTTCTCCTTAGAGCTTTTCTAGCCCTGCGTGGCTTATTTATTTTATCTTGTCTTTGAGACTTTGCTTATCAGACTTTGTATTATTTATTTGAACCAACTTTATTTACCGAACTTTATGCTTCCATCTCATGCACTTAGTTTATTTGCCATGTCACAGAGATTTAAACATATTTCAAAAACTTTCTAAATTTCATAAATTGTTGGGATTCATCCCTTACACAAGTCTTAATAAACCTCAAAATAAAACTAAAACATGTAAATCCTAAGCAAGCAAAGCTTCAAGGTGCTTTTCAATCTACTTGTCATCTTGACAAGTGAGAATCGTGCTCAACCATTAGTAAATCTTCAGGTTTTGTGCATGCCAAGTTCTCGGGACTTTAAAACCATCCATAGTCTCAAGCTTATAGGTTCCTCTATCTTGAACACTTTTGACCTTGTATGGTCCTTCCCAATTTGGGGCAAGTTTCCCTTTCTGCCCAACACCAGAAGCTTCCACCTTCCTCAGGACTAAGTCACCTTGCTTGAAGAACCTTTCCTTATCCCTTAGGTTGTAGTAGAACGAAGCCTTTTTCTGATATTCCACTATATTCCATGTGCCTCGTCTCGTACTTCATCAATTAGATCCAGGGCTAACCTTTTCCCTTCCTCATTTTCCTCAGCATTGAAAGCTTGAATCCTGGGAGAGGAATGTGATATCTCTACAGGAAAAACTGCTTCTGCCCCATATGCTAACATGAAGGAAGTTGCTACAATCGTGACTCTACAGATAGTCCTATAGGCCCATAGTATTGGGAGAATTTCATCCACCCAGTTATTCCTCGACTTCTCGATCTTTTTCTTTAATCCATCCAGGATTATTCGATTCGCCACTTCGGCTTGCCCATTGGCTTGCGGGTGTGCCACAGAGGTGAATTGTAATAACTCGAATTTTTGAGACCTTGTAAAACATTTGATGAATAGTAACCTTGACGGACGGGAAAAACTTTTGAGCCCACACTATGTAGTGCATGAGAAAATGAGTTTCGGAGTTGATATTACGATTATACGTACTAAATGAGTGTATGTAAACGCTATTAGTTTTCGAAGAAAATGAACTTTAAAAAACGACAGTATTTACGACTCATCGAGGATTAAGGGAATCATAATATAATTATGAGATTAAAACCCTACGGATATATATTAAAGTAGGATAAATAAAAATATAAAGAATAAATACAAAAGGATTTATATCGCGAATCATTTACAAGTGAGTATTACGAAGAACGTTTAAGTAACCGAGCGAACGCGTAAATGATTAAATAAACATAATGCACTAACTAAAACATGGTAAGGAAGTAACCATGGTTACTTCATCAAATAGTGAGCTAACCATAGGATGACCAAGCTAGCTAGCAAAATAGTGTGCTAAGGAAGCTAAACCTTGTAGTTAGTTTGAAAGCTAGCAAGCTACAAAGATTTGTCCCTAAGATTTGAAACCAAGAATCAACCTTGAATGCTATACTAGGAGAATAAAATCAATTTCAAGATATCACCCCATCTTTCTAGAAGCAACCTAGCAAATCAACCAAACTAAGCAACCAAGAGGAGTATAAATACCCCTCTTGATGCTCCATTCGGCCCTAATGAAAAAATGGGAAGAATTCAAATTCAAAACTCCAAGTTCTAACTCTTGTAAAATCATCCAATTAATTCTCAAGCTTCCTAGAAATTAAACTAAGGTAATAAAATTCTTTCATCTCTTTTTATTAAGGTTTGATGGGTGGAATAAATTCAAGAAACTCACTAGTGAATAGTATGAATAGTAACCTCTCTTTGGTTTCTTGATTTCAATGGTGGTTTTAGGTTCTAAAAATCATATCAAGCACTTACAAGCCTCCACCATCCTCAAGAACACATCTCAAGATTTCAATAAAGGTAAAAATCTTTGGCCCAACTTTATTTAAGATTCATTTTAAGATCCATTTAGTATGTGGTTGTTGGTGAATAGTATGAATAGTAACCTACTATAATGAGTGTTATTGGTGAAATCTTGATGATTAAGTTAAATAGATTTAAGGTTAGTTGTTGTTGCCTCAATAACATCATGTTCTTGAGAGGAGTTTGTGTTTTGATAATTATATGATGATTGTTTGTGGTTGTGTTATGAGTTAGGGCGTAAACGAAACCCCGATCGTAAATGTAACTCCGTTAAAACCAACAAATCATAACTTTAAATTTCTGCAGAAAGTCCTGAAGTTTTAAACAGTAGTTTCTTGAAAAATAACCTTTGTTTAGGATATAAAATGTTATAAGGATCGTTTAGGTACTTGAATCGATTGATTCTGATTTACGGATCAAAAGTTATGGTCGTTTTACTAAAAGTGATTTATGCGACCAAAACTGCTACGAATTACGAACTTTGAAAATATAAAGGATAGACTTAAAAGTGTTCATAAATCATGAAATATTTACAGAGAGTAAAATATTGAGTTTCCTTACTGTCATAAAAAATTCAAGTGAAAATAATGATTTATTAATTTTATAAAAATATCGGAGCCGAGACCGCGCGAGTAGAAACCGTGAGAATCCATAAGCGTTGCCGATGGCGATAATAGGAATGAACCTAAGATACTTAGGAAAATGAAGTGACCATAATGTGAATATGACTTAAAGGAATGATAAGGGTAGCGTAAGTTGAGAGGGTGCATAATAAGTAGCGCATGAGTGCGGGTTGCCGTAAATTAGAACGGAACCTAACGAAATGATATGTGTTTATGGTTATAGATTTCCGAGCGGAACCTAGAGCATCCTCCACCTCGAGATACCCAGGAAAGTTTCCGAACCCAACTCCATTTTTACTGTTATGTTGTGAAATAATGGTTTTATTATCATTGCATAAATACCATGTTTTCCATGATACGTAGTTGTTGAATTTTCGCATAATATAGCGATATTGTACGATAAGTATATATCGTGAAATGTTATTTCGCTTTAAGCGTGACGGATTATATAAGACCGAGATTCGGTCGAGATTTAAGATAAAACCCGAAAATCATTCCGGTGATATTATAGGACAGTTATAAGTCCATAGTAGTACGTTTTAAAAGGGACTCATCATCCACTTACGAAACATTAAAACACCTCGAACTTTTATTAAAACAATTTCCCAACGATCATATTCCCTCAACTATATTTTATGGTTCGAATAATAAATACTATATACTTATTCCTTATTATGGGAACAGTATACTCCAACATTTATTTATTTTAAACACGATTAATCACTATAGATTATTAATTATGGAGACACAAACTAGTTGAGGAATATTATTTTAAATATTCTTTTAGAGAGTGAACCCATTCGAGGTTTAATTATTTATCGATTATCATGTAATTATTTATTATTTATTAAAGGGTTTATTATTGATTTAAAAATCATAGATCCTGATTTAAAATATACTTTCTGATTTCAGAATATTATTCGAATAATTTCAGGTCGTTGGTGAATATTATCCCGACTTATTTAATATTTTGAATATAGTTTCAAAGAGAAACTTTTCCCCCTTATTAATTATCTGTTGACAACGGTCAACTCACATCCTTAGTACTTCCTCCGAAATTCTCGGAAGTACGTATATACATATATATACACTTATATCTTAGAGAGATAAGCTGTTTCTATCAACAAGCAAAATGCTTGGGGAACTTCGATGTGGTTCGAGTTCTCGAGATTGATAGAATTATTTTAAAGGACAAGGGAGGGGTAGACTCTGGTACTATGTGTGCTAGATGGACTACCAAAGGTACCGCAGGCGAAGGTACTCAGTGTACTCAAGAACTTTTGAAGTATATGTATACCTGAAAATGGGACACGTAGCCCGAATGCGGCAAGGGTGATAATCGGGATACGAATGTGTCGTCCTTCTACTAGTAGAAAAGGTTACTATTATCGTATTACGACTGATCATCGTATACGGTGGCTCCAAAGAGTGTCCTAATTCTTCCAATTGGAATTGCGATGCAATACCGTAACCCAAGCCTAGGTGCTGGGATTACTATTAAGGTATTCGGAGGATATTAAAATCCCTTAAAGAATTGTTTTCATAAGAAGATGTGTATCACCAAGGAAAACTATTTTCGAATAAAACATAATTATCATATATGATGTTATCATACAGTCATTTCCATACTGTACTTTATTATGCTGGGCATTATAGCTCACACTTGTTTTCTGAAATTGACACAACATAACAGTGAATCAAGATGCCTGCCATGAGAACCACAGCCAGGAAATGGGTAGGAAATGGCCAGCTGTTCCGTAGATTGTTTGGTGTTGTACCACAGGTGGTCAGAATAAGTTGGATTAGTTTTCAGTTGTTTATAGTTCGGCTTATTTATAAGTATGACTTATGTATGGTAAGAAACATGAAACGTATATTTGGTCGGCGGACTAGCCTTACTTAAAGGTTCCTCCCCGGTAAGATTAATTACTTTTGGGTTGTAATAAATATCAGTTGATGGTTGACAATTACTCTAGTTATGATGGTTCGTTTCCAAGACAATAACCTGTAAGTGTGTGTGTGATAAGTGTGGGGTCGTGAAGCGTGAGTATTTATATATTGTAGTGTGAGTTGGGTGAGTTTAGATGGCGTGGCCTCTGAGACTCCTGACCCCGGGTTTTGGGACGCCATAGAAATGGTATCAGATCCTTAGGTTATCAAATCTTGGAAATGATAGGACATAAAATACGTAGACATGAGAATAATAAAATAATCAAATAGAGCTCAAGTCGAGTTCGTCGTCGGGCTACACGGGTAGTCTTGACTGTTTTACCCTCAAGGGAATTCCGAATCTAAGTTAGTAACACCTTGCCTATTGTGTCAGGTACCAGTGGAGCCTAGGAGGGAGGTTGATCCTATTGATGATGTCATGATTCCTGAGCGTGGCCCTATTCCCAAGCCAGAGAGCCCACCCATTGATGATTCAGAGGATGACCCTATGGAGGATGTCCTAGAGGAGGAAACTAACCTTCATGTCCCCATAGCTAATGGCGTAGTATGGAGAGATGTAGAGATGTACCCTCACCAGGCTATTCGCTCTCCTACACCACCCCCAGGGATCCAGAGCCTTATGCCCTATACTGATGATGATGATGAGGAGGCGATACGTACACAGTTCCACGAGGTTCATGACATATCCTCTAGCGACCCAGATTCACCTCTACCACCACCGACAACCATGCATGTAGCCATACACGACTGGGTAGTGGGTCAGCTTAATGCTGAGATCACTGCGACATCTGCTCGTATTGCGGAGTTACGCTAGGCACTGACAGCTGAGAGAGCCACCCGACTAGGATACCCAGGAGATTTTAGAGTTGCTTCTCCAGCCATAGCCCGCAGAGAGATCGATGGGATCGAGCTCCGTACCAGGGTTCAGATGAGGATGACAGCAGTGGGAGGATACATCCCGGTAGTTGATACAGAGCTGATGATTGCAGGAGCGATGAGGAGGGTGCGTGACCTCACTCGCAGTGATAGTGACTGAGTGACTAGTGTCTAGATATGGACCTTGAAGAAGGCTGGGTGACTTGTCACCAATTTTGATAGGATAGCTAGTAGTAGATAGCGTTCCTAGCCCTTCAGGGTACACGACTTATGTATTTTTATTTCAGTATTCAGAACTAGTAGTGATAGATTGTAATCAGGCATGTATGAACTCGGCTAGTTGTTTCATCCCCAAGATATAAGTGGGAGATCTTATTAATATATATCTAAGCAGTTATTAAGAAATGATGTCTATATTATTGTACTTTATAAAAAACCTGCTAGATATTAAATGAAATGCTTACATATGAATAAAATAATCCAACTATTATAATTACAACTATGTTGACCCATTTTTAATATCAGAACAATGTCACCCCGTAGAAGATGAACCAGGGCACAACCCCTAGAATCTGTTAACCAATAACGAGGTGAACCTGACCCTGTAGTGAATGAGGAAAGTGAAGAAGACCTAGACTATAATGAATATGATGAAGAAGAATATGTAGAAGAAGCGGCTGAGGATACCCATCAGGGAGGGAACCCCATGAATGAATTTATGGAACTGCTAAGAGCAAATCTGAGCCAACAGCCTATTCCACCACAGCCATATGCTGCCCAACAGAATGTAGCTACTGCCTTTAGAGCCTTCAAATCTCTCAAACCCCCAGAGTTTCTAGGATCTGCTGACCCCGTTGAAGCACGGGCCTGGCTCAAAGAGATAGAAAAGTCCTTCAAGATACTAGGTGTTGAGGAATAACACAAGACTATTTTCGCTTCTTACATGCTGAAAGGAGAAGCTAACTACTAGTGGGAGTCCAAAAGAAACCTAGAAACTGAAGCTATGATTCCATGGGATAGATTTACCCGACTGTTCTTAAACAAGTATTTCCCTAGGTTTATGGAAACCCAGATGAAGATTAGGTTTCTGGAGTTGAAACAGGATAAGATGATTGTGGAAGAATATGAGGCCAAATTTACTGAGTTATCGAGATTTGTGCCTGAGTTCGTGAATACCGAAGAAAAGAAAGTGCGAAGGTTTCAGCTTGGTCTGAAACAGTGGATACAGAACCGAGTAGCAGTGTTAGAGCTGACAAACTATGCCACCTTAGTGCAAAAAGCCTCGATTGTTGAAGCTGGCAGTGAGCAGAGTGTGAAGGAAAAAGAAAATAGGAAAAGGAAGATAGAAAGCCAAGGAATAGGAACCGGGAACAGGAGCCTTCCGATCAGGTTCGTCAGGGGAGCGGTGTCCCAACCTGCTGCACGAGGCCCCGAATTCAGAAAGGCCCCAAGCGAGAGTGTTGGCCAGGGCGGCGGACAATCTAGGGAAACATTTCATAGCCAACCACTGTTAGGGCGAAAACACGCGCTAATATTCACGCAAGTATATACGTTCACAAGTAGTATAAGATATAAATCAGATTCGTTCCCACAGAGACTGGTTTAGGCTAAGTTCAATTTATGCACCTATGCAACAATGTATGGTTATTGCTCAATGCTAAGACAAATAACAAATTGGGTTTTTATTAAACTAAGAGATTATACTAAATAACATTAACTAAGAGAATTGAGGTTGAATTACTATATATGACAAACATGGGATTCTAACTTCATTAAATACTTCATTCAATAGCCTTTTCATTCTTAACCTTAGCATGTGATGGTGATGACACTAATCAGATAACACAAAACTGATAAACGCCAACTTTTGTTGCACGGGTACCATTCTACCAGACGTCCACAAAAGAGATAGAAGCTGAATAGGCACCAATTATATTGAGACCCTATATATCTATAGAATTTGATAACATAACGGTTTAAGCACAAGTTATCCATCTTGATTACATAGGGCAAGTAAAACGGTTAGAGTTACCTACGAATCATGCATAACAAATACATGAACCTATGCTAGCATGGCAAGTTCTAAACCTCTATATTCACTGTCGCTTCAATAGAGATTAACACGCTATCGTATATGTTAGCTACGCACATAAGATGAATAAACACAACCAATACTAGGATATCAATCAATCACCACACACCAAGATATCGAAACAACTAATTATTGAAATCCATAATTAAATCTGCTAGAACCCCATGACAACGATTAGCCCATAATTGAACTCATCATCACCATGGGTTCCAATGAAAGCATGGTATAAAATAAGGTCTTAATAAACTGAAAAATAATTAAAGTACGAATAAACGAGATCTAGGTTCAACAAGAACGAAAACGAGCATCCAAAGTTACAACTAATTCAAAGAATCACAAGTTGAAAATAAGATCTTCTTTTTCAGAGTTGTTCTGTGCTTTTAGGTCTTCTCCTTGGTATCCCAATCTTCCCGGATGATGAAAACCCTTTTTTAAGTATATATACGCCCCTAGTGGACCTGGACCCTTAAAATCGTCAAATTCCACTCAAAAAAAACTTTTTCAGCGAAATCAGTGACCAACCGCGCTTTGGGCGGCTGCTCAGCTCTCCTGGGCGGGCGCTCAGCTCCTGTCTGAAAAAATTTCTGATAAATCTTGTTTTGGCCATAACTTGAGTTCTACTCGTCAGAATTAGGCGATTCAACTGCCCACGCGAAGCTATTGAGATTATCTAAAACTTGACAATGGCCTTGGATTCCAAATCTGATCACTTTTTATCATATTTCCTTTAAAAGCTTTTTTCTTCATATAACTGATACCTGAAATGCAATAACACAAAAACACATCAAAATACCAACAACTTGAGTCCAAAACACCAATTTAAGCTTGTAATAAAGTGTTTCAAGTGGATATAAAATCCACTTATCACACCCCCAAACTTGAATCGATGTTTGTCCTCAAACATAAACAGACTCAAAACTACAAAACAAACCTAATGCATGAATGCAACTACGTGAATGCAACTAAATGATAATGCAATCGATCCCCTCAGAATAACCATAACAAAATGATAAGCCAATGCCTCTAAGAATGCAATGATTTTAAACAGAGCTCGAATAAATCCCACAAACCAACTCATAAACCAGAAACGTGCGTGTGTGGAATGCTTAATAGATATCTCTCGATACTAGATCAATAACCATAACTTATCTATCATCGAAACAATCAAAAGTTTATAAACAGAATAGACAATAAACACATTATAACTCACAACACCTCCTTTCTACTAGAGTTATACAAGGATTCACACTATTATAGAACACATAGCAAAGATCATTGCACGGTCCCAAAAGACTTATGCAATAATACCCATGTAGCGAGCGTTAGGATAGCGGATCCCAGACTATAAAATCCTTAGGTCACTAGGCACAAAGTCCCCTAGAACTTAATAACTCGAGTATTAAAGAGCTCACTCTTGATCAATTATGCATAAACACATACTTTTTTTCTTTCTTTTTCTTTCTTTTTTTTTCTTTTTTTCCCAACAATTTCTGAATGAGTGCATTTCGCTCCATCTCATTCAACCCTAGACTACTCATAAAAATATAAGCCGGTTACTAGCCATTTGACGCCTAGCCTTACAACAACTAGCAATGAAATCCAAGTTTTTCTTCAGATAAAAAAAATCAGTGTTTTTACGTCATTACGTGAATATCACAAATTCTAAATATAACCAAGTGATTAAATCTCAACAACAAACAAGTATGATCATGATCTAGATCAAAAGCAACCCTATAAGACTTTGTGAAAATATTTGTTTCTGGCATGCAAATCGATTCATTAAGACTTAAACATCCCTCTATTCGTCATCACAACACTCAAATCAACATCAACTTATCAAATATCATAGTTCATCTTAGGGATCATGCTAAATATGCATGCAAATACAACTATATGAAATCACATAAAAACAAACAAATATGTCCTAAATGAACAATCATGCAAAAATATGAATAAACTATAACTAAACATGCAATATGAATCTATATGAATCTATATGGACATACACTACTAATCCTTACATTATCACCCCCAAACTTAAAATTTTCAATGTCCTCATTGAAGGTAATAATAAGGATTTCAGGCATACCTAATTAGCGGGAGAGTCACCCTCATCGGGTGGAGGATCAGGTGACCAATCAACCTCGCCACCAGTGTCTCGAACAACAGTACCGAAAGCGTGTGTCAAATCTTCAGCAAAACGATGGTGAATGTCATGTATGGCCTCCATACACCTAATCACTCGCCTGTACTGCTCATCACCAACACCAATCCTATCAACTACCTGTGGTGCATGAGAAGAACCCTCTGTAGGCACTGGAAGATCCTTCCAGATACCCTCTACATCATCAAAGATATATCCCAAGCCCTTATCATGTGGTGCACCTAAGAATGCATAACTCAACTGATCTGATAGTGGGTGAAGCTCAAGTGTGGAAACATCTTCAATAGACGGCTCGAGACGCTCCTGAGGAATTTTTTGCTCCACTAACCCAAGAGAATCGAATGGCAAATCCAACTTCCTCTTCCATGGGGGTGCATTCAAAACCTGCATTTTCTCTACTTTAAAGCACTCCTATTTAGCTGTGGGTAACTTTATTTCCTTGAACACATTAAAAGTGACCTTTTGATTGTAAACCTTCATCGAAAGCTCTCCTTTTTGCATATCGATCATAGTTCGGCCTGTATCCAAGAATGGTCTTCCCAAGATGATGGGAATCTTCTTATCTTCCTCGAAATTAAGAATTACAAAGTCAGCAGGAAAGATGAGTTTATCCACCTTGACCAAGACATCATCCACTATACCTCGTGGATAAGCGATGGAACGGTCAGCTAGTTGCAATGACATGTATGTTGGTTTCAGATCAGGCAGACCAAGCTTCTTGAAGATAGATAAGGGCATCAGATTGATGCTAGCTCCTAAATCACATAAACACTTGTCAAACGATAAGTTTCCGATGGTGCAAGGAATAGTGAAGCTTCCAGGATCTTTAAGCTTCGGAGGCAACTTCTGTTGCAACACAACACTGCATTCCTCCGTTAGAGCAACAGTCTCTAAGTCATCGAGCTTCACTTTCCAAGAGAGAATACCTTTCATAAACCTCACATAGCTAGGCATCTGTTCAAGAGCTTCAGCGAAAGGTATGTTGATATGAAGTTTCTTGAACACCTCCAAAACCTTCTCAAACTGCTTATCCGGCTTTTTCTTCTGCAGCCTCTTAGGAAAAGGAGGTGGAGGATAGATCCGTTTCTCCCCTATATTACCCTCAGGAGGAGTGTGTTCTATAGTAGTCTTCCTTGGTTCCACCTCTACTTCCTTCTGCACGTCTTCTTTAGCCAAAACTTCAGATTCTGGAACTTGAGACTTTTCAGGCTCTTTGTTTTGCTGAATTTGGGGGCTTGCAACCTTTCCAGACCTTAAGGTGATGCCGTTCACCTGTTCTTCAACTTCCCTCTTTCCTGGATTGGCTTCTGTATCACTAGGAAGCATTCCTGGTGGCCGATTCAATAAGGCATTAGCAATTTGCCCTATTTGGTTCTCCAGAGTCTTGATAGAAATAGCCTGGCTTTGGCATATAAGAGCCTGGTTTTTGCACATAAGCCGCAACTCCTCCAATTCAGATTTTTCATTCGAAGATAGACTTGCATCATGATTTTGTTGTTGAATTTGGAGTTGTTATTTTGGTGCAATTTGTTGATGAAAACCAGGAGGGTTGAATAGCTTATTTCTAAACTGCTGGAATGGCTGTTGCATCGCATTCTGATTGTTGCTCCAGTTGAAGTTAGGATGATTCCAGTTGTCAGGATGATAAGTGTCTGGAACTGGTTGCTGCGATCTCTGAAAGTTGCTCACAAACTGAGCTGATTCACTAAATATAGCGCATTGCTCTGTCACATACGGACCTGCACACAGCTCACAAATACTAATTATCTGCTTAACACCATAGTTAGCCAGAGAATGGATCTTTATAGACAATGCCTTTAGTTGAGCAGTGATAGCCGTAGTTGTATCCACCTCAAGAACTCCTGCTACCTTGCTCTATGGCAATCTCTGGGCTGGATACTGATATTCATTAGCAGCCATCAGTTCAATTAGATCATAAGCTTCCTCATAGCTCTTTGCCCATAATGTTCCACCTGCTGCTGCATCGAGCATGGGTCTGGACTGTGCTCCCAACTCATTGTAAAAACAATTGATGATCATCCAATCAGGCATTTCATGATGAGGACACTTCCTAAGCATCTCCTTGTAGCGCTCCCAAGCTTCATATAAAGATTCTCCTGATTGCTGCGCAAATTGAGTAAGAGCATTCCTGATTACAGCTGTCTTCGCCATAGGGAAGAATTTAGTAAGAAACTTCTGAGCAAGATTCTCCCAAGTAGTAATCGAACCAGCTGGTAGAGAGTGTAACCATCTCTTAGCCTTGTCCCTCAAAGAGAATGGGAAAAGTCTCAGCTTCATAGCATCTTCAGAAACACCATTGAACCTGAAGGTGTCGCAGATCTCTATGAAATCCCTAATGTGTGTATTGGAATCTTCCGTTGGAGAACCCCAAAAATGGATTGAAGTTTGTACCCATTGAATTATGCTAGGCTTGATCTCAAAGGTATTAACTGTGATAGTTGGCCTAGATAATGCTAGATTGAATGTCATTGATCTTGGGTTGAGAAAAATCCATCAAGGCTTTCATTCGTGCTGCTGGATCTCCCATTATAATGAGTTCCAGAAACACAAACAAATAAATCGTGAAAGTAAAAGAATCCGAGTCAGTAAACTTTAACGACCACTGATGACAAGCACATAAACTAAAAATTAACACCGAGTCTCCGGCAGCGGTGCCAAAAACTTGTCAGGGCAAAAACACGCGCTAATATTCACGCAAGTATACGCGTTCACAAGTAGTATAAGATATAAATCAAATTCGTTTCCACAGAGACTGGTTTAGGTTAAGTTCAATTTATACACCTATGCAACAATGTATGGTTATCGCTCAATGCTAAGACAAATAACAAATTGGGATTTTATTAAACTAAGAGATTATACTAAATAACATTAACTAAGAGAATTGAGGTTGAATTACTATATATGACGAACATGGGATTCTAACTTTATTAAATACTTCATTCAATAGCCTTTTTGTTCTTAACCTTAGCATTTGACAACAAAACGGTTTAAGCACAAGTTATCCATCTTGATTACATAGGGCAAGTAAAACGGTTAGAGTTACCTACGAATCATGCATAACAAATACATGAACCTATGCTAGCATGGCAAGTTCTAAACCTCTATATTTATTGTCGCTTCAATAGAGATTAAGACGTCATCTTATATGTTAGCTACGCACATACGACGAATAAGCACAACCAATACTAGGATATCAATCAATCACCACACACCAAGATATCAAAATAATTAATTATTGAAATCTATAATTAAATCTGCTAGAACCCCATGACAACGATTAGCCCATAATTGAACTCATCGTCACCATGGGTTCTAATGAAAGCATGGTATAAAATAAGGTATTAATAAACTGAATAATAATTAAAGTACGAATAAACGAGATCTAGGTTCAACAAGAACGAAAACGAGCATCAAAAGTTACAACTAATTCAAAGAATCACAAGTTGAAAACAAGATCTTCTTTTTCAGAGTTGTTTTGTGCTTCTAGGTCTTCTCCTTGGTATCCCAATCTTCCCGGATGATGAAAACCCTTTTTTAAGTAAATATACGCCCCTAGTGGACCTGGACCCTTAAAATCGTCAAATTCCACTCAAAAAAGGCATTTTCAGCGAAATCAGCGACCAACCGGGCCTTGGGCGGGCGCTCAGCTCTCCTGGGCAGTCACTCAGCTCTCCTGGGCGGGCGCTCAGCTCCTGTTTGAAAAAATTTTTGATGAATCTTGTTTTGGCCATAACTTGAGTTCTACTCGTCAGAATTAGGCGATTCAACTGCCCACGCGAAGCTATTGAGATTCTCTACAACTTGAAATTGGCCTTGGCTTCCAAATCTGATCACGTTTTAACATATTTCCTTTAAAAGCTCTTTTATTTATATAATTGATACCTGAAATGCAATAACACAAAAACACATCAAAATACCAACAACTTGAGTACAAAACACCAATTTAAGCTTGTAATAAAGCGTTCCAAGTGGATATAAAATCCATTTATCAACCACGCGCACCAATACCAGAGTGTCAAACCTGTAAGAAGAGACACATTGGAGTGTGTACCCAGACAAGAGCCCCTCTGAGATGTTACCGGTGTGACCAAATCGGACACCTTGCCAACAACTGTACCCGACCCAATGTAACATGTTTCCAATGTGGAAATGTAGGACACATGAGAAAGGATTGCCTAACGTTGAAGCCCCCAGCCTCAGGGATGAGAAAAGCTGCATCCAATCGACCCCCAGCAGCTAGGACCTTCAACATGACTGTTCAGGATGCTGTCCGAAACACTGACGTGATAACAGGTACCCTTTTGTTAAATTCTGAACATACAAATGTCCTATTTGATTATGGAGCAACCAAGTCTTTTATATCTCAAGATTTTGCTAAAAAGTTAAAACTTAATGACATACCCTTACGTGAGATATTCCGAGTGGAAATAGAAAACAAAGAAATAATTCCTGTAAATCAAGTACACCCTAAGTGGAAGTTGAAATTAGAAGGGAAGATCTTCGAGGTTGACCTAATCCCATTTGCGTTAGGAGAATTTGATGTAATCTTAGGAATGGATTGGTTATCCAGTAACGGAGTGCAAATAGATTGTGAATGGAAGAAAGTAAAGATAAGAGTGTAGAATGAAAAAGAAGTAGTGTTTAAAGGTCAACGACAGAACCAGAAATTTCTAACCATGCTATAGGCAAAAAGATTGTTAAGGAAAGGTAACAAGGCCTATTTGGCTTATGTGATAGATACCAAGAAGGAAGTCCCTAATATACAGGACATACCCGTAGTAAATGAATTCGAGGATGTATTTCCAGAAAACTTACCAGGATTGCCACCTGACCGAGAAATAGAGTTCGCTATAGAGTTAGCACTAGGAACGACACCAGTATCCAAGGCCCCACATAGGATAGCCCCAGTTGAGATGAAGGAACTATCTTCTCAACTGCAAGAGTTATTAGATAATGGAATGATAAGGCCTAGTGTGTTGCCATGGGGAGCGCTAGTACTGTTCGTAAAGAAAAAGGACGGCAGTATGAGATTATGCATAGACTATCGAGAGCTGAATAAGCTGACTATTAAGAATAGGTACCCTCTCCCCAGGATTGATGACCTATTCGACCAACTCAAGGGAGCTGTACATTTTTCCAAAATAGATTTAAGAACAGGATATCACCAGTTGAAAATTAAATCGGAAGATATACCGAAGACTGTTTTTCGTATTAGGTATGGACATTATGAGTTCTTAGTTATGTCGTTTGGGTTAACCAATGCACCCTCGGCCTTTATGGATTTGATGAACAGAGTGTTCAAAAAGTACCTGGATATATGTGTGATAGTTTTTATCAATGATATTTTGATCTACTAAAAGACAGAGCAAGAACACGCAGAACATTTGAGGATAGTCTTAGAAATTTTGAGGAATGAGAAATTGTATGCCAAGTTCTCGAAATGCGAGTTTTGGTTGAGAGAAGTTCAGTTTTTAGGACATGTGGTGAGTAGCAAAGGAGTTTTAGTTGACCCTGCCAAGATAGATGCAGTATCCAATTGGGAAAGACCAACTACCCCAACGGAGGTTAGGAGTTTTGTAGGTTTAGCAGGATATTACAGAAGGTTCGTGCAAGATTTTGCTAGGATAGCCGGTCCACTGACTAGACTTACCCGGAAGACTAGAAAAGTTTGTATGGACAGAGAAATGTGAGGAGAGTTTTTAATTGCAAGATATCACCCCATCTTTCTAGAAGCAACCTAGCAATCAACCAAACTAAGCAACCAAGAGGAGTATAAATATCCCCCTTGATGCTCCATTCAGCCCTAATGAAAAAAGGGGAAGAATTCAAATTCAAAACTCCAAGTTCTAGCTCTTGTAAAATCATCCAATTAATTCTCAAACTTCCTAGAAATTAAACTAAGATAATAAAATTCTTTCATCTCTTTTTATTAAGGTTTGATGGGTGGAATAAATTCAAGAAACTCACTAGTGAATAGTATGAATAGTAACCTCTCTTTGGTTTCTTGATTTCAATGGTGGTTTTAGGTTCTAAAAATCATACCAAGCATTTCCAAGCCTCCACCATCCTCAAGAACACATCTCAAGCTTCCAATAAAGGTAAAAGTCTTTGGCCCAACTTTATTAATGAGTGTTATTGGTGAAACCTTGATGATTAAGTTAAATAGATTTAAGGTTGGTTGTTGTTGCCTCAAGAACATGATGTTCTTGAGAGGATTTTTTGTGTTGATAATGATATGATGATTGTTGGTGGTGGTGTTAAGAGTTAAGGCATAAACGAAACCCCGATCGTAAATGTAACTCCGTTAAAACCAACAAATCGTAACTTTAAGTTTCTGCCGAAATTCCCAAAGTTTTAAACTGTAGTTTTATAAGGATCGTTTAGGCGCTTGAATCGCTTGATTCCGATTTACGGATCAAAAGTTATGGTCATTTTACTAAAAGTGATTTACGCGACAAAAACTACTACGAATCAGGAATTTTGAAAATATAAAGGATAGACTTAAAAGTGTTCATAAATCATAAAATTTTTAAAGAGAGTAACATATTGAGTTTCATAATTGCCATAAAAATTTCAAGTGAGAATAATGATTTCTCAATTTTATAAGACCGAGAGTCGGTCGAGATTTAAGATAAAACCCGGAAATCATTCCGGTGATATTATAGGACAGTTATAAGTCCATAGTAGTATGTTTTAAAAGGGACTCATCATCCACTTACGAAACATTAAAACACCTCGAACTTTTATTAAAACGATTTCCTAACGATCATATTCCCTCAACTATATTTTATGGTTCGAATAATAAATACTATATACTTATTCCTTATTATGGGAACAGTATACTCCAACATTTATTTATTTCAGATCCGATTAATCACTATAGATTATTAATTATGGAGAGACAAACTAGTTGATGAATATTATTTTTAATATTCTTTTAGAGAGTGAACCCATTCGAGGTTTAATTATTTATCGATTATCATTTAATTATTTACTATTTATTAAAGGGTTTATTATTGATTTAAAAATCATAGATCCTGATTTAAAATATACTTTCTGATTTCAGAATATCATTCGAATAATTTCAGGTCGTCGGTGAATATTATCCCGACTTATTTAATATTTTGAATATAGTTTGAAAGAGAAACTTTCCCCCCTTATTAATTATCTGTTGACAACGGTCAACTCACATCCTTAGTACTTCCTCTGAAATTCTCGGAAGTACGTATATACATATATATACATTTATATCTTAGAGAGATAAGTTGTTTCTATCAACAAGCAAAACGTTTGGGGAACTTCGATGTGGTTCGAGTTCTCGAGATTGATAGAATTCTTTTAAAGGACAAGAGAGGGGTAGACTCTGGTACTATGTGTGCTAGATGGACTACCAAAGGTACCGCAGGCGAAGGTACTCAGTGTACTCAGGAACTTGTGAAGTACGTGTATACCCAAAAATGGGACACGTAGCCCGAATGCGGCAAAGGTGATAACCGGGATACGAAGGTGTCGTCCTTCTACTAGTAGAAAAGGTTACTATTATCGTATTTCGACTGATCATCATATACGGTGGCTCCAACGACTGTCCTAATTCTTCCAATTGGAATTGTGATGCAATACCGTAACCCAAGCCTAGGTGCTGGGATTACTATTAAGGTATTCGGAGGATATTAAAATCCCTTAAAGAATTGTTTTCATAAGAAGATGTGTATCACCAAGGAAAACTATTTTTGAATAAAACATAATTATCATATATGATGTTATCATACAGTCATTTCCATACTGTACTTTATTATGCTGGGCATTATAGCTCACACTTGTTTTCTGAAATTGACACAACACAACAGTGAATCAAGATGCCTGCCATGAGAACCACAGCCAGGAAACGGGTAGGAAATGGCCAGTTGTTCCGTAGATTGTTTGGTGTTGTACAACAGGTAGTCAGAATAAGTTGGATTAGTTTTCAGTTGTTTATAGTTCGACTTATTTATAAGTATGACTTATGTAAGGTAAGAAACAAGAAACGTATATCTGGCCGGCGGACTAGCCTTACTTAAATGTTCCTCCCTGGTAAGATTAATTACTTTTGGGTTGTTATAAATATCACTTGATGGTTGACAATTACTCTAGTTACAATAACCTGTAAGTGTGTGTGTGTGATAAGTGTGGGGTCGTGAATCGTGAGTATTTATATATTGTAGTGTGAGTTGTGTGAGTTTAGATGGCGTAGCCTCTAAGACTCCTGACCCCGGGTTTTGGGGCGCCACATGAATCGTAATTCAATTTCATTCTCCTCACAATACTTCTTGAATTCCTCATTCTTAAACTGTGTTCCATTGTCAGTGACTAGGATGCGGGGAATTCCATACCAGTACATGATATTTTCCCACAGGAATTGTGCAACCTGCTTAGTTATGATTTTGGCCAAAGGCTTGGCTTCAATCCACTTAGTAAAATAATCAATGGCTACAATCAGGAACTTTTTTTGTGCCGTGGCCATTGGGAAAGGTCCAAGTATATCCATTCCCCATATGGAAAATGGGATGGGAGAGTTGATAGAAGTCAACATCTCGGGGGGTTGTCGAACAACAGGTGCATGTTTCTGACAACGATCATACTTCTTCATATATTCTTTGGCATCGGCCATCATCTCGGGCCAATAGAAGCCTAAACGGGTTATCTTATGAGCTAGTGCTCTGCCCCCAAGTGTTGCCCACAGATACCTTCATGTACTTCCTCAAGATCCAAGCGTGCCTCGTCGGGCCTGAGACATCTTAAGTAAGGAACCACATAAGATCTTTTATACAAAATTGCATCTATCAAGGAGTATCTCAGTGCTCGAACAACCAATCTTTGGGCTTCAGTAGAATCATTTGGCAACCAACCAGTTTGAATATGGGCCTTAATGGGATCTATTCATAACGTCCCCAGACCTATAGGAGCTACAAGCTTAACATCAATGCTCCGTGTCTTCAGAACGCGGAAGTATACACTTCCTGAACTTTCCTCTATCTCAGATGAAGCAAACTTTGATAATGCATCTGTCTTAGCATTTTCCTCCCTTGGAATGTGCTCAACATAGGATTCATCAAATTGGGTCATCACAACCCTTACTAGGTGGACGTACTTAGCCATCGTATCATCCATTGCCTCAAACTCTCCCTTCACCTGGGATATGACCAACTTTGAGTCTCCACAGACCTTCAAGTTCTTGACTCTCAGTGTCCCTGCTAGGCCAAGGCCAGCTATCAGAGCTTCATATTCTACCTCATTGTTTATGGTTGGAAAGTCTAACTTCATAGCATATTCAATTAAGAACCCATCGAGGCTTTATAAAACCAAACTTGCTCCACTTGAATTTGTTTTTGATGCTTCATCAAAATAGAGGACCCAATATTCCTTTTCCTTAACTTCCTTCTCTTTGTCCCCTTTATCACCTTCTGTGTTTAGAGGTATAGTATCTTCCTGCCCCCCGACTTCTTGGTTGGGTATGGTACATTCCACCATGAAGTCAGCCAATGCCTAAGCTTTTATTGCCATTCGTGGCTTATATTTGATGTTGAATTCCCCCAGATCTATTGCCCACTTAATCAGCCTCCCACTAGGCTTGGGACTATGAATAATATTTCTCAAGGGCTAATTTGTTAGCAGTTCAATCTTATGAGCCTGAAAGTAAGGATGCAACTTTCTTGAAGCCATTACCAAGGCTAAAGCAAACTTCTTAATAGTTAAATAATTCAACTCAGCTCCATGCAGAATTTTGCTAACATAGTATACGGGTTTCTGGACTTTAAGTTCCTCTTTAACCAATACAATGCTCAAGGCATTTTCTGAAACGGCCAGGTATAAGTATAAAATTTCATTCAGGCTGGCTTGGCCAATAACGGGGCATGGGCCATATATTTCTTTAATTCTTCGAATGCCTTATGGCTTTCCTCACTCCATACAAAATCCTTAACCTTTTTTAAGGACTTGAAGAATGACAAGCACTTGTCCCCAGACTTGGAGATGAATCGCCCCAATGCAGCAACCCTTCCAGTGAGCTTTTGAACATCTTTGATAGTCTTTGGTGGATCTATGTCCAGGATTGCCTTTATTTTATCGGGATTGGCCTCGATTCCTCTCTTGGAGACCATCAATCCCAAGAACTTTCCAGATCCCACTCCGAAAGCACACTTTGCAGGATTTAACATCATCTTGTGATATCTCAGGACCTCGAAAGCTTCCCTCAAATGGGTTATATGGGCAGTCTTTACTAGACTCTTGACTAACATGTCATCAACATAAACTTCCATGGTCTTTCCAATAAGATCCTTACAAAATTTATTTACCAACCTTTGATAGGTGGCTCCTGCATTCTTGAGACCAAATATCATAACAAGATAACAATAAACACCAAAGTCAGTGATGAATGATACCTTTGGGATATCGTCCTTGTGCATATTGATTTGATTGTATCCACTAAATCCATCCATGAAGCTCAGCATCTCATGTCCAGCAGTGGCATCTATCAAAGTATCTATCCTTGGCAATGAGAAACAATCCTTCGGGCATGCATCATTTAGGTCAGTGAATTCTACACACATCCTCCATTTTCCATTGGCCTTTTTTACCATCACAAGGTTTGCTAACCATTCTGGAAATTGTATATCCTCAATGAAACCAGCCTCTAAGAGCTTCGCTACTTCCTGTTTTATAGCTTTTTGTCTCTCTGGAGCAAAACTTCTTTTCTTTTGCTTCACTGTCTTTCGATTCGGATCCATATTCAGCTTGTGAGTAATCAGTTCTGGGTCTATGCCTGGCATATCAGCTACTGACCATGCAAACACATCACTATTTTCTTTTAAAAATTTCACCAACTTCCCTCTAAGGGGCTCCTCTAGTGTGGCTCCAACGAAAGTCACCTTCTCAGGATCCTCGGGGGCTAAAGGAACCGAAACCAAGTCTTTCGCTGGCTTCCCTCTTTTCTCCTCATTCTCTCGGATATCCAGATCTTCAATAGGTAGAACCTGCCCCCCAAATCCATCTGCCCTCAGCGAGGCCACATAACAACTTCTAGCCATTTTTTGATCTCCTATTTCTTCTCCAATCCCATTCCGGGTCGGAAACTTCATTACTGAATGGTAGGAAGAAGGAACTGCCTTCAGGGCATGTATCCCCGTTCTTCCCATAATAGCGTTGTAAGTTGAACTAGCCTTCACCACCACAAAGTCCAATATTTATGTTGCTTGTCTTGGTTCCTGACCTATGGTTGTTGGCAACTTGATTATCCCTTCCACGGGGCACTCTACTCACGCAAATCCATATATTGGCATGTCGGTTGGGGTCAATTGGGAATCATTATAAGCCATCCTTAAAAAGGTGTCATGGAGCAAGATATCCACTGAAGCACCATTATCTACAAGGACCCTCTTCACTGGGCTGTTCCCTATTATTGGTGTGATGACCAGTGGGTCGTCATGAGGAAATTTCACACCCACTAAGTCAGAATCATCAAATGTCATTGTTACTCCTGTCCTGGCCCTCTTCGGGGCTTCCCCAACAATATGCATAACCTCTCTGGTATACGCTTTCCTGGAGTTCCTGGATAACCCGACAGCAGTTGGTCCTCCAAAAATGGTGTTTATCACAGGCCCTCGGGGTCGCGGCCCTCCAAAGATTACATTTATAACCGGTCCCCTAGGCTGGGGATTTCATCCCTGATCGTCTTGCTCCCTCCTACGATCTTCAAAGTTCTTTCTCCCATTGTTATTCCTGTCTCTTCCTTCCCCAGTGTACTTGTTCAATCTTCCTTTTCGAATGAGGAATTCTATTTCATCTTTCAGTTGCCTACACTCATCGGTGTCATAACCAGCATCTTTGTGAAATATAAAATATTTGCTCTTATCTAGCTTGGAATGATCAGCCTTCAAGGGTTTAGGCCAACGAATATCTTGATCTTTCTCGATTTCCATCAAGATCTGACTTCTATGAGCATTCGGCTTAGCGTACTTAGTGAACTTTTGCCCAGGTCCTCCCTTCTTTGGGGTTGAATCAGGGTTTTGCTCAGTTCTGGGATACTTGTCCTTAGCAATATATTCCAGATCAGTTTTTCACTTTTTGCCTCCAGTGGGCTCGTTACTTACTACTATCTTCCTCATGCTCTCCTCCACTTTGATGTACTTCCCGACCCTATCTTGGAGCTGCAACATGCTTTCAGAGGGGGTGCTTGGCCAAGGACATCTTAAAGAACTCATCCCTAGTTCCCTGTTGCAGTGCTATCATGGCTACCTTGTCATCAAGGTCCGGGACTTTTAAAGCTTACTTTGTGAAACGATTCAGGTAGTCTCTCAAGGATTCCTTCGCTCCCTACACAATGCTCATGAGGAATGCTGAACTTTTCTAATGCACTCTCCCACTGATGAACTGCTTAATAAAAGCCTGACTTAATTCTTTGAAGGACCCAATAGAGTTCGGGGGAAAACGACTATACCATCTTTGAGCCATACCCGACAGGGTTTGAAGAAAGGCCAGACACTTAATAGCGTCATTCACGGGCTGTAACAACAGTGCATTAGAGAATGTCCTGACATGATTAGCGGGATCTCCCGTGCCATCATAAGCTTTGATAGTGGGCATCTTGAACTTTCTTGAGATATGGGCATTCATTATCTCTTCAGTGAATGGTGGAGCAGGATCATCAGGATCTCTGAGGGGAAGAAGATTGCTTGGATCAGCTCTTGGGACTACAGCCCTTCTTTGTGACGGACCATCCAGGTCTATAATTGGAGGAGGATTTCTCCTCCTAGGTGGTAATGGGAGTCTGGGAGCCTGGTGCGCCTCCAAGTCGCGCTTCAGCCTTTGAATCTCAGCCTCGTGGGACTTGATTCTCTCCTGCACTTTTTGGGGATTCACCCCTCGGGTGCTCCTAGGACGTTGGTTACCATCAGCCATCGGCTCTTTGCTAGCACGTCTCTTTCTTGGGGCCACTTCATCATCTAAAAATTCAGATTCTCTCTCACTGTAAGGACCAGAAAATTCATGATCCTCTGAGATAGGAGCCAAACCTTGTATGTAGGGGGTGTACTCCCTCGTCCTTCACTCCGTCCAGCATGTCCACTTCCTCCAACCTCGGGGTAAAGGGGCATCCCATAAGGAGGTTAGTGATCACAAAAGTTGAATACTCATACCCAACGGGTCGAGAATTCACAGGTGTATGTAGTTGTTGAAGTTGGGGATTCGTACCTTGAGGAGCCGGGGGAATCGCCCCCTGGGGTTGAGGTTCAGTTGCCTCTACCTGGGCTCCTCCTTGGGTGGCGACATAGGTTGAATGCTGAGGTACCTCCACGGTTGATGAAATCATTTGGGTTGTCCCCGCTGGTGTTTCTCCTCCTTGGGCACTACTTCCTCTCCGTGTTCTTGCCATGGTTGTTGTTGTGCTTTCCCACAGATTGGGCCAAATGTTATGGATCAAAAACTAAGGTATAATAATTGTTGTATTTCTTACTAGGGAACATGAGCTTCGAGGCTCGATTTGACTGCTCTTGTAATATCCCATATTTTCAAATATTATTATTATAATTATTTGGAATTATTTATGTGAATTTTATGTGAATTTTGGTGAATTATCTGATAAGTGGAATTGATGTTTGGGTGTTTATATGTGATATTATTTGAATATTTGAATTTTTATATGTCCAGAATAAAATATAGATAATTGTGATATTTTTCTGGTAATTTTTGGACTGTTAGATGATTTTATATTAATTTATGAATTATTAATTATTTTCTGAATAATTACCAAAATTATTTTATAAAGCCGGGAATCGTCCGACTTCAACTGTTTTTGCGTTTTTACAACCCGAAACTCTTCCGAAAACTCCTTCCTAACCTAATCTGGTAATTCCGGACATTTTCCGTGTTTTGACTTTTTCGATCCGGATTACGGTTTGACCCGTGCACGGCCCGGCGCAATATTTTCGATACGATAGTTATTTCGGTAATCAATAAAACCCGTATTTTCGAGAGACTGGATATTTTTATATTATTCTCGTATATAATATTTTATAAAAAGCTCGGTTTTGATAATTATCCAATTTTGGTATTGAATCGGATCGTTATTGCAGTTACTTAGCGGCTAAGCAACTAATTTAATGATCCAAAATGATCCAAAACGATCCAGAACGATCCAATATTCCATAAATATAAATAGCCTATTTCTTATTTCGTTTATTCCGTTTATTCATTTGCAACCAGTTAAAACACCGTAAATACAGAGAAAAACCCGAGAAAACCGATACGTTCCCGAGAATCAAACACACGAACGAAGGCGTTATCGAACTCCGATTCGGGCGTGCAGCATATCAAAACGAAGCTCTCGGAATCCTCTATCTGAATCAATCATCAGTTTCCTTCCAGAAATCACAGTAATTTTCTTATTTAATTATTTATATTCGAATTATTTGATAATTAAATTACGAATTTTTGTTCTTGATGTTGTTGAGGTGATTTGATGCTTCCATGTTGTAGAGCATGTTTTTCTGGTCAATTTGGTATATTATATGTCAAAAATAGAGTTCAATATCATATAGAAATTAAGGTTTGATTTTCTGAAAATTCTTTGAATATGTGTTCTTGGTGTTCTTGGAGAATTTCGAGAATCAAAGTCAATTTTGAAGGTGTTATTGAACACCAAATCACAAGTATGAATAACCAAAATGAATCACAGATGATTCTCTATCATTTTATATCATCAAATCGTTTCAAGAGTTGTTAAATTTTAAAAACGATTTTTAGGGTAATATTCGAATTTTTGGGGGTTTATGATTTAGTGGGTTTTGATTGTGTATGATGACCTGAGTAGATTGTAATCGTTCTTGGCGTTATTTTGACACTGGAATCATCGTGTTTGGTTAAGGATTGAGTGAATTCGAGTTTTTGCCGGAAAACTCGAAGAAACCGCCGGCGTTAATGGCGATTCTCGCCGGAAACGGAGTCGTGGGGATGATTTTGATACGTCAAATCGTTGTTGTTGTTGCTGTAGTAGACTGGAACTGAACAGTAGTAAGAATTGAGTCAGACGATTCGTAAATCACCTGGATTAGGGTCGCCGGAGTTTGTTCCCGGCCGCCGGAATCTGCACCGGCCGGCCTGTTCTTGAACGACCCGGTCGGGTCAGTTTCGACCCGGGATATAACCCGGTTTTGATCTTAATTTTCCCAAAATCCTATTTTGAAAGTGTTTCTGCATTTTCTGTTTTATTATAATTCAAAAATTCTATTTTTAATTTCTAAAAATTCATTTCTATTTTAAAAATCATTATTTTAATTCTGAAAATTTATTTTAATTCTGAAAATTTATTTTAATTCAAAAATAAATCCAAATTATTTAATTAATTAATTTTAGTGAATAATTAATTATTTAATTAGTCAATTAATTTAAATGTTAATTGATTAATTAATTTAATTAGTTATTAATTAATTTTAATTGATTATTTAATTAGATTTAATTATTTAAAATTGATTTAAAAATTCTGAAAAATAGTTTCGAGCTTTAAGATATTATTTTAAATTATTTTCCAGGCTCGATAAATCTTATAAAATTATTTTAGGGTGTTTGAGCCCTATTATTTAATTATTAAATGATTCGGAGACCGTTTTAATTCCGAAAAATGTTCAAAAATTCATATTAAATAAACCGTTTGTCCGTTTAATATGAAACGAACGCGTACAGACTCAGAAAAATATTCCGCTTTCATTAAAAATACTTTCGAGACCCAAATCCTTTTTGTTTCGAAAGGTCGCTTGTTTTACGAATCATTCTGAATCGATTATTGATCGATAAATCGTATTTTGACCCGATTTCAGTTTTAAACGTATCGAGTCGAACCTTCTGATGAACTGAGTCATATGTGATATGAATTATGTGATACGTGGATTATGTGCTTACGTGCTATGTGAATTATGTGCATATGTGGGTCAAGATTCCTGTGTTTGGCTGATATAATTATGTGTGGGCTATCGTATGGGTAGACGATAGGCTTTTGACGCGTAGTTCGTCGAGTGGTTATCGTTTAGACGATTAAAGTTATATCTTTTAATTATAGATGCGGATCTCTCGAGTTGATCGGGACAAGACGTTGGATAAGGAATGAGATGGAATGGTATTGGGTATCTGGCTTCTAGCAATCGCAGGAGCAGCATATCAGTAAGGTGTTGAAAAGAAGGACGGTGATGTTTTAAGACAGAATGTCAGAATAGATGTGTGTTTGCGAGTGTGACTAACTGCTAAAACTCAAAGGCAAGTACCCTAACCTCACTTATCATTCAAGTGACGTTTAATTCGATTCATATTATGCAAGTATCCCTATCATCACTTATTGTTCAAGTGATATTTATTTTAAATCTTATCATGCAAGTATTGCTTTCCTTATTCAGTTCGGAATAGATAAATGTTTTACATATCGCTGAATTAAATGATTCTGTTTATGCAAGTACTCTTCTGTTGTTCTATGTTCAGAATAGCTAAGTGATTTTACTTATCAAATTACTGGATTTACAAATGTTTTGGGTTTTGAGAAAATGAGTTGGTTTTGCGAGTATTCCTGCCCAAGTAAATGGGGGAATAAAAGTTTTTAAGGGTGTCGAGTATTATGACCCCTTTCAATAAAATGTTTTTAAGATTGGATGGTTGCGTAAGAGGCCGTGACGGCGGTCCAGTGTGAGCTATGTGTTATACAGGATATAACACCTTGCTAGGCCGATATGTGCCTTGGGTGCCCCTTTGTTTAGTTGGATATGCTTCGGCATACCGGTGTTGCTCCGCGGCTGATCACCGGCGGCAACACACCGTCGTTCGAGGATTCCAATCTAAATTATGATATTGTTTTGATATTCATAGAATAAATGATTTATCAACTGATTCTGTTTTGGATTAAAAGTACTGATTCTATTTTGGATTAAAAGTACTGATTCTGTTTTGGATTAAAAATACTGATTCTGTTTTGGATTAAAGTGAATTGTGGTTTTGATTCAGTTTCTTATTTTTGCTGATACTTACGTTGTTGTTAAATATCAAAGGTGGTATTAGTATAGATGATTGATGTTGACTTCAGTATGGAATGTTGTGAGCATCAAAGTTCGTGTTAATATCTAATTTGATATGACAGCAAAATAAGTATTAATTTCAAGAGTTCGGTTTGAGTAAAGTTTATGATTCAATCCATAATCATTGTTTCATGTTATTGTGGTTTACGATATTTCCGTAAACACTGCTTTACGAGTTTTATTCTCGTTATGATTCAAAGTATTGCTGAAGCCTTTCGCTTGAAAATATCAAAAAGAGTTTATAATTCAGCAATTATGACTTTAAATGTTCTGCTCTAATGCAGATATCGGTTTTATATCAAAAGACCCTATATATGCTATAATTATCTTGCTGAGCATTTCTTCCGCTCATACTTGCCTGTTTTTAAATTTAACCTCCAGTGAGGATTAGCTTGCGCTACTTAGCTGCGAAATTCGAGGAAGCAAAGAAGAAGCTCTTGGAAGGTGGTTGGTCCAGGGTTTGCGGACTAGTGTAAGTTTTATTGTGTAAAGTTATTTATATTAGATTATATTATAGTTGTATAATTTATTTGGGCCTAGTATACTTCATTTCGAAGTTATACTAGTGGGTTTAATTGTGAGTTGGAATTTATTGAAAAGAGTTTTAAAAGAAAGTGAGAAAAATTATTTGTGGAATTTGGATTTCTTGTTTCTAGAACTGTAACCTTAAAAGATCTTGGATTAGTTTGGGGGTCATAAATGATAAATATCTTCCGCTGGCATTTATTTATTGATTTAACAGGTTATTTTAGATTGAGATTTCATCGTGACGACCAAATCCTCTGACCCCGGATTTGGGGGCGTTACAGGTTGGTATCAGAGCTGAGGTTATAGTAAACTAGAAACGAGAGTGTGTAGGAGTGTGTATAGCTATGTGAGGACGTTTGAGCTCATATCGAGTTCCTGTTGGACTATTGGATATAGTACCAACGAATAAGTTAAGATAGACATATTCGTTTGAGATGGTTGTGCTGAGCTAGATGGAACTCCTGGCAGTTGCAAAACTTATATTGTGGAATCTTCCGAGGCTAGTACGATTCGATGACGATGAAGATTATCGATATCTTTGGAACGTTAAGGAGCGTCTAGAATCAGATGGCGAGTCAACTGGAGAGTTTAAATTGAAGATAAATATTAAGACTTTGGCAATACCTTCTCTTTCTATAATTTCTTTTGGCTTCTCTCAGAAAGGGATATCTGTTAGAGGATATATTCCCTAACACTCATTTTCAATCCTATCTGTGTTTTAAATGTGCCAGAGTCTGTCATGAAGCCTATTTTTCAGGTTTTGATAGCTCTGTCAAGTTATGATAATTAATTCCACTTTTCTTATTTGGTGGATAGTTTCTTGGTGATGTGACACCAGTTGCTTATTTGGTGTCAGAATTTTGTTCTCTGGATTTCATTCCTTCAGAAATATCAGCTTTGAAATCTTTTCAGTTTTATTCATTTGATTTTCGATCACTTTGATATTCTTTTATTCTGACTGGGATGAACAACCCTAACTATAGGGGACACAAGGTATACCTGTCTGTGTGATAGGAGTTGGATGGGACGCCATCACTTGTGTGTATTGTGAATACATGAAGGTTAACAACCTTTAGTAGTGTCTTAATTTGGACACGCAATACCAAGTTCGTTTGATCATATTGATCTCTCAGTTAATCTCCTATTTCAACAATACTTTTTCTCAAATTCAGATCTTGGTCCCGTTATGGTATCAAATTCTCTTCTTTTTGGAATTTTATGATTTTATCATTTCAAATATTCAAAGGTATGCCAATCAAGTTAAGTTGAGTATCCTGTTCAAGTCAAAGTAAGGCGGTGTGATGGAAAGTTGGTTAGAAAACCCTTAGTACTGTCTTCTGCTGATTCCGAGGACGGAATCCTTATAAGGGGGGTAGATTGTAATATCCCATATTTTCAAATATTATTATTATAATTATTTGGAATTATTTATGTGAATTTTATGTGAATTTTGGTGAATTATCTGATAAGTGGAATTGATGTTTGGGTGTTTATATGTGATATTATTTGAATATTTGAATTTTTATATGTCCAGAATAAAATATAGATAATTGTGATATTTTTCTGGTAATTTTTGGACTGTTAGATGATTTTATATTAATTTATGAATTATTAATTATTTTCTGAATAATTACCAAAATTATTTTATAAAGCCGGGAATCGTCCGACTTCAACTGTTTTTGCGTTTTTACAACCCGAAACTCTTCCGAAAACTCCTTCCTAACCTAATCTGGTAATTCCGGACATTTTCCGTGTTTTGACTTTTTCGATCCGGATTACGGTTTGACCCGTGCACGGCCCGGCGCAATATTTTCGATACGATAGTTATTTCGGTAATCAATAAAACCCGTATTTTCGAGAGACTGGATATTTTTATATTATTCTCGTATATAATATTTTATAAAAAGCTCGGTTTTGATAATTATCCAATTTTGGTATTGAATCGGATCGTTATTGCAGTTACTTAGCGGCTAAGCAACTAATTTAATGATCCAAAATGATCCAAAACGATCCAGAACGATCCAATATTCCATAAATATAAATAGCCTATTTCTTATTTCGTTTATTCCGTTTATTCATTTGCAACCAGTTAAAACACCGTAAATACAGAGAAAAACCCGAGAAAACCGATACGTTCCCGAGAATCAAACACACGAACGAAGGCGTTATCGAACTCCGATTCGGGCGTGCAGCATATCAAAACGAAGCTCTCGGAATCCTCTATCTGAATCAATCATCAGTTTCCTTCCAGAAATCACAGTAATTTTCTTATTTAATTATTTATATTCGAATTATTTGATAATTAAATTACGAATTTTTGTTCTTGATGTTGTTGAGGTGATTTGATGCTTCCATGTTGTAGAGCATGTTTTTCTGGTCAATTTGGTATATTATATGTCAAAAATAGAGTTCAATATCATATAGAAATTAAGGTTTGATTTTCTGAAAATTCTTTGAATATGTGTTCTTGGTGTTCTTGGAGAATTTCGAGAATCAAAGTCAATTTTGAAGGTGTTATTGAACACCAAATCACAAGTATGAATAACCAAAATGAATCACAGATGATTCTCTATCATTTTATATCATCAAATCGTTTCAAGAGTTGTTAAATTTTAAAAACGATTTTTAGGGTAATATTCGAATTTTTGGGGGTTTATGATTTAGTGGGTTTTGATTGTGTATGATGACCTGAGTAGATTGTAATCGTTCTTGGCGTTATTTTGACACTGGAATCATCGTGTTTGGTTAAGGATTGAGTGAATTCGAGTTTTTGCCGGAAAACTCGAAGAAACCGCCGGCGTTAATGGCGATTCTCGCCGGAAACGGAGTCGTGGGGATGATTTTGATACGTCAAATCGTTGTTGTTGTTGCTGTAGTAGACTGGAACTGAACAGTAGTAAGAATTGAGTCAGACGATTCGTAAATCACCTGGATTAGGGTCGCCGGAGTTTGTTCCCGGCCGCCGGAATCTGCACCGGCCGGCCTGTTCTTGAACGACCCGGTCGGGTCAGTTTCGACCCGGGATATAACCCGGTTTTGATCTTAATTTTCCCAAAATCCTATTTTGAAAGTGTTTCTGCATTTTCTGTTTTATTATAATTCAAAAATTCTATTTTTAATTTCTAAAAATTCATTTCTATTTTAAAAATCATTATTTTAATTCTGAAAATTTATTTTAATTCTGAAAATTTATTTTAATTCAAAAATAAATCCAAATTATTTAATTAATTAATTTTAGTGAATAATTAATTATTTAATTAGTCAATTAATTTAAATGTTAATTGATTAATTAATTTAATTAGTTATTAATTAATTTTAATTGATTATTTAATTAGATTTAATTATTTAAAATTGATTTAAAAATTCTGAAAAATAGTTTCGAGCTTTAAGATATTATTTTAAATTATTTTCCAGGCTCGATAAATCTTATAAAATTATTTTAGGGTGTTTGAGCCCTATTATTTAATTATTAAATGATTCGGAGACCGTTTTAATTCCGAAAAATGTTCAAAAATTCATATTAAATAAACCGTTTGTCCGTTTAATATGAAACGAACGCGTACAGACTCAGAAAAATATTCCGCTTTCATTAAAAATACTTTCGAGACCCAAATCCTTTTTGTTTCGAAAGGTCGCTTGTTTTACGAATCATTCTGAATCGATTATTGATCGATAAATCGTATTTTGACCCGATTTCAGTTTTAAACGTATCGAGTCGAACCTTCTGATGAACTGAGTCATATGTGATATGAATTATGTGATACGTGGATTATGTGCTTACGTGCTATGTGAATTATGTGCATATGTGGGTCAAGATTCCTGTGTTTGGCTGATATAATTATGTGTGGGCTATCGTATGGGTAGACGATAGGCTTTTGACGCGTAGTTCGTCGAGTGGTTATCGTTTAGACGATTAAAGTTATATCTTTTAATTATAGATGCGGATCTCTCGAGTTGATCGGGACAAGACGTTGGATAAGGAATGAGATGGAATGGTATTGGGTATCTGGCTTCTAGCAATCGCAGGAGCAGCATATCAGTAAGGTGTTGAAAAGAAGGACGGTGATGTTTTAAGACAGAATGTCAGAATAGATGTGTGTTTGCGAGTGTGACTAACTGCTAAAACTCAAAGGCAAGTACCCTAACCTCACTTATCATTCAAGTGACGTTTAATTCGATTCATATTATGCAAGTATCCCTATCATCACTTATTGTTCAAGTGATATTTATTTTAAATCTTATCATGCAAGTATTGCTTTCCTTATTCAGTTCGGAATAGATAAATGTTTTACATATCGCTGAATTAAATGATTCTGTTTATGCAAGTACTCTTCTGTTGTTCTATGTTCAGAATAGCTAAGTGATTTTACTTATCAAATTACTGGATTTACAAATGTTTTGGGTTTTGAGAAAATGAGTTGGTTTTGCGAGTATTCCTGCCCAAGTAAATGGGGGAATAAAAGTTTTTAAGGGTGTCGAGTATTATGACCCCTTTCAATAAAATGTTTTTAAGATTGGATGGTTGCGTAAGAGGCCGTGACGGCGGTCCAGTGTGAGCTATGTGTTATACAGGATATAACACCTTGCTAGGCCGATATGTGCCTTGGGTGCCCCTTTGTTTAGTTGGATATGCTTCGGCATACCGGTGTTGCTCCGCGGCTGATCACCGGCGGCAACACACCGTCGTTCGAGGATTCCAATCTAAATTATGATATTGTTTTGATATTCATAGAATAAATGATTTATCAACTGATTCTGTTTTGGATTAAAAGTACTGATTCTATTTTGGATTAAAAGTACTGATTCTGTTTTGGATTAAAAATACTGATTCTGTTTTGGATTAAAGTGAATTGTGGTTTTGATTCAGTTTCTTATTTTTGCTGATACTTACGTTGTTGTTAAATATCAAAGGTGGTATTAGTATAGATGATTGATGTTGACTTCAGTATGGAATGTTGTGAGCATCAAAGTTCGTGTTAATATCTAATTTGATATGACAGCAAAATAAGTATTAATTTCAAGAGTTCGGTTTGAGTAAAGTTTATGATTCAATCCATAATCATTGTTTCATGTTATTGTGGTTTACGATATTTCCGTAAACACTGCTTTACGAGTTTTATTCTCGTTATGATTCAAAGTATTGCTGAAGCCTTTCGCTTGAAAATATCAAAAAGAGTTTATAATTCAGCAATTATGACTTTAAATGTTCTGCTCTAATGCAGATATCGGTTTTATATCAAAAGACCCTATATATGCTATAATTATCTTGCTGAGCATTTCTTCCGCTCATACTTGCCTGTTTTTAAATTTAACCTCCAGTGAGGATTAGCTTGCGCTACTTAGCTGCGAAATTCGAGGAAGCAAAGAAGAAGCTCTTGGAAGGTGGTTGGTCCAGGGTTTGCGGACTAGTGTAAGTTTTATTGTGTAAAGTTATTTATATTAGATTATATTATAGTTGTATAATTTATTTGGGCCTAGTATACTTCATTTCGAAGTTATACTAGTGGGTTTAATTGTGAGTTGGAATTTATTGAAAAGAGTTTTAAAAGAAAGTGAGAAAAATTATTTGTGGAATTTGGATTTCTTGTTTCTAGAACTGTAACCTTAAAAGATCTTGGATTAGTTTGGGGGTCATAAATGATAAATATCTTCCGCTGGCATTTATTTATTGATTTAACAGGTTATTTTAGATTGAGATTTCATCGTGACGACCAAATCCTCTGACCCCGGATTTGGGGGCGTTACAGCTCTAGTGTTTCGTGACTCGATCTGCCTTAACAAGATGCCTACGTACCTCTGTATGCCAAGCATCAAGTCGAAAAAATATAGTTTTGATGTGTGGGGTAAGGCCCCTTATATAGATTTTGGGAGTCCTTGAATTGGACTTGGGTTAGGAGACTTTGTGGGCAAGTCTCAGAATTAGAATAGATTTTGGAGTCCTAGGAAGTAGGAAGATGATTCCTTATCCCACGAGGTTCCTTGGAGGTCAATCTACAATGATTTATTTCCCAATTAGGACTCATCTTGTCAACTGAATTATCCCTTATTAATTAATTACGAAATTAATTAATATTTTTGGTTTCGGGCCTTCTCAAATGGGCCTGGTTATTGGCCTAATTCTGATATAATTAATGCCATATCAATTACATATTCAGGCCTTATTTTATTCCCTATCACCGGAGTTGCTGAAAAAAGTCACCGGATTCTGGGTTTTCCAGAACTCCGGTTGATTGTTCTTGGCGACCCGAAAATTTCTTGCTAACCCAATTCTGGCCCATCCAAGAACCCGGTTCTGATCCCCCATAACCCTAAACCCAAAATAATTCCCTGTTTCCAGATTTTCTTTTTAAAATTTATTCAAAATTTGATTTTTAGTTTTAAATATCATTTTCATTTATTCTAAAAATTATTTTTTTAATTCCAACATTGATTTGGTTAATTATTTAATAATTAACTGAATTATGTTAAATTCCCAGAAATTATTTTATTTTATTATTTTTAAAAATCCATATTTGTTTTAATTATTTATAATTTATTTTAATTAATTATTTAGGATTTAATTAATTGATTAATTCATGTAATCAATTAATTTTATTTATAAATAGTTAAATAAAGTATAATTATTTATAATTAAGCAAAATAATTCCTAAAAAAATTATTTTTGAGCTTTTAAAAATTTATATTTTGATATTTAAAAATCAACTAATATTATTATTAATTGTTTTATTCTTATTTTATTCATAGAAAATAAACTATTCGTCCTTTATATACGAAACGAACGTGTATAGACTCAGAAAAATATTCCGCTTTCATTAAAAATACTTTCGAGGCCCAAACTTTTTTTTTTCGAAAGGTCGCTTGTTTGACGAGTCATTCTGAGTCGATTATTGATCGATAAATCATAATTTTGACCTGATTTCAGTTTTAAACATACTGAGTCGAACCTTTTGCGAACCAAGTCATATGTGATATGAATTATGTGATACGTGAATTATATGTTTACATGTTATGTGAATTACGTGCGTATGTGAGTCAAAATTCTTGTGTTTGGCTGTTATAATTATCGTATGGGTAGACAATAGGGTTTTGACGCACAGATTGTCGAATAATTATCGTTTAGACGATTAGAGTGTGATCTTTTAATTATAGATGTGAGTATTTCACGACGATCAAGATCATATGGCATGGATGAAGACTAGAGTTGAATAATATGGAATATTGGAGTGCAGCACTGTATGAGCTGCAGACCAGAGATTTAGAGAAGTAAAAGACGGTGATGCCTTGAGATGCCAGACTGAGATAATTGTGTTATTGCGAGTGTGACTAACTGCTAAAAACTCAAAGGCAAGTATCCCTATCATCACTTATTGTTCAAGTGATATTTATTTTAAATTTTCTTATGCAAGTATTGCTTTCCCTATTCTTAGTTTGGAATAAATAAATGTTTTACATATCATTGAATTAAATGCTTATTATGCAAGTACTCTCTGCTATTCTATGTTCAGAATAGCTAAGTGATTTTACTTATCAAATTACTAGATTTATAAATGTTTTGGATTTTGAGAAAGATGATTTTGTTGCGAGTATTCCTACCCAAGTGAATGGGGGAATAAAAATTTATAAGGGTGTCGATTATTATGACCCTTTTTAATAAAAAAAGGTTTTAAGATTGGATGGTTACTGGTTATAGCGTAGGTGATCGAGACATCGGTCCAGCTGTAATATCTTTTAAGGCGAATATATGCTTTTTCTGGCACCCTATAGGTACCGTATGGCTGTGGGATATGGGTAGTACCTATATTTACGGTATGCCTGCCGGATACCGGTGCTGTTTCGTGACTGATCATCAGGAACAACATGAAATATAATTGGTTCCAATTTAAACTGTTGTTTTCTAAATTGTGTTGATATTCATAGAATAAATGATTTATCAATTGTTTCTATTCTGGATAAAAGGTAAAATACCGTTTTGATTCAGTTTCTGCTTGATCTGGATATTAGGTTGTTGTTAAATATCAAAGGTGGTATTAGTATTGATGATTAATGTTGACTTCAGTATGGGATGTTGTGAGCATCAAAGTTTATATTGATATCTAATTTGATATGACAAAAACAAGAGTTTTAATATCAAGAGTTCGGTTTTGAATAAAGTCTATGATTCAATTCATAATCATTCTTGTTATTGTTGTTTACGATATTTCCGTAAACACTGTTTTACGAGTTTTATTCTCGTCAAGATTCAGAGTATTGCTGAAGCATTTCGCTCGAAAATATCAAAAAGAGTTTTGAATACAGTGAGAAATAATTATCCGATTCTTTAACAATTTTTTTGTTTCAGCAATTATGATTTTAAAATGTTCTGCATTATTGCAGATGTCGGTTTTATATCAAAACGATCATATAGATATATTACAATGGTCTTGTTGAGCATTTCTTTCGTTAATACTTGCCTGTTTTCAAATTTAACCTCTAGTGAAGATTAACTTGCATTGTTTAGCTGCGTAATTCGAGGAAGCAAAGAAGAAGCTTTTGGAAGGTGGTTGGTCCAGGGTTTGCGAACTTGTGTAAGTTCTGTTGTGTAAAGTTGTTTATATTATATTATATTATAGTTGTGTATTTTATAGTTGGGCCTAGTATACTTCTTTTCGAAGTTATACTAGCGGGTTTAGTATTGAGTTGAGAATTGTTAAAAAGAGTTTTAAAAGAAAGTGAAAAATTTATTTGTGGAATTTGGATATCTTGTTTCTAGAACTGTAACCTTAAAAGATCTTGGATTAGTTTAGGGTCATAAATGATAAAATCTTCCACTGGCATTTATTTATTGATTAAACAGGTTGACTTGGATTGAGGTTTCATCGTGACGACCAAATCCTCTGACCCCGGATTTGGGGGCGTTACAGGTTGAATATGATACCTAAAAATTATTTTGATTCTTTTCAAGTTCTTCATTTAAAATGCGGAATTAAAATAAGCACAAACAAATTCGAGGAATATATTATTTTATTAATATAAACCTTGAGTTTGCTGCACTCTAATCGATTAAGATTAGATGAGACAAATTCGATAGCATAACGGTATAGATACAAGCTTAATAAATATTATCTTCAATGGAGCTCTCGTATATTGTAGTTGGTTGCTAAGGAAGATGAATGATTGAATTGATTACATTCATTTAATTAAAATGTAGACTTTCCACTTTTGTACACGTGGCCAAATAAGTGCCAAGTGTTGTAAATGCTTTACAATTATTGCAGCTAAATTATCAAGTCCCACATGTTGATATTAGTCACATGTCGACATGGACCATAGCCTTGAATTTCATATATCTGCATGGATTTGACTTTTGGCCTCCAGAACTTGACATAGAACTTGGCTTTAAACTCAGATGTCGATAGGGAACTTAGCATGTTTCCAAATGTTGACAAGGACCAAGTCTAGTGGTTGAAATGAGACAAGACATTGTCCACATGTTGACGGGAGTCAAAGCTCTGATTCCCTTGGATTTTAGTTATTGACATCAGTCATGTCTAACTTCCAGATGTCGACCAATGTCACATTTTGACATAAAATCTTTTTCTTCCTTTTTATCTCTTCATTCATGAGCTGTTTCAACAACTAATTTTCTTCTGAAAATAATCAAAGCATTCCATTCTTGGTATATTGACGCCTAGTGCACTAGTCTGGTTCACAGACGACTAACATTGAATTGAACATCTTGATTCAATTAATTCTTCAGTTGTTTAACACCTTTAGACTGCGTCTTTGCTTCAAATCACTTGAATCCCTGATCTTCAATATTAGAACCAATCCATTTATTTAACATTGCATGCCCTTTAACATTTTATTCTTCATGAAGGCTTGAACATTGAAATGAACTTTTTCCCTTGACTCTATTACTGACTTGGAGCTTTAGTTCCATATTTTGATTTTTTGTATTAATCCAATCTTCTTTCTTCGGGAACCCTGTGTTTCATAGTTAATATTATTTACCAGTTTATTTTTCATGCTGAGTTATATTTCCTCGGTTACATATATGTTACATTATGCTTTACAAGAAGCATCAATGTCATCATCTCCATCATTACCATCACTTTAGAATGAACTGAAGCTTAATCATCGGCAATTGGCTCTTCAATCTTATGTGCCACTTCACCTTCATCACCAGATTTTAACATTATTTCATCAAGAATCTCTGTATGTGAACCTCAATATCATCATCCACATAAACTTCATACTCAGCTACATCAGTAACATGAACTTCAACTCCTTCAGGAATGTAGAAAAGTTGAAGTGAGCATCAGTATCTGCTGGATCCCTTGCTTGCAAAGGTTATACTTCCAAAACCTCTGTAATGACTAAATGAGTAGGTGATTCAGGGATATAAATAGATGCTAGAATATTAGAATTTGGAATGGACTATTATAAAATTTCTTCTTATACGGTAACATGGATTATATGAGATGGAATTGTAGTATGAATGGATACCTCAGTCAAAACAAGGATTATTACAGGTGGTGAAGACATAAGAGTGGATTGTCCTTATACATGCATGAAGAACATTAACATTTGCACTTGGTGCATCATATAATGGTATATCAGTATTTCCTTGAACAGTCTTACAATCAGAGCCTGTTCCTGATTTATTTTGAGCACCTGCATAAGAAAGTAGGTAACAACTTAGATCTTTATGTTCTTTTAAAGTAGTCTCACTACTTCCCACACCACTCATTTCATGACTTTTGATAGCCAGAGTTTCCTCACATGGATTAACTAAATCTTTTCTTGTTATACAAGACATGCCTTAACATAACAAGACTAAGTCATATTGACAATCCTATGATTTAGTTGACTTGTAATTTTATGTAATATGTAATGATTTTTCTTGAGTCTGTAAAATGTTTATATACACTAAGCTGGAGTATTTTTTAGTAAACAACCAACAAGCTAGGAATAAATCTCTGGAAGAAGATCAAGCCTGATCATAACTCAGAATAAAGATAAGCTGCTTGATGAAGAATAAAGTTGTATATTGAAAAATGGTCTAAGTAAAATGTCAAGAAGTCATAGATCAAGGAATGTCAAGAAGTGTATCAAGAAGTAAATTTGGCCTATAGAGAAGTCACCTCACTTGTAGAGAAATGTAAGAACCCGAATTTTTGACATCGATAAAAGACCTTCATGAAGAGTAATATTGTGGTTTAATAAAAAAAATTGTGGCCACACTATATACGAGTATTTAATTTAAGTTTTCGAGTTGATATTAGGATTATACACAATAAATGAGTGTATGTAAAAGTCTTTAGTTATATAAAAAATCATTATTTCAAGCGATCATATTTTACGAGCTATCCAGGAATACGAGGATTATAATACAACCAAGAGATTTATGAGAATTGGAATTTATAAATATTACCAATTCCAAGTACTAAAATGGTAAGGATTTACGCTAAGAAATTCATACAATGAAATGCTTTTGGAAATTTATCGAACCTTGCATGAAGATCAAAGGATAAGTATTGGTTAACAAATAATAAATAAGAAATCCATGCAATTATATGCAAATTACAAGTACAAAAAACCAAACTAAGTCAACCAAACTAATGCAAGTATAGTTGGGAACAATGTTTCATGCATTAAGGAAAAGTAAGAACATAGTTCCATGTTTTGTTAACTTTATTACTACTTGGCCTTGACATTTCACTCCACCAAGTGCTACTTAAGTAAAAATTCAGCCATGTATCAATATATACACATTGTACAAAAAAATAATCTAAACTTCCAAAGAAAGCCAAGAGGAGCTCTCTCTCTCCCCACCGTTTCTTTCATTTAGCTTTTCAAGAAACAAGGAAGAGAAAAAATTTAAAGATCAAGCTACACTTGCTCATAATTCACCAAATTAATCCATAGCTCCCTTATCATCATATTAAAACAAGGTAAAAGTTTCAAACTCAGCCATGGTGATTTGATTTGTCAAATAAATCGTTAAAGTAGAGAGTGAATAGTAACACTAAAAATTACTTTTTGTTATCTTGATTTTTCATGGAAGCTTAAGGCTTCTAAAGATAGAACAAGCTCTCCCCAAGGATCTTAGGCCCTTATAAAATGTTAAGAAGCTTCAAGAGAGGTATAAATATCATTCACCCTTCGATTTACCAGAGATATAAGCTTAAGTTTAAGATATGTTTAAGTGTATATTGTTTCATGGAGTTTGGAATATAAATGATTAGATGTTGATGATTAAGTGTTATGAGTTGATGTTGATGATGTCTCTTTAGAGCTTATAAACTGAACTTACAAGGAATATATTGGAATTGTTGAATTTTTTGTTGTTTAAAAGATTTAACATAGTTAAAACCGGAAATCGTTACTCGTATAGACGTCTTAATGTCCGTTTCAATTTAGGTCTATTTTACAAATTGTAATTTTAATATTTTTGTATACCACTGGACATGACTATAAAGATATTATTTTATAGTTTGTAACCATTTAAATATTGCTTCAGCACGACTTACCATTTACGAGAAAAGTCCATTTTAGCAAATGTAGTAGAGAAAACCAAACTGCTACCTGGTGCTGACTTTGAGGGTATAATCGAGGCCCTTAAGAATTTTTAAAATTATGAATATTAGGTCCGTAATCAATTGTATAGGGGGTGAATACAGTTTATGAAAATAATTCGATAAAACTTCAACAGAATCAACAATTTTTATATTAAAAGATAAAAATTGATTAAAAACGTACTCTCTCAAAAGGATGAACAAGTATCCTTGAGAGCTGCTAGGTTATGCGAATGATATAACAATGTTTGTGGTGCTTATAGCATGAACCTAATATGTGCTTTATATGAAACACAGTTACACAATCAATAAATAATCCCATTCTATAACAATAAGGAAATGTATTACATATCCATGTATGATTGCTTTTGAGATAAAGTCCTTCACCGCCTTGAATTTCTGCTTTTCTTTTCCTCCTTGAATATCTACTGAAGTGACAAATCCTGATGACATCATCTATAGATCATCAAGTACTGATATAAGTACTGATGACATCACTCTTCAGTAAATACTGATATAAAACCTGATAAGAAATTCTGATAGTTTTTGTCCAGATATCATCAATTATATCTAACAATCCCCCTCAACTTGTGCATTATGAAAATATGTACAAGTTCCAATTGATGATGTCAAAACTATCTAAATACAGTAATCAAGTAAACATATTCATTCTTACATCACTGAATATTGGACTTTACTCTTCATTTTGAACTCTAACACAGTCTGGAAAATCTTCAAGAAACTTCCTCATCAGATTTTCTTCCATTACATCCAAATACCATTGCATCCTCTTTTTGTGTTCTTTTAGTTCATCTAATGATTCATCATTCTGATAGATGGCAGCCCTGAGATTATGTAACTTTGAATTTCCAAGAGATAGATCGTCCAGCTCCAGAAACCCAATTTTATTTCCATCAGGATTAAAAGTTAAAACTTTAGTCCCTAGACTCATTTCTATCTTCGCTCCTCCAATAGGCATATCAACAACATATTTAGTTTGATTAATGTACTTTAGAATGTAGTTAGATTTGTAAGGCATTCCTCTCTACTTTAACGGTATCAGGTTCCTTATGAATGCAGACCATCTGGAAGTTACAGAATTAGTTACCTTGAGAATTATAGAAATAAGTTCAAATTCCTTCCATGGTTTGTCTCTTAACTGTTCTTGTATCAACCTTTAGTTTCTCCCAGACTCCAGAAAATAAATCATTTTCTCTCCAACAAGATCAATAACAACTTGAACTGATATGATCTTCTGTAAGTCTTCAAGCATCAAATTGTCTCCAATTTCTATCAGATTAGCATGCTTTCTTAGAATCAAACCATCTCCTACAGATGGATCAGCATTTAACCTTCCCAGACCACTTATGATTCCGGGTTTTCTAGCATGAGAACTTCCACTGTAAATCTTTTTTAATATTTCAGAAGAATCTCTTCTAGGTGACGGTTTCTTGCTTCCCCATAGCAGCTTCTTCTTCTCTTCAAGAGTAAGTTACGGCTTATCAGAGACTATGTCTTCAGAATCAGGATTTGATAATTCAGCTTGAATTGGGTTTGAAAAATCATCAACATGAGTAGGATCAGAGGTTGTGATTGGTTGAATAACACCTTCTTCTTTATTAACTTGAGCAATGTCAGAGGTTAATTCCAATTTTTCAGCTTAGTCAGCTCCATGAATCTTCCTTCATTGATGAGCTTGACTGACTTCTTCTTCTTCAGCAATTTCATCAGTATCAAAAGATTGAGCAACTGTATAGATTGGATCCATCAGTATTTATGATTTAGTTGCCTTAGATACTGATTTTTTCTTTGCAACAGCTTTGGCTTTAGGCTTTGAAGGCTTGGACTTTTCTCCTATCTTCTCTTTTCCTTTATGACTCATGTCAGCAGTTAAGATAACTTGAGACCTAAGAGATCTTTCAGCCTCTTCCTGACTCACCTCTCTCTTTGGTTGGTTTGTTAGAAGGATCATCTTCATATGGATCTGGAGAAATAACAGCAATATCAGTATTGTTGTCTTCATAGAATTCTTGAAATCTTCCTCCATTTGCCTTAGTTGTTCTAGATCAACTCTAGGATTTGCTTCTCAAAGATTCTTCTACTCACCTCAGAGTCAAATGCTTGAATCTTTTGATCCTTGTAGAATTGAGTTATCCTTCTTCCTTTTACTTTCAGAGTTTGAAGATACTGACTCGGTTCTGCACCAGCTTCTATCTCCAAAATACCTTGGTCTTCATTAGCAGTAGTGACTTGTAAAGTTTATCGAGTTTTTGTAGCCACAGTCAGTTCTTTAACTCTTCTTTCACTTCTCTTACTTTCTCCACCTTGTCTAGATTGAGACCTAGTGATTGCTTTTGATGAACCACTAATTCTAACTAGCTCTTCACCTCTTCTTCTTTCATTATCCTTCTGTCCCCCCTTACTACCTCTATCGGGATTTTCATCATCGGTATTTATCAATGTTAGCTGCTTACATTTAGATTGAACAATTTTCTTCCCCTTTTTGGCATCATCACCAAGAAGTAGAGAAAGAATCACCTCCACTGAATTTTGTACCTATGTAAGTTGTTTAGATATTTGAACTTGCTTAGCTTTCAATCTAGCTTGATTGGATTCAATTGTAATTTGTCTGGAAATAATTGGTGCAGTTTGCTTCTAAATTTCCGGATGAGTAGTTAGCCTTGAAGCAATCAATGATTCTTTGATCTGATTGATTTGGGAAGCAGTTGCTTCTTGAGCTGTATGTAAGGATCTGATAGCCAGAGTAGATGCTTTCAAATGAGTCAGTATATCAGGATTTTGAATTCTCTGTTTGGCTGTTTCCAGATGTTCAACAACATTTGTTCTGAAAATAGGATATTTATGATCTTTCCATTTAGCATTCCAGATTGCATCAAAATAATCATGTTTCTTCTTGGCATATGACTCCTTCAGCTTCTGTTGCCTCACATGAGTAGGCATATCTTCAGGGAAAAAAGATCATCCTCGGGATCTATAAGAGCATTTGAAATATCAGCTTCTTCACCATCATTAGATTCTTTATTTGCAACTAGATCTTGAACTATCTGTTGAACTTCATCACCAGCTTCAGCATGTAAGATACAATCAGAAATTGGTGTAGTATGTGATCCAACATCTTTTGAAGCTTCCATATCATCAGTAGTTAACTCCACATCTTCATGAATTATAAATAAATGAACTGGAGCTTCTAAATTTACTTCTAGAGCCTCAGTTCCTGTAGAGTGCTGTGGTGACCCTATATTGGATGAACCTTTATGAATGGATTGTTGTGCTACTACATCTTCAGCAACAACAGGGATTACTTCAGGTGGCGGAATAGTAGATTGAATGGATTATTTTTCAGCAAAAACAGGGATTGCTACATGTGGTGGAATAGTAGTTTGAATGAACTGCAGGAAAGTATCAGTAATTAGACCTGCAGGGAGATTATTAGCACTTTGTACAACAAAGTTTATCAAAGGGTCAACAGACTGTTGTTCAGCGGCTGTTTCTTATGTACTCTATGCACCTGTAAAATATAACAATTATCATTTAATATCTATATTCTTCTAAAGTAGTCTCACTACTCCTCACACCACACAGCTCATAACTTTTAATATTCAAAGTTTCCTCACAAGGATTACTAGATCATGTCACTCATCTGCCTCTCATTTTGCTAGGAAGGATCCTACCTCTCTTTAATTTTATTTTTCTCTAAATCTTTTCACACAACTCACAGAAAAGCTCAGATAATTTGTCCTACAGGATAAGAGGTGGCTAAAGAAGAGTGGTATATGGTCATACAACTAAGATAGTCTCCAGATGAGTTTTGAGAACAAAATATTTGCAACCAAAAATGTAAAAGTATTTCAAATTTGGATTATTTCCCTTCACCATCTCAAATGGTGTTTTTCCATGTCTATTGATCAATGTGTGATGGTGTTTTTCAAATTTGTGTGAAGCAAGCAGTTTGCATAGCCTCAACCCAGAAGTAGGTAGACAATCTTGCTTCCTCTAGCATGGTTCTTGCAGCTTCTATGAGAGTTCTATTATTTCTTTCAACAACTTCGTTTTATTGTAGAATTCCAGGAGCATAAATTTTTTATTTTATCCCCTTAAGTTTGCAGAACTCTTCCATAGAACTATTCTTGAATTCAGTTCCATTATCACTTCTGATGATCTTTACTTTGTATGTTGATCCTTTTTCCAGCTTTCTTACATGATCAAGAAGAATGTATGGAGATTCATCCTTGGTGTACAGAAAATACACTCATGTGTATCTTGTATATTCATCAACAATTACGAGTGCATACCTCTTCTTGGCAATTGACATAACATTTACTTGACCAAAAGAGATCAATATGAAGTAGATGATATGGTTCAAGAATGGAGGATTCAGTTTTACTCTTGAAAGATGTTTTCCTTTTGCTTGGCTTTCTGGTATGAGTCTCATGAGCCATCAGGAGTAAACACTGCATTGGGTAATCCTCTCACAAGATCTTTCCTCAAAAGTTCATTTATATTGTTGAAATTGAGGTGAGAAAGTCTTTTATGACAGTTCCAGTTGTCTTCCACAGATGTTCCACTAAGTAGACAAACTTCTGATTCATCAATATTTGTGGAGACCCTGGCTTCATATAAACTACCATGTCTTACACTAGTCATTGCAATCTTGCCATCAGTCTTACTAATAATTTCACAATGTTCCTCATAGAAGTTTACATGGTAGCCTCTGTCACAGATTTGGCTCACACTGATCAGATTATGCTTGAGTCGTGCAATTAGAGCTACATTTTCAATGATGACATTTCCAATTTTCATTTTGTCCCAAGATTTTTCCTAAGTTTCCATCTTCATAAGAAACACTTGGGCCAGCTTTCTCCTCAAATTATGATAGCAGGGATTTATAACCAGTCATGTGTCCTAAGCATCCACTGTCCAAGACTAGAGTATTCCTCTGGTTACCCTGCAATCAGTATTTGAAATCAGTTAGTGTTTTAAGGACCCAGACTTTCTAGGATCCTTTGGCCTTTTTAAGTTTGTTAATATATGCAGCATAAGACTTCTTATCAGAGTTTATGTTAACATCTTTACTATCAGTATTTACACATGCAGAAACATATTTTACTTTATTTAAAGAGGGTTTCATTTCATAATAATCATGATATAAACTGTGATATTCTTTACATGTATAAATAGAGTGCCAAACACTCAATGAAAACAAGGACTTTGTGGTTTATATCTAACTGTTTTATTCCTAAATTCTGATTTGGGAGGAACATTATTTATCTCTTTATTCTTCCTGCAAGAATTAGCAAGATGATTAGCACTACCACAGTTGAAACATTCATTTCTAGGTGCATTAGGAGGAGTTACGTAATTACCATTCTTATTAACACCTACCTTGCCATTTTTATTTTTCCTAGGCCTTTTCTCCTTGATTTTTATGTGTAAATCCTTCAGCTTTTGCTTGAGCTGTTTCTGAGTCATTAAACCAATATTTACTGACTTTGTGTGAATTTGTTCACTCTTATCAACAATTAAGTTTTATCTAGGTGTTGAGGTAAAACCTACCTCATTAACTGATTTAACAACATCATCACTTGGATTAAACTTAATGGTCTTGAACTGAACCTTATTCAGTATGACCTAAGCATCGGTATTTACTGGTTTATTTTTCTCAGTTTCTTTTCCACTTTTTTTTATCAGAATTAGATCTATTAGCATATCCTAATCCTGATCCGCAACAACCATTCTCTAAAATTTCCTGAGTTGTGTTTCCTGAATTAGTCCAAAGTTTAATAACTTCTCTTTCTTTAGCTAACTCCTTCTCTAGATAAGCATGTTTTTCTAACAATTTTTCTTTAACATAAACAACATTATCTCTTTCTTTTTGAATTTCTAGCATGGAAAGCAACTCAATTTCTAGGTGATCATTCCTTTTCTTTAACTCAGAGTTTTCCCTCTTAATTCCATTATTCTCTAAGGTTTGATCCTATAACTAACATACAGAGATTTAAGAAATAATCTTAATTCATATATATCATCAGTATCAAAAGCAAGGGTAGTCTGAGGTACCTTTAATTCGGCATTGTCAGCCTCAATATCACCATTTTCCATGAGAGCATAATTGACCCCATCATCTGAATCTGATGAATCATCTCAGATTTTATTCTTTGAGATCAAGGCTTGTTTCTTCTCAGCTTTGAGTTTTCTACAGTTAGTTGCAAAGTGTCCAATTCTATCACAGTTGTAGCATCTTTCCTTTGACTTGTTTTACAAACTTAAATTTCTTTCATTCAGTACTTCTCATGTTGTTCCTCTTATCAGAGTTTGAGGAACTGGAACCTTTTTTGGAAAATCTTCACCCTTTTTTGAAGTTCTTGTAGACCATCTTCTTGAAGCTTTTAACCAGTAGAGCAGCCATTTGTTCCATGTCTTCATTGTTGTCATGATCATTGTCAGTATCTGATTCACTATCAGTATTTGAGTCATCATCAGAGTTTGATGATTCAGTATCTGACTTTGCAATCATAGCTTTTCCTTTGGAGTAGTCTTTTCTTCTAGCTTTCTCCTTTGGCTTCTCTTCAACTTTGAGTGCAACTGGTCTAGACTTAGATCCTTTTCTCTTGCTTCTTTGCTCCATCTCTAGTTCATGAGTTTTCAGTATTCCATAGATCTCATCTAGAGGTGTTTCATCAAGTTGATAGTTATCCCTTATTGATGTGACCTTAAAGTCACACTTTTCAAGGAGTACAAGTCGAAACTTCAAGTTTGAGTCCTCTAAATCATATTCCTTGTCGACAAGAGACAAGTCATTCAATAGCTTCTGAAATATGTCATAGGTCTCAGTTAAGGACTCATTATCTCTTGAGTCAAAGTGCTCGTATTCTTGAGTAAATATTGTCCTCATGTTCTCCTTGATAGCATTTGTGCCTTGACACTTTACTTCTAAAGCATCACATATCTCTTTTGTTGTTTTACATCCAATAACCCTATTGGACATAATACTATCAAGACTGTTGTGCAAGATGTGTCTGACTTTTACATCCTTCATAATAGATGAAAGATCTTTAGGAGAGTAGTCCTTCCTTTCTTTGTCAACCATCTTTTCTGATTCTCCTGCAACAGAAACATCTACCTTCATTGGTTCATGAGGACCATCATAAATCCTGCTTAGATATTCATTTCTTCAGCTCAAGCCACAGACACTGCTACTGATACAGTGCTTACCCCTCCTAACTCTCCAATAAAGCTACATATGATGCTAAAGAATAAACTGACAACTCTGAGATAGATATTCACAATTTGAATATACCTCAAGTTCTTTATCTGGAGGCTCCAACTACTGAAGCTCATCCATCTACAGTCAAATCTCCAATCTTACATGCTGAGATACCATCTACATCAAAGAGACCAGCTCTGGAGATAAATTCTGATGATCAGAATTTAGATGATGTTATTCTTGAATCTCCAGTTGCATCACACACTCTTGTACTGTCAAAAAATGATGAAACTTCTTCAAGTTCCGGAGACAGTATTTTTGTTAAAACTCCTGTTCCTATTCTGGGAAAGGAAGCTTTGGTGAAGAAATTTGTTAGACAGTATGCTCCTGCACCTTAGGAAGAAACTCACAGGGGAGTTGAGTGGACCAAGAAGTGGAATGAATCAGATTTTATTCCATGCACCAAAATTCTGACAGAGCAAGTATCAAAAGGTGATGAGTTATTATCAAATTCTGATTTCAAGACTCAACACAAGGTTACAGCTATGAGTGCAAGAAGTCTTCATGGTCTACATTCTATTACTCATGCTAAGGTTGATACACTCAAGGAACAAGCTGATAAGCTAGATCTACATCTCAAGCTTGACAAGAACAGATATATCAGACCTACTCTTAAGAAAATTGAAGTCATTGAGAAGATTCAAGAGAAGCAACAGGCCCAAATTGATGAGGTCCTGACTAACCAAGTTTCTCAGAAAGCTCAATTGGAAGAAATCTAATATTTAGTTGAACTTCTTCTTTCTCTCTTACTTCCTGATGATGCCAAAAGGGGGGGGAAGGTAGTTAAGTCCAAATGCTCACCTACTCAAGTACTTAATAAGAAGGATGATAAAGGTGATGACCAGGGAAACTCTGAAAAGAGTAGAGGTCAAAGAAAAGTTCAAGGAAAATCTTCTATACAGAACAAGTTAAGTTCTGATGTTGTGAATGCTCAAAGTCTGAAGTCAAGTGCTGACAAACAAAGTCTGATGTCAAGTTCTGATATTCTGATTCAGTCAGGATCAAAAGACTCTCAGAAGTTTATGCAAACTCTGAAGCTAAAAGGGAAGCAGACTATTGTTTATTACAAATATCCTAAAATCCAGACACTTGATGAGGAGATAACAAGAAGATTATTTCTGAAACACAATCCAGGAATGGATTTAGAAGCTCTCAAGGAGGAAGAAGCTAGATTTGCAACTGAGAAGACAAATCTTAAGTCTAAAGCTTCTGATGCAAAGAAACCTCCAAGGCCTAGGGAAAAAGGCATTGTGATCAAGGAAAAGTCAAATTATGAAATTTCAAAGTTCAAGACTAGATCACAGACTGAGAGTGATCCCAAAGACAAAGGGAAAGGAAAAGTTGATAAACCAACCAAGTCACTGGAGATGAAAATTCCTCAAGTTCTGATGAAACCAGTGTGCAAAATGGTTCAGGTAACTGATGATAATCTTGTTGAAGATGAAACTGTTCAAATTCTGAAAAGAAGAAAGATAATTGAAGAATCTAAAATAACCTCTGACATTGCTCAAGTTGTTCAAAATGAAGGACAACAAGTTATAGAAGAAAGAGCAAATTCTGATCAAGCTATCAAGACATCAACTACTGACAATGTTCAAGTTGATTTGAATAAAATGACAATTGCTGATAAGAAGAAGCTGTTATGGAAGAAAGCTACTCCAGTTGAACCAAAATCCAATCTCATGATTAATCAACTCGCAACATTTGGGTTGAGAGCCAAGAAACCAAGAGATAGAGCTGGATAAGGTTTTGACGAAGAGAAGATTCAAACAGGAGTAGAAGTTACTCTAAGAGATCCTTTCATGTTGAAAGACAAACCATATGAACAAATCAAACAAAAGTAACTTGACAAGGTGTTGTCTGCTCAAGTTGTGATATATGTTCATGATAAGGAGAATCTTAAGGAGAAATTGATTTTTTTTCTCTATGATGGATTAACTTACAGACTAGCTGATACTGATGTGCTAAAGAAATCTGTTAGAGAACTTCAACATATTCTTTATCTTCTGGAAGTAAAATCTGATGTTACAAGAAGATGGTTAGAATACATTTTGAAGGCTATAAGAGATCTACTCAGAATCTCTGGTACAAAGACTTCTCATTACATTCCAATGATTACTGAAGATAATGGAAGAGAAATTCCTATGCTGAAGAATTCTGCTAAGGTGGAAGTAATTCTGAAAGGAAAATGCTTATGTTATAATGAAAACTCTTCACATCCTAAAGGTATCAGACTTGGTAATGGACTTGAAAGAACATCCATTCAAGCTCTCAAAACATCCATTTATCAGATTGGTGATAGTAAAGAAGAAGAACTGATGCAGGTCAAAGCACAGTTAGTTGAAGTTCTGAGGAAAGCTGAAGATAAGCTGGTGAAAGATTTTGTTAAGAATCATTAAGGATTCAGATTGATCCAGTGATGTTGGTAAAGCTGGATGTTCTGTAAGTTGTAATTGATAGTCTTATTAAACTCTTATTGCATTTGAACTTAAATGTTTTTGACATCATCAAATCTATTAACTTGTATATTCTTGCATAATTTACAAGTTGGGGGAGATTGTTGGATATATTTGAGATGTCATGTCTAATATGTTTCATGTTTAGTTTTCAGATCTTAACAAACAAGAAATATCAGTTCTTACTGGAATCAGTACTTACTGAATGTCAGGACTTAATGTCATATCAAGACTTAAGGTCATATCAGAACTTAAGTACGAGAGGACTTACAGTTAAGGAAGGAAGCTGATTAACAGTAGAAGATCAAGACCAATACTAGAGAAGATATGCAAGGAAAGAGTTAGAGGACTAGAAGAATTATATAAGATATCTGATTGATATATTTTAGGAGACAGAATTATATTCCATATCAATTAGAAGTTATCTTGTAACTGTGTACTATATAAACACAGACATAGGTTTACACTATATGTGTTATCATTATCGAGAAGATCATACATTGTAACCTAGCAACTCTCGTGATATTTGTTTATCACTGAGAGAGGATAGTTCCATTATAACAGAGTTTATTATATCGAATACATCTATTTTCTGTTACTTGTGTTCTAAATCGATTTGATTGTATTAAACACTGTATTCAACCCCCTTCTACAGTTTTGTGTGACCTAACATTCAGTACAATTGATCTTGATTATGACCATTTTCCCTTGCTTCTCTATTCAATCTCAAGTTCATGAGTCTTGAGCATCCCATAAGTCTCATCTAGAGATGTATCTTCAAGATCATAGTTATCTGTTATGTATGTGACATTGAAATCCTATTTTTTAGGAAGAGCAAAGAGAAATTTTAAGTTAGAATCTTCTGAATCATACTCTTTGTTTACAATTGACAGATTGTTCAATAATTTTTGAAACTTGTCATAAATATCAGTTAATGACTAATAAGCTCTTGAGTCAAAGTGCTCATACTCTTGCGTGAGTATTGTCCTCCTGTTTTTCTTGATGGTTGATGTACCTTGGCACTTTACCTCCAAGGTATCCCATTTCTCTTTAGCAATTTTACATCCAATACTCCTACTGGACATGACAGTATCCAGAGTGATATACAAGAGATGTCTAACTTTTGCATCCTTTATGATAGAGACCACATCTTCAGCTGAATAGTGCTTCTTTTATGTGGGAACCATCTTTTCTAGTTGCCCAGACAATAACAACTAATTTCTTTATCTTGCGAGAACCATCATAAATACTGTCAAGATACTCAGGATCCGTGACTTCAAGAAACTTTGTCATCTTTACAAACGAGCCGAGCCCACTTAAACGAGTTCGACTAGGGCGAGTTCGCGAGCGGCTAGACATGAATTATAGCTCTAAACACATATGTACTTTTTTTAAAATCTAACTTGAAATTAAATATTTATATTAAAATTTATTAAAATTAAACACATATACAACATCAACAAAAATATAAAAATTACAAAAAACAATTATCATGTGTCCGAGATATTAGATATGCATAATGTATTAGTTCATTGATTTTGATTTTATGAAATCACAATAATTACATATTGTTTGGGTACGTGTTGACAAGTAAGGTAAATATATTTCTTACGATTACAACAAATTGTTAAATTATATCTACAAGAATGTTGCAAAATTGAGCGACATGAGCTAGGAATGTAGCAGAATTGAAGATGGGATAAGCGATCGTAGTTTGGACGAAGGAAAGTTTGATTTAATTTGTTAGGACGTTTTTGTCCAATTTTGATTAGAATTATTTAGCTTAAAAAAAGAGATGGATTCCCTGCAAAAAAAATAAATGTAAGTAGTAGATCCAAAGAATAGTGTATGTATGACAGTGTGTGTAGTGTGCAATCCGAATTCTCCTTCATTTCCTCCAACCTGTCCGACCGGAGGGGGTTAGATCTATTCACCTCATAATAAACTTGAAGAAACAAGGAGGGGGGTATGTTTAAATTCCTTCAAAGCGTGGTAGTCGGATCTGGCGCGACCTTAAAGATCTTCCCTACATTATCTGTGAACCTTATTCTTCTGATTGGGGCTCCTGGCTTCATTCTCCTGCTACATCCAAGGTTATGTCCTATTCATTCATTTTATCCCTCCTTCATTGGCCCTTCAACTTATAATTTTAAATTGAAAAGTGTTGTATAAGTGATATGAATTTCATAACTTAAAGTCATTTAAGTGTTTGGATAAATCTAAGTATAAATTATTTATAAGTTGATAATGTGTTTGGTAAATTATTACTTATAAGTCATAATTTTTTTGGAACAAAATAAATATAAATTATAAATTACATGAAATAATAGTTTTAATCCTTAAATATAAAATTAAGAAGATAAAATTGAAAAAAAAATATTTGATTTTTTATGATTTTTTGTACTTGTGCACATATTTTTGGGTCAATTGAAATGTTGATGGATATTTTGGACCATACTTATAAAGTTAAACAAATAAACAAAAATATAAATATGATTTAAATAAATAAACAAACAACTAGTATTTAAAAAATAATATAATTTTAATATATAAATATAATAGGATAAAATTTAAAAACAAAATTAAATATACTAGAATTTGAAACTAAAAAAATAGAATGGGATGGAAACTGAGAACGAGAAAGCAGGGTATCTCCACTTTCCCCATTCAGCACATAAGCCCTAAAATATGAAGAATATTTCTTTTGCCCAAACAGTGTGGAAAAATCTCAAACCCCATTACTGGCCATTTAAGTCGGAACGTGAGGTACCCAAACAGGCACATTATTAAGTCTATCAAACATTTGTAATTATTCAACACCATGGCTCTTGCAAATCTTCATTTTCACTTAATAAATTGGGTATATTCTTCTAAATGGAACTATCCTAATCATATGGTGAACTCAGAACATTAACATCCAAGGACACATTACTCTAAGTTCATTACTCATACTTCCTCGCACTTAACAACAAATGATTCTATTGTTTACGTACATCAACAGATTTTATGGTTTTCAACTTTCCTGCTATACCTAGTTCCGTGAAACAGTGTAAACATATTTATGGTTTTCAATTTTCCTACCATTACTTAATCTGTATTTAAACCAGTTCCTTGAAGCAACTAAAATCATCATGTATCATCACCTTCATCATCATCATTATCATTATCTTACTATGTTACACAGTTCTGGTAGTTTGTCATTGCCGTAGTCTTTGTTGGTAATATGTAAGCTGTCTCCGATACCAAGGGTGAATATATACGACGCTTTGAGTCGTTTGGCAGTGAATTTATCACTTGAAAATGGGATTGAATATCTTTTTTACCAACATTTATTTCCTTTCTTTCTGTGGTGGGTAGTTTTTGAACTAATAATTGTTAAAATTTCCAGGAGGATGGGTCTCCGGTATCGATATTTTCTCTATCAGGGAGCAGTACTAATGATAGGCATTATAATAACTCAAATTTTTGAGACCTTGTAAAATGTTTAATGAATAGTAACCCTGAAGGACGGGAAAAACTTTTGAGCCCATACTATGTAGTGCATGAGAAAATGAGTTTTGGAGTTAATATTACGATTATACGTACTAAATGAGTGTATGTAAACGCTATTAGTTTTCGAAGAAAATGAACTTTGAAAAATGACAGTATTTACGACTCATCGAGGATTACGGGAATCAAAATATAATTACGAGATTAAAACCCTACGGATTTATATTAAAGTAGGATAAATAAAAATATAAGGAATAAATACAAAAGGAATTACATTGCGAACCATTTACGTGTGAGTATTACGAAGAACGTTTAAGTAACCGAGCGAACGCGTAAACGATTAAATAAACGTAATGCACTAACTAAACCACGATAAGGAAGTAACCATGGTTACTTCATCAAATAGTGATTTAACCATAGGATGATCAAGCTAGCTAGCAAAATAGTGTGCTAAGGAAGCTAAACCTTGTAGTTAGATTGTAAGCTAGCAAGCTACAAAGATTTGTCCCTAAGATTTTCAACCAAGAATCAATCTAGAATGCGATACTAGGAGAATAAAATCAATTGCAAAGATATCACCTCATCTTCCTAGAAGCAACCTAGCAAAGCATCCAAGAGAAGCAACCAAGAGTAGTATAAATACCCCCCATCCCAATTGCTTCCATTCGGCAATTTGAAGAAAAAAAAGGGGAATTCAAATTCAAATCTCCAAGTTCTATCTCTTGTAAAATCATCCAATTAATTCTCAAGCCTCCTAAAAATTTAACAAAGGTAAGAAAATTCTTTCATCTCTTTTTATCAAGGTTTGATGGGTGGAATAAATTCAAGAAACTCACTAGTGAATAGTATGAATAGTAACCTCTCTTTGGTTTCTTGATTTCAATGGTGGTTTTAGGTTCTAAAAGTCATACCAAGCACTTCCAAGCCTCCACCATCCTCAAGAACACATCTCAAGCTTTCAATAAAGGTAAAAATCTTTGGCCCAACTTTATTTAAGATTCATTTTAAGATCCATTTAGTATGTGGTAGTAAACCTAGTATAATTAGTGTTATTGGTGAAATCTTGATGATTAAGTTAAATAGATTTAAGGTTGGTTGTTTTTGCCTCAAGAACATGATGTTCTTGAGAGGAGTTTGTGTATTGATAATGATATGATGATTTTTGGTGGTTGTGTTAAGAGTTAGGGCGTAAACGAAACCCCGATCGTAAACGTAACTCTGTTAAAACCAACAAATCGTAACTTTAAGTTTCTGCAGAAAGTCCTGAAGTTGAAACTGCAGTTTCTTTAAAAATACACTTTTTTTAGGATATACAATGTTATAAGAATCGTTTAGGCACTTGAATAACTTGATTCCGATTTACGGGTCAAACGTTATGGTCGTTTTACTAAAAGTGATTTACGCGACAAAAACTGCTACGAATCACGAACTTTGAAAATATAAAGGATACACTTAAACGAGTTCATAAATCATGAAATTTTTACAGAGAGTAAAATATTTAGTTTCCTAACTTCCATAAAAATTTCAAGAAAAAATAATGATTTCTCAATTTTATAAAAATATCGGAGCCGAGACCGCGCAAGTAGAAACTGTGAGAATCCATAAGCGGAGCCGACGGCGATAATAAGAATGAACCTAAGATACTTAGGAAAATGAAGTGACCATAATGTGAATATGACTTAAAGGAATGATAAGGGTAGTGTAAGTTGAGAGGGTGCATAATAAGTAGCGCATGAGTGCGGGTTGCCGTAAATTAGAACGGAACCTAACGAAATGAAATGTGTTTATGGTTATAGATTTCTTAGCGGAATCTAGAGCATCCTCCACCTCGAGATACCCAGGAAAGTTTCCGAACCCAACTCCATTTTTAATATTGTGTTGTCAAAGAATGGTTTTATTATCATTGCATAAATACCATGTTTGTCATGATACGTAGTTGTTGAATTTTCGCATAATATAGCGATGTTGTATGATAAGTATAAATAATGAAATGTTATTTTGCTTAAAGCGTGACGTATAATATAAGACCGAGAGTCGGTCGGGATTTAAGGTAAAACCCGGAAATCATTCCGGTGATATTATAGGACAGTTATAAGTCTATAATACGTTTTAAAAGGGACTTATCATCCACTTACGAAACATTAAAACACCTCGAACTTTTATTAAAACGATTTCCCAACGATCATATTCCCTCAAACTATATTTTATGGTTCGAATAATAAATACTATATACTTATTCCTTATTATGGGAACAGTATGCTCCAACATTTATTTATTTTAAACCCGATTAATCACTATAGATTATTAATTATGGAGACACAAACTAGTTGAGGAATATTATTTTAAATATTATTTTAGAGAGTGAACTCATTCGAGGTTTAATTATTTATCGATTATCATTTAAATATTTATTATTTATTAAAGGGTTTATTATTGATTTGAAAATCATAGATCCTGATTTAAAATATACTTTCTGAGTTTAGAATTTCATTCGAATAATTTCAGATCGTCGGTGAACATTATCCCGACTTATTTAATATTTTGAATGTAGTTTCAAAGAGAACTTTTCCCCTTATTAATTATCAATTGACAACGGTCAACTCACATCCTTAGTACTTCCTCCGAAATTCTCGGAAGTACGTATATACATATATATACACTTATATCTTAGAGAGATAAGTTGTTTCTATCAACAAGCAAAATGCTTGGGGAATTTCGATTTGGTTTGAGTTCTCGAGATTGATAGAATTCTTTTAAAGGACAAGGGAGGGGTAGACTCTGGTACTATATTGCTAGATGGACTACCAAAGGTACCACGGGCGAAGGTACTCAGTGTACTCAGGAACTTGTGAAGTATGTGTATACCCGAAAATGGTACACATAGCCCGAATGCGGCAAGGGTGATAACCGGGATACGAAGGTGTCGTCCTTCTACTAGTAGAAAAGGTTACTATTATCGTATTACGACTGATCATCGTATACAGTGGCTCCAACGAGTGTCCTAATTCTTCCAATTAGAATTGTGATGCAATATCGTAACCCAAGCCTAGGTGATGGGATTACTATTAAGGTATTCGCAGGATATTAAAATCCCTTAAAGAATTGTTTTCATAAGAAGGCGTGTATCACCAAGGAAAATTATTTTCGAAAAAAATATAATTATCATATATGATGTTATCATACAGTCATTTTCATACTGTACTTTATTATGTTGGGCATTATAGCTCACACTTATTTTCTTAAATTGACACAACACAACAATGAATCAAGATGCCTGCCATGAGAACCACGGCCAGGAAATGGGTAGGAAATGGCCAGCTGTTCCGTAGATTGTTTGGTGTTGTACCACAGGTAGTCAGAATAAGTTGGATTAGTTTTCAGCTGTTTATAGTTCGGCTTATTTATAAGTATGACTTATTTAAGGTAAGAAACAAGAAACGTATATTTGGCCGGCGGACTAGCCTTACTTAAAGATTCCTCCCCCGTAAGATTAATTACTTTTGGGTTGTAATAAATATCACCTGGTGGTTGATAATTACTCTAGTTATGATGGTTCGTTTCCAAGATAATAACCTGTAAGTGTGTGTGTGTGTGATAAGTGTGGGGTCGTAAAGCATGAGTATATATATATTGTAGTGTGAGTTGTGTGAGTTTAGATGGTGTGGCTTCCGAGACTCCTGACCCCGGGTTTTGGGGCGCCACAGAAATGGTATTAGAGCCTCAGGTTATCAAATCTTAAAAATGATAGGACATAAAATACATAGACATAAGTATAATAAAATAATCAAAAAGAGCTCAAGTCGAGTTCGTCGTCGGGCAACACGGGTAGTCTTGACTGTTTTACCCTCAAGGGAATTCCAGCTCTAAGTTAATAACACCTTGCCTATTGTGTCAGGTACTAGTGGAGCCTAGGAGGGAGGTTGATCATGTTGATGATGTCATGATTCCTGAGCGTGACCCTATTCCCTAGCCAGAGAGTCCACCCATTGATGATTCAGAGGATGACCCTACTGAGGATTACCTAGAGGAGGAGACTAACTTTCATGTCCCCATAGCTAATGGCGTAGTATGGAGGGATGTAGAGATGTACCCTCACCAGGCTATTCGCTCTCCTACACTACCCCCAAGGATCCAGAGCCCTATGCCCTATACTGATGATGATGAGGAGGAGGCGATACGTGCACAGTTCCACGAGGTTCATGGCATATCCTCTAGCGACCCAGATTCACCTCTACCACCACCGGCAACCATGCATGTAGCCGTACATGACTGGGTAGTGGGTCATCTTAACGCTGAGATCACTGCGGCATCTTCTCACATTGCGGAGTTATGCTAGGCACTGACAGCTGAGAGAGCCACCCGACTAGGATACCCAGGAGATTTCAGAGCTGCTTCTCCATCCATAGCCCACAGAGAGATCGATGGGATCGAGCTCCGTACCAGGGTTCAGATGAGAATGACAGCAGTGGGAGGATATATCCTGGTAGTTGATGCAGAGCTGATGATTACAGGAGCGATGAGGAGGGTGCGTGACCTCACTCGCAGTGATAGTGACTGAGTGACTAGTGTCTAGATATGGACCTTGAAGAAGGCTGGGTGACTTGTCACCAATTTTGATAGGATAACTAGTAGTAGATAGCGTTCCTAACCCTTCAGGGTACACGGCTTATGTATTTTCATTTCAGTATTCAGAACTAGTAGTGATAGATTGTAATCAGGCATGTATAAACTCGGCTAGTTGTTTCATCCCCAAGATATAAGTGGGAGATCTTATTAATATATATCTAAGCAATTATTAAGAAATGATGTCTATATTATTGCACTTTATAAAAACCTTCTAGATAATAAATGACATGCTTACATATGAATAAAATAATCCAACTGTTATAATTACAACTATGTTGACCAATTTTTAATAACAGAACAATGCCACCCCGTAGAAGAGGAACTAGGGACAACCCGCAGAATCTGTTAACCAACAACGAGGTGAACCTGACCCTGTAGTGAATGAGGAAAGTGAACAAGACCTAGATTATAATGAATATGATGAGGAAGAATATGTAGAAGAAGAGGCTGAGGATAGCCATCAGGGAGGGAACCCCATGAATGAATTTATGGAACTGCTAAGAGCAAATCTGAAGCAATAGCCTATTCCACCACAGCCACATGCTGCCCAACAGACTGCAGCTACTGCCTTTAGAGCCTTCAAATCTCTCAAACCCCCAGAGTTTCTAGGATCTGCCGACCCCGTTGAAGCACGGGCTTGGCTCAAAGAGATAGAAAAGTCCTTCGAGATACTAGGTGTTGAGGAACGACACAAGACTATTTTCGATTCTTACATGCTGAAAGGAGAAGCTAACTACTGGTGGGAGTCCAAACAAAACCTAGAAACGGAAGCTGTGATTCCATATGATAGATTTACCCGACTGTTCTTAGACAAGTATTTCCCTAGGTTTATGGAAACCCAGATGGAGATTAGGTTTCTGGAGTTGAAACAGGATAAGATGACTGTGGCAAAATATGAGGCCAAATTTACTGAGTTATCGAGATTTCTGCCTGAGTTCATGAATACCGAATGAGAGAAAGCGCGAAGGTTTCAGCTTGGTCTGAAACAGTGGATACAGAACCGAGTAGCAGTGTTAGAGCTGACAGACTATGCCACCTTAGTGCAAAAAGCCTCGATTGTTGAAGCTGGCAGTGAGCAGAGTGTGAAGGAAAAAGAAAATAGGAAAAGGAAGATAGGAAGCCAAGGAATAAGAACCGGGAATAGGAGCCTTCCAATCAGGTTTGTCAGGGGAGCGGTGTCCCAACCTGCACGAGGTCCCGGATTCAGAAAGGCCCCAAGCGAGAGTGTTGGCCAGGACGGCGGACAATCTAGGGTAACATTTCATAGCCAACCCCGCGCCCTAATACCAGAATGTCAAACCTGTAAGAAGAGACACCTTGGAGTGTGTACCCAGACAAGAGCCCCTCTGAGATGTTACCGGTGTGACCAAATCGGACACCTTGCCAACAACTGCACCCGGCCCAATGTAACGTGTTTCCAATGTGGAAAGGTAGGACTCATGAGAAATGATTGCCTAATGTTGAAGCCCCCAGCCTCAGGGATGAGCAAAGCTGCATCCAACCGACCCCCAGTTGCTAGGACCTTCAACATTACTGTTCAGGATGCTGTCTGAAACACTGACGTGATAGCAGGTACCCTTTTGTTAAATTCCGAACATCCAAATATCCTATTTGATTCTGGAGCAACCAAGTCTTTTATATCTCAAGATTTTGCTAAAAAGTTAAAACTTAATGCCATACCCTTACGTGAGATATTACGAGTGGAAATTGCAAACAAAGAAATAATTCCTGTAAATCAAGTCACCCTAGGTGCAAGTTAAAATTTGAAGGGAAGATCTTCGAGGTTGACCTAATCCCATTCGCGTTAGGAGAATTTGATGTAATCTTAGGAATGGATTGGTTATCCAGTAACGGAGTGCAAATAGATTGTGAACGGAAGAAAGTAAAGATAAGAGTGCAGAATGAAAAAGAAGTAGTGTTTAAAAGTCAACGACAGAACCAGAAATTTCTAACCATGCTACAGGCAAAAAGATTGCTAAGGAAAGGTAACGAGGCATATTTGGCTTATGTGATAGATACCAAGAAGGAAGTCCCTATTATACAGGACATACCCGTAGTAAATTAATTCGAGGATGTATTTCCAGAAAGCTTACCAAGATTGCCACCTGACCGAGAAATAGAGTTCGCTATAGAGTTAGCACCAGGAACGGCACCAGTATCCAAGGCCCCATATAGGCTAGCCCCAGTTGAGATGAAAGAACTAGCTTCTCAAATACAAGAGTTATTAGATAATGGAATGATAAGGCCCAGTGTGTCGCCATGGGGAGCGGCAGTACTGTTCGTAAAGAAAAAGGACGGCAGTATGAGATTATGCATAGACTATCGAGAGCTGAATAAGCTGACTATTAAGAATAGGTACCCTCTCCCCAGGATTGATGACCTATTCGACCAACTCAGGGGAGCTGTACATTTTTCCAAAATAGATTTAAGAACAGGATATCACCAGTTGAAAATCAAACTGGAAGATATACGGAAGACTGGTTTTCGCACTAGGTATGGACATTATGAGTTCTTAGTTATGTCGTTTGGGTTAACCAATGCACCCGCAGCCTTTATGGATTTGATGAACAGAGTGTTCAAAAAGTACCTGGATATATGTGTGATAGTTTTTATCGATGATATTCTGATCTACTCAAAGACAGAGCAAGAACACGCAGAACATTTGAGGATAGTCTTAGAAATTTTAAGGAATGAGAAATTGTATGCCAAGTTCTCGAAATGCGAGTTTTGATTGAGAGAAGTTCAGTTTTTAGGACATGTGGTGAGTAGCAAAGGAGTTTTAGTTGACCCTGCCTAGATAAAGGCGGTATCCAATTGGGAAAGACCAACGACCCCAACGGAGATTAGGAGTTTTATGGGTTTAGCAGGATATTACCGAAGGTTCGTGCAAGATTTTGCTAAGATAGCCGGTCCACTGACTAGACTTACCCGGAAGACAGAAAAGTTTGTATGGACAGAGAAATGTGAGGAGAGTTTTCAAGAACTGAAAAGGAGGATGGTGTCAGCACCAGTGCTCGCTCTTCCCGATGGAAAGTGAGAGTTTGTAATATACAGCGACGCATCGCTTAAAAGATTAGGATGTGTACTGATACAGTACGGCAAAGTTATAGCATAAGCCTCTCGTCAATTGAAGGAATATGAGAGCAGATACCCTATGCATGATCTAGAATTAGCAACCATAGTGTTTGCCCTAAAAATTTGGAGACACTACCTATATGGTGAGAAATGTGAGATCTACACTGACCATAAAAGCCTCAAATATATTTTCACTCAAAAGGAATTGAACATGAGACAGAGGAGATGGTTAGAGTTGATAAAAGACTACGACTATGAAATTTTGTATCACCCGGGTAAAGCCAATGTGGTGGCTGACGCCCTTAGTAGGAAGGAAAGACTTAAGATGATAATGACATCAGAGGAGTTGATTAAGGAATTTGAGAAGATGGAAATTGACATAAGAATGACCGGTAGGGGAACGGAAGGATATTTGAGATTAAGCTAGTGCCAGAGTTGACCAATAAGATACGAGTATGTCAGGAAAAGAAGATGAGTGAGGAAAGAGGAACATTGACCGGTGAAGAAGTGAGATGCGAGAAGGACGAGAAAGGGATCATGAGATATGCATCCCGAATTTGGATTCCAAATGTGCAAGGGTTAAAGAATGAGCTACTGCACGAAGGGCACGGCTCTAGATATTCAATCCACCCAGGAAGTACGAAAATGTACCGAGACCTTAAGGAATATTATTGGTGGCCTAACATGAAGAGAGAAGTAGCAGAGTGGGTCAACAAGTGCTTGACATGCCAGAGAGTGAAGGCTGAACATCAACGACCTAGTGGACTATTACGACCCCTAGAGATTCCGGAATGGAAATGGGAGCATATTGCCATGGATTTTGTGATAAGCTTACCAAGAACAAAGACCAATCATGATGCCATATGGGTTATCATAGATAGATTGACCAAGTCCACACACTTCCTACCAATCAACGAAAGATACATCGTAGACAAGTTGGTGGATATTTACTGAAAGAAAATTGTAGTAAGACACGACGTTCTTGTAGCCATAGTGTCAGATAGAGACCCAAGGTTTAATTCCCGATTTTGGAGAAGCTTCCAGGAATGCGTAGGCACCAGACTAAACATGAGTACCGCTTACCACCCCCAGACTGATGGACAAAGCGAAAGGACTATTCAGACTCTAGAAGATACGCTACGAGTATGTGCCATTGATTTCAAAGGAAATTGGGATGACCACTTACCCCTGATCGAATTTGCGTACAACAATAGCTATCACGCTAGCATAGGAATGCCCCCGTATGAAGCTCTTTATGGAAGAAGATGTCGCTCTCCCCTGTGTTGGGATGAAGTTGGAGAACACAAGATATTAGGACCAGAGTTAGTCCAGCAGACTAGAGAAATGGTAGGACTCATCAGAAAAAGACTGGTAGTATCCCATGACAAACAAAAGAAGTACGCCGACCAGACCAGGAAGGATAGGGAATATGAAGTAGGAGAGTATGTGCTATTGAAGGTATCTTCATGGAAATGAGTGATGAGATTTGGAAAGAAAGGGAAGTTGAGTCCCAGATTCATAGGACCCTTTGAAATTTTAAGGAGAATAGGACCTCTAGCTTACGAGCTCACCTTGCCTCCTAATTTACAACAAGTACACAACGTGTTCCACGTGTCCATGTTAAGGAAGTACCATGCAGATGCCCGACATATAATAGAATACGAGAATGTAGATTTACAACCAGACCTGACCTACATCGAGCAGCTAGTAAGGATAATGGACCAGAAAGAACAAGTGTTGAGGAACAAGACTGTGAAGCTGGTTAGGATATTATGGAGAAATCAAAATGTCGAAGAGTCAACTTGGGAACTTGAAGACACAATGAGGAGTAGATATCCCCACTTATTTTCTAATTGATTCCGGGACGGAATCCTTGTTAGAGGGGAAGACTGTAATAACTCAAATTTTTGAGACCTTGTAAAACGTTTAATGAATAGTAACCCTAACGAACGGGAAAAACTTTTGAGCCCACACTACGTAGTGCATGAGAAAATGAGTTTCGGAGTTGATATCACGATTATACGTACTAAATGAGTGTATGTAAACGATATTAGTTTTCGAAGAAAATGAACTTTGAAAAACGACAGTATTTACGACTCATCGAGGATTACGGGAATCACAATATAATTACGAGATTAAAACCCTATGGATTTATATTAAAGTAGGATAAATAAAAATATAAGGAATAAATACGAAAGGAATTACATCACGAACCATTTACGAGTGAGTATTACGAAGAACGTTTAAGTAACCGAGCGAACGCGTAAATGATTAAATAAACGTAACGCACTAACTAAACCATGGTAAGGAAGTAACCATGGTTACTTCATCAAATAGTGATCTAACCATAGGATGATCAAGCTAGCTAGCAAAATAGTGTGCTAAGGAAGCTAAACCTTGTAGTTAGCTTGTAAGCTAGCAAGCTACAAAGATTTGTCCCTAAGATTTTCAACCAAGAATCAACCTAGAATTCTATACTAGGCGAATAAAATCAATTTCAATGATATCACCTCATCTTCCTAGAAGCAACCTAGCAAAGCATCCAAGAGAAGCAACCAAGAGTAGTATAAATACCCCCCCAATCCCAATTGCTTCCATTCGGCAATTTGAAGAAAAAAGGGGAATTCAAATTCAAATCTCCAAGTTCTATCTCTTGTAAAATCATCCAATTAATTCTCAAGCCTCCTAGAAATTAAACTAAGGTAAGAAAATTCTTTCATCTCTTTTTATCAAGGTGTGATGGGTGGAATAAATTCAAGAAACTCACTAGTGAATAGTATGAATAGTAACCTCTCTTTGGTTTCTTGATTTCAATGGTAGTTTTAGGTTCTAAAAATCATACCAAGCACTTCCAAGCCTCCACCATCCTCAAGAACACATCTCAAGCTTTCAAGAAAGGTAAAAATCTTTGGCCCAACTTTATTTAAGATTCATTTTAAGATCCATTTAGTATGTGGTAGTAAACCTAGTATAATGAGTGTTATTGGTGAAATCTTGATGCTTAAGTTAAATAGATTTAAGGTTGGTTTTTGTTGCCTCAAGAACATGATTTTCTTTAGAGGAGTTTGTGTGTTGATAATGATATGATGATTTTTGGTGGTTGTGTTAAGAGTTAGGGCGTAAACGAAACCCCGATCGTAAACGTAACTTTGTTTAAACCAACCAACCGTAACTTTAAGATTCTGCAGAAAGTCCCGAAGTTGTAAATTGCAGGTTTTTGAAAAATAAACTTTGTTTAGGATAGAAAATTTTATAAGGATCGTTTAGGCGCTTGAATCGCTTGATTCCGATTTACGGATCAAAAGTTATGGTCGTTTTACTAAAAGTGATTTACGCGACAAAAACTGCTACGAATCACGAACTTTGAAAATATAAAGGATACACTTAAACGTGTTCATAAATCATGAAATTTTTACGGAGAGTAAATTATTGAGTTTCGTAACTGCCATAAAAATTTCAAGTGAAAATAATGAATTCTCAATTTTATAAAAATATCGGAGCCGAGACCACGCGAGTAAAACCATGAGAATCCATAAGCGGAGCCGACGGCGATAATAAGAATGAACCTAAGATACTTAGGAAAATGAAGTGACCATAATGTGAATATGACTTAAAGGAATGATAAGGGTAGTGTAAGTTGAGAGGGTGCATAATAAGTAGCGCATGAGCGCCGGTTGCCGTAAATTAGAACGGAACCTAACGAAATGAAATGAAATGTGTTTATGGTTATAGATTTCCGAGCGGAACCTAGAGCATCCTCCACCTCGAGATACCCAGGCAAGTTTCCGAACCCAACTCCATTTTTACTATTGTGTTGTGAAAGAATGGTTTTATTATCATTGCATAAATACCATATTTGCCATGATACGTAGTTGTTGAATTTTCGCATAATATAGCGATGTTGTATGATAAGTATAAATAATGAAATGTTATTTTGCTTAAAGCGTGACGTATAATATAAGACCGAGAGTCGGTCGGGATTTAAGGTAAAACCCGGAAATCATTCCGGTGATATTATAGGACAGTTATAAGTCCATAATACGTTTTAAAAGGGACTTATCATCCACTTACGAAACATTAAAACACCTCGAACTTTTATTAAAACGATTTCCCAACGATCATATTCCCTCAACTATATTTTATGGTTCGAATAATAAATACTATATACTTATTCCTTATTATGGGAACAATATACTCCAACATTTATTTATTTAAAACCCGATTAATCACTATAGATTATTAATTATGGAGACACAAACTAGTTGAGGAAAATTATTTTAAATATTCTTTTAGAGAGTGAACCCATTCGAGGGTTAATTATTTATCGATTATCATTTAATTATTTATTATTTATTAAAGGGTTTATTATTGATTTAAAAATCATAGATCCTGATTTAAAATATACTTTCTGATTTCAGAATATCATTCGAATAATTTCAGATCGTCGGTGAATATTATCCCGACTTATTTAGTATTTTGAATATAATTTCAAAGAGAAACTTTTCCCCTTATTAATTATCTGTTGACAACGGTCAACTCACATCCTTAGTACTTCCTCTGAAATTCTTGGAAGTACGTATATACATATATATACACTCACATATATCTTAGAGAGATAAGTTGTTTCTATCAACAAGAAAAACGCTTGGGGAACTTCGATGTGGTTCGAGTTCTCGAGATTGATAGAATTCTTTTAAAGGACAAGGGATGGGTAGACTCTGGTACTATGTGTGCTAGATGGACTACCAAAGGTACCGCAGGGGAAGGTACTCAGTGTACTCAGGAACTTGTGAAGTATGTGTATACCCGAAAATGGGACACGTAGCCCGAATGCGGTAAGGGTGATAATCGGGATACGAAGGTGTTGTTCTTCTACTAGTAGAAAAGGTTACTATAATCGTATTACTACTGATCATCGTATACGGTGGCTCCAACGAGTGTCCTAATTCTTCCAATTGGAATTGCGATGCAATACCGTAACCCAAGCCTAGGTGCTGGGATTACTATTAAGGTATTCGCAGGATATTAAAATCCCTTAAAGAATTGTTTTCATAAGAAGGTGTGTATCATCAAGGAAAACTATTTTCGAATAAAACATAATTATCATATATGATGTTATCATACAGTCATTTTCATACTGTACTTTATTATGCTGGGCATTATAGCTCACACTTGTTTTCTTAAATTGATACAACACAGCAGTAAATCAAGATGCCTGCTATTAGAACCACAGCCAGGAAACGGGTAGGAAATGGCCAGTTGTTCTATAGATTGTTTGGTGTTGTACCACAGGTAGTCAGAATAAGTTGGATTAGTTTTTAGTTGTTTAAAGTTCGGCTTATTTATAAGTATGACTTATGTAAGGTAAGAAATATGAAACGTATATTTGGTCGGCGGACTAGCCTTACTTAATGGTTGCTCCCCGATAAGATTAATTACTTTTGGGTTGTAATAAATATCACTTGATGGTTGACAATTACTCTAGTTATGATGGTTTATTTCCAAGACAATAACCTGTAAGTGTGTGCGTGTGATAAGTGTGGGGTCGTGAAGCATGAGTATTTATATACTGTAGTGTGAGTTGTGTGAGTTTAGATAGCGTGGCCTCCGAGACTCCTGACCCCGGGTTTTGGGGCGCCACAAGCATTTAGCTGATGGCCGTAATGGTGTCAAGTGTAACATCCCGATATTTTATAATTATTTTTAGTTGGATTATTTGATTTAATGATTTATTAAAGTCAATGTGTTGTAATTAAATTAGTTTGTGTAAGTTTATTTTTATATTTATAATCAGAATATTATTTTAAGAGTATTAGTTTTTAAAAAAATAGTAAGGCTTTATTAAAAAAGAGTGAGGGTTTTAATAAAAAAAAAAGGGAGAAAGAAGGAAGAGTTAGGGTTTTCTAAAAAAATAAGGGTTTGTGTTACTTTGATCGGAGAAGAGAGGAGAGAGGGAGAGAAAAAGAGAAAGAGAAAATAAATGGAGATAGAGATGAACATCAAGATTTGGAGGGTTTTGAATTTGGCGTTTGTGGAATTGGGGTTCTTGTGATTTGTGGTTCTAAAATCGTTTTTAGAATTCTCGGTTACTAAGATCTCGAGGTACGGATATCTTTCTTGTATTCTTTCTTTTCGTATTCGAATTCGTGTATCTATATTGCATATTCTGAATCATGTTAAATTCGCATCCGATTCGTTGTTCATCGTATGATTGTGATTTTATTCTCGTAAGAAAGCTAATATGTTTATTTTCGTTTTTCGTTCTTTGTATTTTCTGAAAATTCTGCTTGTAAATATGTCAAAATCTGTTGTTTGTGTAATCTATTGCTGAAATTTCTGTTTATTCGGCCTAACTATATAAATTCATATTAAATTAAATATTTGTTCAAAAATTATGAGGGATACCATTCTGGAAAGCTCTTTTCGATATCTACAATTTGTGTTTACATTCTGCTGCTAAATTCTGTGATTTTGATGTCTTAAACATCAAAATACAATTGTAATCAGTGGCTGATTCTGTTCTGCAGTCCGCAATTATTTATTTTCTGAATTCGTTACTTGTTCGTTTTTGACGAGCCTTACCATTCTGGAAAGGCCTCGGAATTTTCTACGACTTTCGTGTTTCGTACTTTTTCAGTTGACTTCACCTTTATGCAGTAATTTGATATTCTTTGAAACTGATCAGATTTGAGCTTATCAATAATTAGTGGTTTGTTATGTTATTTCGTTTCGTGAAGTTGGGTTATAGTTTTTTTGAGGTTATTTGATAAATTTATATATGATTTTGGAGATGTAAGATATTTGAGTGTGTGATCTTTGAGTATTTAATTTGAGTTATTTATGTTATTTGTATTACTTGGGAGTTTGTAAGACATCCGTTGCGAGTGGATAATCTCGTACTTGGCACCTCCTATGCGGTGTACTTAAATTGTATGGGCATATCGCCGAAGTTGTGGGACACGTATAGCCATGGCTAGTATGTGTATGATTTGGCCTTTTGGGTAGCACATGCTTATTGCCGTGCAATGCAAGCCTCTGTAAGATATTGGGTAGCATTTGCTTTGTGTTGTGCAAGCCCCTGTAAGTTTTGATGACTACATATATCTGGATTACCGAAAATGTAGGACATTCTGTAAGTGTAAGATTATCTCCCATGTTCGTATGTAAGCTATTTTGTGTATTATTTTGTAAGTGTGAGAATATGTGTAAGAGTATGTGTAAGGGTATGATTTTATTTTATCATTATTCTTTCGATTATATTAATTGTGATTATTATGTAAAATTGATAAGGATATGTGTAAGAGTATGATAAGTTTTGGGTGGTAAGCATTTAGTTTTATTTTGTGAGTTGATTATTCATTTTTTTATATTGTCTCATTCACTATTATTATTGTGCTTCATTCAGATATTCAGTTGTGTTCTTAGCCTCGTCATCTTTTAATCTTTGTTCAGTTACGCTTTATTTTATATCCGTATATGAGTCTTTCGCTCACTGCCGGTCCTTTGTTCTCTTTGTATTCCTCCGGCGGGTATTCTTACTTAGGCAGGCTACTTATGGGAAGGCTGCGAGTTATGGAACTTTGAGTAGTTTGGCATTTCTTAGATTTCTCTGAGAGTTTGTTGGCATGGTTGTAATTTATTTGTATTTTAATTCAAGAATTATAACTCTATTGTATTTTTGAGAAGTTATAAAGTTTTATCGGATTTTAATGGAGTTTGGATTTAAATAAGTATTATCTTGAGAAACTTTAATTAGTTGGGTTGTTAAAGTTGGTATCAGAGCCAGGTTTTCAGATTCTGTAGACTTGCCTTTAGGCTGATGTATAAATTGTAGGTAGTTGTAAGATAGACTTGTAGCCTTAGAGTTGCCTTTAGGCTCGACCTGTGAGTGTGGGTAGACTTTAGAATGGATCGTGAGTTAAGAATGTTATTCGCTTTGTGTTCCTTTGTTGTCCATCTATATCCGCTTTTTAAAAAAAAAAAGATGTGTCAGTTAAATTTCGAGGACGAAATTTTTGTAAAGAGGGAAGAATGTAACATCCCGATATTTTATAATTATTTTTAGTTGGATTATATGATTTAATTATTTATTAATGTCAATGTGTTGTAATTAAATTAGTTTGTGAAAGTTTATTTTTATAATTATAATCAGAATATTATTTTAAGAGTATTAGTTTTAAAAAAATAGTAAGGCTTTATTAATAAAGAGTGAGGGTTTTAATAAAAAAAGGGAGAAAGAAGGAAGTGTTAGGGTTTACTAAAAAAATAAGGGTTTGCGTTACTTTGATCGGAGAAGAGAGGAGAGAGGGAGAGAGAAAGAGAAAGAGAAAATAGATGGAGATAGAGATGAACATCAAGAACTTTTTGGAGGGTTTTGAATTTGGCGTTTGTGGAATTGGGGTTCTTGTGATTTGTGGTTCTGAAATCGTTATTAGCATTCTCGGTTACTAAGATCTCGAGGTACGGATATCTTTCTCTTCCACTTCGTATTCGTATTATTATTCAAAATTTGTATGCATGATTTCAAGCAACTCTGATTTCTTGTAAAATCTGTATCAGATTCATTATTTACCCGAACATTGTGATTCTGGACTCCTTGGAACGATGTTTTGATTATCTACAACTTTTGTTCTTTGTATTTTTCTTAATTCTGCTCGTAAATAAGTCAAAATCTGCTTTTTGTATGATCTGTTGGTTAAATTTCTGTTTGTGCGGCCTCACTTCGTAAATTCATATTAAATTAAATATTTGTTCAAAAATTATGAGGGATACCATTCTGGAAAGCTCTTTTCGATATCTACAATTTGTGTTTACATTCTGCTGCTAAATTCTGTGATTTTGATGTCTTAAACATCAAAATACAATTGTAATCAGTGGCTGATTCTGTTCTGCAGTCCGCAATTATTTATTTTCTGAATTCGTTACTTGTTCGTTTTTGACGAGCCTTACCATTCTGGAAAGGTCTCGGAATTTCCTACGACTTTCGTGTTTCGTACTTTTTCAGTTGACTTCATTTTTATGCAGTAATTTGATATTCTTTGAAACTGATCAGATTTGAGCTTATCAATAATTATTGGTTTGTTATGTTATTTTGTTTCGTGATGTTGGGTTATAGTTTTTTTTAGGTTATTTGATAAATTTATATATGATTTTGGAGATGTAAGATATTTGAGTGTGTGATCTTTGAGTATTTATTTTGAGGTATTTATGTTATTTGTATGACTTGGGAGTTTGTAAGACATCCGTCGCGAGTGGATAATCTCGTGCTTGGCACCTCCTATGCGGTGTACTTAAATTGTATGGGCGTGTCGCCGAAGTTGTGGGACACGTATAGCCATGGCTAGTATGTGTATGATTTGGCCTTTTGGGTAGCACGTGCTTATTGCCGTGCAAGCCCCTGTAAAATATTGGGTAGCATTTGCTTTGTGTTGTGCAAGCCCCTGTAAGTTTTGATGACTACATATTTCTGGATTATCGAA